>NW_008328543.1:388656-400419 GCF_000622305.1 Nannospalax galili
CACAGAGGCCACTTGAGTCTATTTTCTATGGAGGCAAATGTCAGCCATTGCTGGACTATGATCATGATATATACTCATGAGACGAGACAGGCTGGAGGTCTTCAGCAAGAAGTGAACAAAACAGGTGGATTTACTTTTGATTTTTTACAAATCTTGAGTTTTTAACCATTTATTTTAAATCATTTGGCCAGTCATCATCACAGCACATCTACATGACTGAGTATAGTCCTGAAGTATTACTGTCCATTTCTTCATAAACCTAGAGAAAAATAATGATCTTGAGGCATGGTCTGGTTACAGGAGCTTGACCTGCTTTTCAGGTCTCTCTCCTTAGGGTGACACTGGATGGTGGTAAAGACAAGATCACGGCAGAAGTTCATGTTCACAGTTATATGGGGAAACATGAAGCATCCTGTCACACAGATGTAAAATCAGACAGTGGTCTAACAATGTGAGTTTTCTAGCTCTGTTCATCCATGAACACTCAGACAAACCAAGTAGTAACTGTGTTAAAAGATGCACAGTGACATCCGAACAACACAGAAGGTCACTGAGTCCCTCCAATTAGCACTTGGCTGGTTCTTCAGCAAGGAAGATGATAGCTGGCAAACATTGCTCAGGCGGCTGACAGAAGCAGAAAGAACCAGTCAAGAGACACTGGGGTATCCTCATCCTGTAATCTGGAAAGCTTCACCATCACATGGAGAGTACTTAAGACAACCATGCTGGAGTATTGATACTTGAAATCTATTGAATAATTACTCATTTAACCTTCTGAATATAAGCAACACTTTGGGGTTTCAAACCACATTTCATTTGCAATGAAGTTAACTGATTTATACTTATGTTAAGGTTAGACACATTCATCTCATGTACTAGAATCTACTTGTGGCCTTCACATGTCCATTTCTCCTTTTTCTAGCTATGTATACCTTGGCTTTTAGGTCCTGGTAAAAAGAAAACAAAACTCCTTTTGGCTCACGTCTTAGAGATTTCAGGACTCACTTTAATTTAATATTCCAAATAAGTAGACTGGATTCATAATTTGGATTTTAGCTCAGCTGTATCCATTTGTCCCAGATTTTATGAGAAAGCACCCTAAAATTATTTCACATTTACCTGTGTGTATGGTGTTTTCATGTTTCTATGTGTGATTGTGGCATCTCTACCATAGCACACGTCCTGAGATTTGAATCCAGGTCCTCATACTGTAAGAAGCACTTTTCTCCAGTGAACCACCCCCCGGCTCTTATCTTATTTTTAAAATAAACATTTTTCTTATTAAATAATAGTTTAATAAGAAATTCCTAAACTTGCACGTTACTAAAAAACTAACATAACATTACTCATAAATAGAAATGTTTAAATTAGGGGCTGGAGATGGCTCAGTGGTTAAGAACACTGGCTGTTCTTGCAGAAGACCTGCGTTTGAATCCCAGCACTCACATGGCAGCTAACAACTGTGTATAACTCCAGCTCTACGGATCCGACAGCCTCTTCTGTCCTCTACAGGCATTGCACAACACGGGTGGACTTGCCTACATGCAGGCAATACATGCATACACATAAAATTAAAAAAAAAATAAAGTATGTTTTAAAAAAGAAATGTTTTAATTAGATTATAATTTTAACAAATACTTTCATGCTTAAAGAATATAACTTCGAACTAATATTCAGTCTAGTTTCTTATCTTTAGCATTTGGATAACTTTTTAATATGGTAAAATTCTAAAGTATGATGACCTCACACATACCTTAAAATTACTTTCCTTTACTTCTTATTTCTCTGTTACAGAGCAGCTACCACTTTAGATCATGTTCACAAATGTCTGAAATTTTGCATTTGACAGTGTTACAAATCTAATGTATGTGGTTGCCACATGCCATATTGGGTATACATAGACAAACAATTTCATTCCAAATATAGATGTCAACCACTGAAAGACTATTAACAGAAAAGATTAAAATATGTAATATATTGATAGAGAAGTTAATATCTCAATCTAGCTATCTATCTCTACCTATCATATATATATATATATATATATATATATGAGAATTATTTGTGGGTTTTTGTATGTGCTTTTGTGTTGTGGTTTATTTTGTCTGTCTGAAATATAGTTTTGTCAAGTAGATTAGGTTGGCATTAAACAAATTATCAGAAGCCCAGGCTGGCTTCAAACTTGTGACCCTCTTGTCTCAGTCTCCAGAACATTGAGATTAAAGGTGTGCACCACCATGCCCTGTGATTTTTGTGTTTATAAAAGGACATTGAGATAGGTTTTATTCTAAGACAAAATAGTGGCTATTACCATTTGTGAAACAATTTAATGTAAATCCTGAGTGAGGGGTGCAAAGATGGCCCAACAAATAAGATCGCTTGCTGCTCTTGCCAAAGACCAGCAGCACCTGGTGGCTCACCACCTCCTGTAATGCTAGCTCCAAGGGATATGTTTCCCTCTTCTGGACTTTGTGGGCACTGCATGCATGTGGCACACAAATGTGGGAAACACACATAAAATAAAAGTAAATGTCTTTAAAAAGGCTGAATGAATACAGGAAGGTTTAGGTTTGGGATTTAATTTCCTTATAGTGAATCTCTGCAACATAATGGATCTGAAGCAAAAGGCACTGAAAAGTTTTAAATTTTTTCCCAGAATGACTTAGGTTACTGGTCAGTTAATATTAAACACTTAATGAAGCATAACAATCTTTTACTGTCAAATATTAATAGAACAAAACTGCAAATTTTTTGTTAAAGTGATCAGATATTCTTGGGTTGTACGGTTGGACTTAATAAGTAATTAAAATCTATTTCCCCTCCAGATAGTTAATTCAAATAACCAGTTTTAACTGCTCATGTTTGTACTGATGTTTTGTTATTCTAGGAATATTCTCTCACATTTGAAAAAATATTCCTTAAAATTGTGCTTTTATGTTTATTTAAAATATCCTATTTTCTCTTGATCAGCAAGAGGATGTTAACTCTGTCATTTTCTCCTTCCTGCGTCTTTCTTAACAAAACGGGCACATCTGTAAGCATACATGTGGTAGATTTTCCAGGAGGAGGTCTTAGATTTAGAAAAATATAGTTTGCATAATGTTTTTGAACATGATTTGACTGCAAGAAAAATCACAAATGTATGCCTTTTACTCAGCAAGAATAGTAATACTGTAAATGATTATATACTTGTTTGAATGGTTCTATGTTTCTTATAGGGCATCCACACTATTGTGAAAACAATGTTATTTTGTAAAACATGTTTCTAGGATAGCTTAATTTATGTAAAATGTTTATTTGTAACTCTCAAGTGCATAAAATCTCATAAACATAATATACACACACATACACATACACATACACACACACATACACACACACATATATATTTTATATATATATATATTTCTGGAGCTATTTTAGCACTCTTCCTGTGCTATATTAACCCCCTCTGGGAAACACTGCTAGCCTTGTTAAATCCCTTACAACCATTTTAGCACTCTTCCTGTGCTATATTAACCCCCTCTGGGAAACATTGCTAGCCTTGTTAAGTCCCTTACAACCAGGAGCATTTCCTATCCTAGCAGATCTTACAGTTCTCCAATTTGATTATCTGATATGTTTGGACCTCTAATAAACACACTAAAACCGGTCCTCTCTTCAATAGGTCAATATTACATTTCTTTATTGTTTCATATTTAATTATATATTTCAAGCAGCAATCCAGAAACAAGACCTTCAATAGATAAGATATGGTGGGGACCTTAGAAACAGTGGAAATTAGAAACAGCTCATAGCTCAATGTTAGATTGTAATTTTCATTAGACTCCTGATGATGAGAAACTCAGACAAAGGGACTCAGGGACTGGAGAAGTAGAATTCACTAGGCTGTGTTTCTTCTGCCCCTGCTTGAAGGATGTGAGTGTGGACATTCTCTCAACTCTCTTCTCTTCATTTTCCTTACCTATCAGGAGGGAAATCACATCCACCTAAAAAATCCTAAGCAAAGTACTTATCTCAATAACTAGAGTGTGTAAGGATTAAATAAATTAGAAATCTAACCCTTGAAAGAAAGCCACAGTCATGGAGTACTAAGATTGTGGATCAGGTTCTTCAATGTGTCTAAATGGTCTTTGCACCTAATTACAAAGAAAGACTGAGTGGCTCAGAGCCCAGGAGAAGCCTGGCTGTCAATAGCAATAATTCATCCCATGTATATTTCTAATTCTTCCTTTAAGGACTTCAAAGGTCAACATATGCTGTATCCTCAGTTTTATGATGAAGTGTAAAATTACAAGTTTCTAAACTTTTGACTTACACTAGAATTGGTCAAAGAGTTTTAAAAGCAGGGTTCACATAATCTCACCTCAAATCTGCTGAGTCAGATTGTCTGAGGTAGTCTCACAGGTCCCACCTGGGAAAATCAATCATAATCAAAGTTGACACTGCTCACATTTACTGAAGATTTTATGTGAGATGATCTTTGCCACTTTATCAATTAAGATTATAAAATTAAGGAGTAAGATTTTGCCTAGAACTTCTAAGATCAAAAATTTACCAAAGAAAGATAGCAGTAGCCAAGTGCTTAAGCATTTCATGAGACTCCAGATGGCTTCCCTACAGCCACATGGGGTGGTTTATAGTTTTAGCTTTGAGGCCAGAACATACTTCCTTAGTGACGGCAGTACAAACATCAGCAAAGTATAAACGTTTAGAAACACACCCATATATAAAGGGACGGCGGCTCTTCATAGCGATTTTTCTCTGGAGGCAGATATTGCAAACCACTTCAGAAAATGCAGCTAAAGGCAGCACATGTCAAGGGGACAGCTCAGGCAACATCTTTAAAGTCACAAGAGAAAAACAGGCCCTTTGTAGGGCAAATTCAAATCAGAAGCTCAGATTTTAATAATTGTTGTATTAGACATGACAGACACTATATAATTTAAAATTTCTTTAAAAACATCAACATTGAAATAGTGTCTCTATCTGGTAAAAAAAGAAAAAAAGGAGAAGGAAAGATGGAAGAAAAAGTTGTTTAGTTGGCAGTGGGGAAGTTACAGATGTAAATATAATTTTTTCAAGTTTCAAGTGCCTAAATGCTTTGCTCAATAGCCTGTATTTGTAGTTTTTAAAAGTTTAAGCTGTAACATAGATATATTTCCTGAATTAGATGCATTGAGTAGATACTAAAAAGTCAGTTAGCAATAGATTGAGATGGAAAATATTACGTCTTCAAAATGTAAGGAGTGTTGGAGGCTTCATATAGATCAAAATAGGCACAGCTTCGTTTCCTACTTCTCAACAGTGAATTTTATAATATTCCAATAGTAATTGCTTTTTACCACTTCAAATCCATGCTGAGGAAAAAGTAGAAGAAGAAGAAGTAGGAAGAGGACTGGGGAGGAGAAGGAGGGAAAGAGGCCAAGGCATTCGGAAAAGCCAGAAGTCTGCTATTAACTTTAGGGTTATACTTTTTAAACGCTCCCTATTTGCTCATTACTAATTCATCTTCAATAGGAAGAATTCAGATTTCATTGAAACACAAACCCCTTGTAAACAACATAAATTTACCTACTTGGGGAAGGCTGGTTATAAAACCACATAATATACCCAAGTTTAATTATACATATCCCAAAGATCACATCTGAAGTAATATATAGTATGCATCACTCTCTGATATCTAGCTTTATATTTCAAATATTACAGTTTCTACTGCCCATCTTTTGAAGAGGATGGCAGATTCCATGTAGTGGTCCCTAATTTAACAGCCTTATTTTCAAAATATTCCTGTTAAATAAAAGCTCCCCCGAATAAGTCCAAATGTATTCCTTATGTGAGAGAGAAAATAAATGCCAAGAACCAGCAGAGGCAGGGAACTAAGAGGCAGAAGGAAGTGATGCTGGTGTCCCTGGATCCATGGTTCCACCCCTGAGCCTCCAGTTTCTAGATTCCACATTTGTATAACGCACAGTCTCCCATGAGAGCACAGGATCCATGATTCAGCATCTTCCTCTGAAACCAGCTATTCTTTTTGCTGTTCTCTATAATCAGATGATATTGACAATATAATGTGTTTGAGGTCTGAAACTTCTAGAATGGAAATGTCATGGTCTGAAACTCTTATTCTATCACAGAGACTGAGACTTAGGGAGGAGCACCAATAGTGATCCACTATTCACAGAAAACAATTCCGTTTTCCATGTAATTTCTATGGGCATATTCAAATTTAGATAAACTTTGTGTTTAACAGCTTACCTACAAAAATGCCAACGTGTGGGCAGATGAATGATGGCATGTGCATGGTGTTTAATGGACAGGTCTTTGGTCTTTTGAATCAATGCCAAATGGAGCAAAAAATCCCAGTTGTGGTTGCTCAACATTTGAAGGCTTATGAAAGTTTGGGGACAAATCTTTCCGGGCTGTTGGTCTGTATTTAATCCTGGCAGGAACATTGGTAAAAGATGCAAAGAATCACTCTGAGTGCTTCCGTGTTGTGCAGTGGCTGCAGAGGACAGAAGAAGGCATCTGACCCCTGGAAATGGAGTTACTGATGGTTGTCAGCTGCCACATGTGTGCTGAGATTTGAACCCAGGTCTTCTGCAAGAATAGCCAGTGCTCTTAACTTCTGAGCCATCTCTCCAGACCCTGAGAATCAGTCGTTAAAAGACAGAAAACTAGTGACCTGGATGTTACTAGGACTGTACATTCTGAAATTCAAATTGTCCTGATGAAACAGACAAAAACTATTCCATTGGTTATGTCTACTTGATGTGGAAAGGCCATGGTGGAAGAAACAGTCATCAGTGATCTGTAAATGCTGCAGGAACTACCTGAGGGTGCAGATCTGAAATTAATCAAATCACAATGAAAATTCGTATTCAAGCAGGAAATGGTGATGCACACCTAGGATCCCAGTACTTGAGAGGCTAAAACAGGAAGATCTTGAGTCTGAGGCTAGCCTGGGCTACATAATGAGACCCCCCATCTCAAAATCAAAGCAAATCAAATCAAATAAATTCAAATCAAATCACTTCCTGCTGAAGTCAGTGACAAAGTGCTATGTAGCACATAGGGAGCCTGAGCTTTGATTCCAGGATCTCAAACAGAGAAAAACAAAATTGTGATGTAGCAGTTGAGGCGATTCTAACCGAACTAAGGATAGATGACAGAAGAGAGAGACTGGAAAAGGAGATTTCAGAGCATAAAGTGGAAGGGCAGATGCCTCCAGCTGCCCTCTCAAAAAACGATGAGAAGAGAAATAGTGAATCATGGGCCCCAACCATGAAAACATCATCTGGGCTTGGGAAAGGGCTCAGTGGATAAAGTGCTTTCCATACAAGCATAAGGCCCTGGGTTTGGATCCCCAGGCACTACATAAAAATCATCAGGAGGGAGTGTGATGCCTCACCTGTAGCACCAGCACTCAGGAGGTAGAGTAGCTGGGTAGCTAGAGTAGATTGATTAGTGATCTCTGGGTTCAACAAGAGTCCCTGTGTCAGTAAATAAACTGGAATGTAGTGGAAGAAGTCACTCAGTGCTAACCTGTGGCCTCCACAAGCATGTGCACACACATCCACACAACAAGCATGTGCACACACATCCACACACACACATAAAAGAAAAATATAATTTAATTTAGTATTTTTTAGTCATTTAGTGTCTAAAGCAGGGTTTTATTATTGGAATAACTCATATTGAAGCTCAAATTCTACTCTGTAATTTACTAGAGAAGAGTGAAACTCAGAGGGGGGTGTGCAGGAAACCTAGAGGGAAAGTGATGTCCTAGAAACCCTGTGAGAAATGCACAAAGTGTCTGAACACTAATGCACATGTATCTCCAGGAGATTCTTGGAAGGGAACGCAGTGCCAGATAGAAGAGACCTCCCTTAGAGTGACAAGCATGCCATACAGCACTCATCAAAGAAGGGTCTTTTCGCAACAGATGGAGGCTACTGCATAGTTACACATCTGGTCAGGCACAGAGCACATACACCTGGGAGATGCCCAGTACTGGGTGACACATCTGGTAGAGAAAGGGCTAATGCACCCCTCAACTCTCACCAGTGAGGCTTCCATGTTCATCAGAGTGTGATGTACACAGAAGGCTACAACTGGCCAAGTTTTAGAGAGTAAGAGACTGTAGAGTGTAGGATGGACTCGCCCAGGGACAATTGTAGAAGAGGAGGTGGAAAGATTGTGAGAGCCAGGGCTGGTTCATGAACATATGAGGTGGAGGCTTCCAGGCCACTGGAGGCTTGTCATGTGAGCCTGCAGCAATGGTGGCATCAAATGCAGAACCCAAGTCAGCTCAATTAAACAAGGGCCCAAATGGGAGGTGATAAATAGGTGGTGGATCAGCACTAGATTGAGAACTATTTGAGACTGATTACTGCTGGGTGAGGGAGAGTATGACTTACATATAACCACTGGATGCACTGACTAGACAGACTACAGTGGAGACATTTCACTGAAGGACATTTGGGTACAAACACCAGAATGAATAGGACTCAGCATGTACATCAGAGTACATAGGGTTCTTAGGGGGAATGGGGGAGACATGGATCAGGGGGTTCTGGATTTGAGTGGGAAATGTATGAAATTTTAAAAGCTCAATAAAGGAAGGAAGGAAGGAAGGAAGGAAGGAAGGAGAGAGAGAGAGAGAGAGAGAGAGAGAGAGAGAGAGAGAGAGAAGAGAGAAATCCCAAATCCCAGTTGTGGCATCATGACTAAATAACTCCTCATCTATAAGAAACATACCTCCTTTATTATTAGGTTTTTGTAATGCTTGAATGAAATGATGTTGGGCTATTATGTATAGCATCTCACCCACGGTAAGCAGAAAAGAGCAATATTTACTACTGTCATAAACATCCTTTGGGTAGACAATCTATGATCAGAAATGCAGATGGCATTGCTACATCATTTCATGGAGGATAATGTGCCTGAGCATCTTGTCTCTTCCATGCTTTCATTGAGAAGGATGCATGTGCAGACGGTCCTTGCCTCTTCTACAGACATTGCCGCGTCATTTTCATTAAGAAAGATGCATGCATGTGAGCATCCCTGTCTCTCCCCCTCAGCTGAACGTCAGGAAGGAACAATTGTGGTAACGCCCTGTCATTGCCGAGATTCAATTTTCACATGACATTGGGTCTCTTTCATTGACCACAGAGCCCAATCATCTCACCCACTCAAGCACTTACAGAAAGCCTCACAGAATTTTTCTTTGCTTTTCACTCTTGATTGGGTCTCACATGTCTCTCCATCTCTCATCTGAAGTTTCCTGGAGCCTCATACTTAGTCCTCTTCAAGTTATATTACTCTCATCTCCACTTCCTGAATGTGATCTCCTAATGAGAAATCTGTGAAGATTCCTATCACTTTAATGTAACTATTGAAGAAATAGGCTGTACTTCAAGTAAAGGCAAAACTGTAGACTGTGAGTGCCACATGAACACTAGATTTGATTTCTGACCACACTCCCTCAAAACAGAGAGATGGGGTGATGGTGTTCCACATTTGTGAGGTTTGCTTTGGCACTGCATTGCCACCCACGGCTCCAATTCATACTCTGCATTGCTTCTTCACTAACCACACTTTGTCTGACTTACAATTTTTCCAACTTAAAATTACATTTGCTAGAATCTCTTGAAACTACAAGTTTTCCGACGACACAATTCCGCACAATAAGCCTGAAGAAGGAAAATGAGATCTGGACCTGGACTCTGTAGGAGCTATACTGCCTTTCTGACTGCTTCTTTCTGTCACTAATACCTGTAAGAAGGTTGTCAGGTTCTGAGATATAGAAACCACATTTGACCATGTGACTATGAAGACAGCAGTCATGCAGTAAGAGGATAGAAGCACCCTTGTGACATCACCCAGCCATAGCAGCACCCCAAGCCACCCACCTTCAAGATTCTTCCTCCTGAGAAAGAGAAACACTTTCATTTTAGGCTGCCTACTGATTTTCAGTTCATTCACTTTATCGTAACATCATTTATCTTAATACCTAATA
Organism: Nannospalax galili; assembly: GCF_000622305.1. NCBI lineage: Eukaryota > Metazoa > Chordata > Mammalia > Rodentia > Spalacidae > Nannospalax > Nannospalax galili. The sequence continues at coordinate 398,678 of NW_008328543.1, forward strand.
ATTCAATTCATGCTTTTTCTGAAAGTTTTGCTATGAACACTGAGATGACAGAAATTTAGAATTTGAAAATGTTTATGGTGGATACCATATCAGAGGTATAGTCACTGATAAGTTGCAAGTACTTATCAGTGTAAATAGCTGCCACCTGTCGCCAGGCATGAACTGCTAATAAATCCAGCAGACCACACACCCAAAGAGGACATGAAATAGGAGGGACTTGTTGCGAACATGGGGTCCAGTGGAGAGGGAGGAGGATGAGAGAGAGGAATCAGGGGGATGCTTGAAATTTATTATAAAAATGTATGAAACAAGCTGAAGAGCTGGCTCAGCAGTTAAGAGCACTGGCTGCTCATCCAGAGGACCTGGGTTTAGTTTCCAGCACCCACATAGCAGATAATAACCATCCATAACTCCAGTTCTAGGAGATCTGACACCCTCTTCTGAACTCTGTGGACATTGCACAACAGGGATGCACTTACATACATGTAGGCAATATGCTCATACACATAAAATAAAAATAATAAATAAAAAGTTAAATGTGATAGTTAATAAAAAATAAAAATGTTGAAATAAACCCCCCAAAAGAAAGAAAAGGAGACATATCAAAGATGCAAAAAATAGCGAATCCTGTAATATACTCTTATTTGCTCATGACCCAGACCCAAGATTTTCAATTTATGACCAAGTTTGTTTTATTTCTAACTTCACATCCGTTGCATGACTTTATTTAGAGATATACTATATCCATAAACACATTAGTAAGAAACGCTTAAAAAGGAGCTCCAAAATCATTCACTCTTGCTAAGAGCCTAACAGTCTAGATTAAGATGAGCCCGGAAGCTGTCCACATGGCACATCAAGCATGAAAGCATGGAGAGGTCTAACAGAATTCCTTTGTGAATAGTCCCAAATTACAAATGATTTTCAGAACAGATTTTACATTCCTACTTTAAGTAATAATACGGCAAAGTGCATATTTTTCATTATCCCAACTAATAGATAAACATCACATTATATTATCCAAGGTGTTAACTGATTCCTTCAGTGTGTGATGTGCCACCTTGAAGAGTCTCCTAATGCAGCTTGTCAATCAAACACATTTTATAAACAGTGTGTCCATTCTTGTAGCTTTCATGTTTAATAATTTTAGTGCAGTGGGGCTGGGGGAGTGGGGGGTGCACGGTAGGCACATTCTCTATCAATGAGCTAAACCCTAAAGAGACCAGAAGCTATGGGAGCAAGTATGACTGACCCCTGCTTGTCACACTTAACACCACATTTCCACCTGTCAGAGTCTCGTCCCTATGGCCTCCTTAGTCTGTCTTTCACACAGGCCAAACCATTTCTTACGTAGGAACTGTACACTGTTATTTCACTCTTGGCTGTTCTTCCATAAATTTATTTATGTATACTCCCCTCTAACATGGTCTAAATATCAGGAATCGGGTTTGTCTTGGCTGCACTGGGTGACTTTTGCTTATATCAGGTGTGGCTCAGTTGTTCGGTTTAATATGAGCTGTTGAATGCTCTGCTAACTGCAGCTGGTCAACTACAACTATCCAAGAGGGTAAATATTAGATTATTGGTTTTATAAAACATGAGGCTAAGAGGTTTCCTGAAAGAGATAGGGCGTTACTGAATATCAATTTGAATTCAGTTTTTTTTTTTTTTTTTTTTTGCCGGTCTTTCTGAGACAGGGTCTCCCTGTAGCCCCAGCTGTCCTGGAACTCACTATGTAGACC
>NW_008328543.1:400548-453973 GCF_000622305.1 Nannospalax galili
TAGATCTGGAGTTCTCACCAAGATTTCTTAACTGTTACTCATCTTTTTAGCATGTGTGCATTCAGTTTCTTCAAGCCAGTTATAATGGATCTCTTTATAGTTCATGCATTTTGCTGCCAATGGATTATACACTGACACTTGGCTCACATGAAGTAGACAATACGCATTTCTTGTCGAAACAAGACTGTTGAAATAGCAAAATGTCTCACTTCCTCAGAGTTATACAACCCATGTAATAAAGGTTAAATTTGGTGGCCTTACTATAAAATTTACTTGCTTAGAGAGCTGTTGGTGACTTCGCACAGGGAATTCAGTGATGTCTACAGTACTCAAGAGACAATGATGGTTTTGAGCCTTAGCTGGCATTGCAGATCAGAGGTGTTCACATGAACATCTAAGACTTGAAAATATATGGCAGAGATTTTGGAGCATAGGACAATTAATACTTGTAGAGTAGAGGAAACTACTGCAAATGTTTGGGGCTGTGAAGACCAAGTCAACTCAGTATATATTTTAGCCAGAGATAGACAAGGATGAAATCAAAATAGATTTTTTTTAAATACGTAACGCTAGTACTTCAAATAATTGACAACGGTGGCTGCACAGAAGTAAAAGAAGGAGGAAATCCAGGAAAGCTTTTTATTGAGGCCACGGGACTATACCGTCTACATACAACATGCATCTGGTCAACTATCAGGCTGGAGATACCGTGGATTGTGTTACACTTGAAACGGAAAGTTAACTCATTTATAGTGAAAGAAAAATGAAGAGGTACCATGCTCTATGCAAGGCAACAGGATTTCTTCTTCAGGTTAAATCACGGAGATCTGGCATATCTGGCCTAGTCTACTCATTTCTGCTGAAATGAAGGTGATCTGTCTCAGTGTTTATTCCTTGAGCCACTTTTCTACTCACAGCTTTTGAAAATATGAGAAACTTTTCTATGACCTAGGTATGCAGGTATGTAAAATAACTAATAGATAAATAATAAGCCATAAAGAAATTTATATCAAAACAATTTTCCACCATTTGTTAAAGACAAAGTAATTTTGCAAACCAATGCACTAGATGAGTATCATTTATTTTATAATTCCAAGGGGTCTGGACCCCAACATAGACTGGCACTTATTTTTTTTGGAATCAAGTAGAATAAAATAAACATAAAAGACATTAAAATCATACGGCTAGGTATGCCAAAGAAACGCTTGGGAAAGTATTTTTGCAAAAATAATTCCTCAACATTATGTCTCAGTGTTGTATTTACTGAAGAAAATCTACATGTGGGAAAGTGAGATATTCGAACACATTTCCCCTGCAAGCTTGTGAATTAAATGTGGCTTTTGAAAATGGGAAGAATTTTCTCACAAACACAGAGAAACCAGGTGCTAGGCCATCTTTGGGTTTTGGCTCCATCTCTTGGGTTCACGCAGGCAGAAGACAACAGTGATGTTCACAGAAGAGAGGTGTAAAAAGCAGGAAAAATTGATTCTCTTGTACTCTTCAGTTATTCATTTGTTTTTGTTGCTGCATAAATTTGATATTTGAAAACATCTTCCTTCAGAATCAATAATATGCATTTTACAGTGTAAAATATTAAGGTTCTATAAAGTTACACTGTATGCTAATCACATTTGATCAGCACATGCCAAAGTGATGCTTCACTTTTGAGCAAAGAGTCAAGATGAGTAACATACTATGCCTTCCAACAGCTGCCTTACCCACATGATTTGGGGACTTGTGTTTACTTTAAGATGTACTGGAATATTAGCTATGTGTGGCAAGCCTAACTTGCCAGCAATATGGGATTCCTTTCTTCCCTATTCAAACAAATGAATTATATTTATATGCTAGTAAAACTGAGGAAAATGACATGTGCCATTTGATGTGAAGTGTTTACTTGCTGGTGCTCAATACTTATTTAATTATAGGTTGCATTAGAGGCGTAGAAGCCCCCAGCAATCAGATTATACACATAGCCAGTGAGGCCACTCCTGCAGCCCTGGCTGTGCACATAACAGGGGCCAAACCATGACCATCTATGATTTTAAGTCATTAAATATGAGCTTGCTTATTTCCACAGAGCTTAATCTTGGCTGAATTTCTGATACTGCAGGATACAGAGCATCTTCAATGGCTTTCAGAGCTGAATGATACTTTGATTTTTGTCAGGGCCGAGAAAACTTCTTTGCATAAAACACCCACTACAAAGGAGCAGGAATACATTTAGGGCCATTTCAGCAATTGTGAGAAACTTGGTCCTAATCCCAAGTCAAATTTCATTTAATGATTTTTTTCCATTAATCTCAAATCAGCAACCCAAACAGCAATTTTTAAAATCAAACAATCTAACACTGTACAGTCTGAAGATTGATTGATACATGAAGAATTACTCCATAAGATGTTGTCTTTCTTTTGCATATTTTAACATGATATTTCTACAAGGGTAAAACAATTATATGCAGAGTTAAAGACATTGAAATCCATAAAAAAAAAACAGACTTGAATTTGAGCAAGGTGTTTCAGACAGCGTGCCTTGATGTTGCAGGAGAGATACAAGCTCAGTGCAAAATGCACGTGTTGTGTGTTCCAAACCAAGGCTTCCATGAAGTTGTATGATGCACCATGGGTGAGCACTGTCAGAGGCATCACATTCATTACGTGTTTGATTTTGAATTTATTTTTGGCCAATGAATATCTTGGGAATTTTCACAAATTCTTCAAAACTCTACTTAGAGAGTTTTCAGAGCACGGCTTCCTCTTCCCAGCCCCCTCTGCTGCCCTCACCAGCCAGCTCCGGCTCCTGCTCAGTTCCATAGCTCCTTCTCTGTGCTCGCTCTGACGTCGTTTACGTTTAATGTCCACTTCACATAATATTTTTATCTGACCTCCATGATAAAGTTCAAACAAATGTAAGCTCTTGAAGGGTTGGAAATCATATTATCAACTAGCAAACTGTGTGTCAGTTGCTAAACTGATGAAACACGATCGTTAAATCTCAGGTTCCTTTCTGGAAGATAAATCAGAGAACAACTGGTGGATGGATTCCGTTTCCACCGTATTTCGGTGTTTCTGCACAGGCTTCTCCTAACACGCGTTGCAGTTGAAGAAAACAGAGATCTTGGAGGGGTTCTATGTTCTTTATGATTTGTTTTCATTGCAAAAATATGCCTAGAATTTCTTCTTTAATAAATTAACCAACCTGGGGAAACTACTTAGGATACGCTGCCTTACAGGAATTATGTATCTCAATGCTGGAGCAAGTACCCAGGATATGTAAGCCCTGGGTCTCATCCCTACCACCGCAAGGGAAAAGAATCAACTGAGAAATTGATAGTGCAATGCAATGATTAACTTCATTTTAAATGAGGAAGTAGATGCCAGAATTTTCAACGATGCAGGTAACATGGTGACTGTCAACTCACAGAAATGAAGGTATCTTGAATCCCCACTCCCCATTTGGCCATCTGTCAAATATCATGAAGTCATAAATGACAGAGCCAATTCAAGTTGAAATCGATATTCATGTTATCAATGAGCTGCTTTAAGAAAATTTTTCCCTTCCTTGGCTTTACCTTATGCCTTTGTCAAGCCAGTGGTGCACATTCTCTAATGTTACCTTCATCTCTTCTTACACCATGTTGATGCATCAGCAGGTCCCAATACAAAGCTAAAAGCACGTTCAGGAAAACAAGAGACCGAAGGGACAACGTCCTCATTTCTAGGTGCAAACCCCACTGCCCGCGTGTAATATGAACGCCTTCACACCACTGAGATGAAGTGTCTTCATTTGCTAAGTTTATTCTCCTATAAGATTTTGTGTTTTTTTTTCAGAAAAATTTAATTCAGGTGTTTAAAAATAATTTTTAGTCTTGATAAAAAGGAAAAAATATTTTGTATATTCATGTTCTTTTTCAAGGAAATGGGAAATTAAACAAAAATGTTCAGTTTACATAGCTACAAGAAAATAGAATGACCAGAGACATACGAGGATTCCTGCCGAGCCCTACAATGGGAATATTTTTATTTAACACGATCATGCTTTACTGATAAAAATTACTTAAAGAAGCACAGCCATTGGCAGAACTTCCTCTGCCACAAACTTCAACGAGCCCAGCACCCCATCATCAGACTTCACATCTTCCTTTTCTATTACACTATTGTACCCAGGGCTGAAATCAGACTTGAAATACCAAGAAGTCATTATTTTTTAACATGGGAACTTTCCATGGAGGCTTCATATCTAGGCTACTTATAAATTTGAGACAATACTAATAATCTAAAGTAAGATTTCCCTTAATATAAATAAACTGTGTTAGAATATTTCAAATATCAAACTGAAAGCTATTTTTCCTTCTTTTTAAATATTTTCTATTTATTAGTTTTTTTACTTTATGTATATGAGTATATTGTCTGCATGTGTGTAAGTGCACCTGTGTCATGCAACACCTGAGGAAGTCAGAGGCAGCCATCGGATCCTTTGGAACTGGAGTTACAGATGGTTGTTAGCTGCCTTGAGGGTGCTGGGAATCAAACCCCGGTACTCTACAAGAGCAGTCAGTGCTCTTAACCACTGAGTCATTTATCCAGCCCCCTATTTTTCTAATTTGTACAAAGTCATGATATTGGTGGGTAAGTCAAAGGAATTACACCATTTAAAATGTGTTCACTAAAGACTGAATTAGGTAGAAAATATGGTAAAATTGAATATCACAAGTTTCTAATTTTTGAAAAGTATTCTTTAAGATGATAAATGGAAATTAAAGTCTTATATCTCATCCAAATTTATATAAGAATGTGTCAATATTTGGGTTACTAACAATTGCAAGAATGCACTTCAAGGTATAAAGATTGTTTGACCTGATACCTGGTGACTAACCCTCACTAAGGAACATGAATCCATGAACACATAACTAGTGCTCTGCCCAAGTTATAAAAGCTGAAGGCTAGCACATTTGGGTGTGACAGTATAAAAAGTAGAAACATTTCTCAGACTTTTTCTGTCTACTAGGCTGTAAGTTATTACCAAACAATACTAATAAGTCAGCAACATCCTGCTGCACTTCTTCAAAGACAGGGAAAGAAAAACAGAAGAGAACAGTGCGGAGAGCTTCAGCTTTATGGGAGCTGCTGTGCACAGGTGCCTGGATGCTTGGAAGCAGATAAGCAAATAGAGTTTTAAAAATCTAAAACAAGCTTTTAATAAAGTTAAAAAAACAAAACCCCAAAGCAATGATTTTGTTCTGAACAGGCCCTTCCTTAAAAAGAACGTAATTCTAATCCATGCCTTCAAGATTCTTTTAATAATTGCACAACTAATAAACTGCTTTTTTCTCACACATACCTAAAGGAAAGGGCCAGGCTGTTCTTTATCACAAGATCTCAGGGATTACTGGGACAATTGTTTTGTGTTTACACATTTTTACAACCTCATAGGGAGTTTGGATAGCTTAGAGTCTCCACAGCTGTAAAGGGCTCTGCTTCACAGCTTTATGCATAGCTCACTGAGAAGCTAAGCACAGGGAATTGGACCCAGGGTATCCTGAAAGAGAAGGCATGGTGAGTTCAAGGTGGCAGGAGCCTATGGCTCCAGTTCCTCAAAGCTTGGCAGATCAGGCCAGAAGCAGGGCTGGGGCATAACATGCCGAGAGACCCATGTCTATCAGACCACACATCCCAAAGTTTCTACACTCTTCCAAAACAACATCGCCTGCTGCAGATGAGATGCTCAAACACATGAGCCTCCGGGGGAAGTTCAGAAGCAAACTACTAACACCTACCAGCCACGAAGCTGGGTGTACTTGGAAGCGCATTAACAAGTGGTATGTGTGAAATGGAGCTCAGTCTTCCAGCTGTGGCCTACTCCTGCCATAACTCCTATTGCTCTTTGTCAGTAAGTGCCTGAAATGTATATGCCCCATTTGGAAAACGGCCACTGTCAACATGGTAGATGCAGAGCCATGAACAGGAGTGTGGCTCTTCTCTCACCTCCTCTAAGCATGCTGACATCCCCTCAGAGTAGTCCCTGAGTAATTTGAGAGGGACGCTCTAGCAGAACTCTCTTTGTATCAAAGAATGTTTTCATTGTATTTTTGAGAAATATATAAAATGTATTTTGATCACAGTCATACCCCATTCTCTCTCTTCATCCCCCTCACTATACCCTGACCAATTTTATGTACTATATTATATATACTACAATATAGAGGATATACTTATGTGTAAAATAAAAATAGAGGATATACTTATGTATAAAATATATTTATGTAATGTCATTTCTTAAGGCTTATCAACCCAAATTTGTGTTCCCAAATGCTGTTTGGTGTGGGTTCACCCACTGGAGCCTGGCTAACCTACCCAGTGCCACACCCTTAAAGAAAACTGACTCTCCATGTCCCAGAATCTATCAGTTGCCAATGGTTCCCCAGCTGGGGTTGCTAGTTCTGACCCACTTCCCCATCTCTGTGTTGGGACTTTGGCTTCAGCTTACATGGGTCTTGTGCATGCTATCACAATTACTGTGAGCTCACATGAGTAACTTCCCAGCTGTCTGGAAAACAATGTTTCCTTGTGGTCATCCACCACCACTGACTTTTATGGTCTTTCTGTCCCCTCTTCTGAATGATCCCTGAGCCTTGGGAGGCAGGAGTTTGATACAGGTGTCTTTTTCATGACTAAGTCCTCTGCAGTTTCTTAGTCTCTGCACAATGACCAGTTGTGGGTCTCTGTGTTAATCAGCATCTGCTGCAAGGGGAAGCTTCTCTGGTGGGAGCTGATTCATTAATCAATGAGCAAAACAATAACTCATTAGAAGTTGGTTTAATGTTATGCCCATTTGGAAGAATATTGCTAGTAGCATCTCCCTAATGAACTGAGACCTGTCTAGCCATAGGTCCATTGGCCTGTGGACTTTAACGCCAATCAAAAAGTGGTTGGTCACTCGGATACCATGCATACCACTATTGCACAACCCAGCATATCTTTACAGGCCATGGATATTTTAGCTTACAGGTCTCAGAGCCAGTCAAGGTTTGTGATTACTTTTCTCTTTTGGTAGCTTGCATAACACCATCCACTATGAAAAACACCCAGTAGGGAATAGTTGAAACCAGTAACAGCTTGATTTCTCCTTGCTTTACAACTCATATGTAAAACAATAGGGTCTTATCATCAAGTTCTGGCAAGTGGCCAAGAGCAAGGGCAGTGGCCAGTATTGTTTGAGGGTTTAGGACTCCTGGTCAACTCCTCAAATCTGGGAGTTCATTCCTGGCATTCGGCTTTTTATTTACTAGTTTGTTAGGGGCAATGGCCTTCTGTTATAGGGTAACGCCATTTCAACTATTTTATACTGTTTATGAATGCAATGTTATAAAGCTCCTATGGTGGTAAGTTTCCATGTGACTTTTTATAAAGGCCTTGGTGTTAGACACTGAAGAAAAAACTTGAAGAAGACAGAGAACATGGAAAGACTGCTGGTGCTCATGGATCAGTAGGGTTAATATCGTGAAACGGCCACCCTACCGAAACAGTCTTCAGATTCAACACAATACCCATTAAATTATCACACAATTCTTCATAGAAATGGACAAAACAATCTCAGGTTTCACATGGAAATCCAAAAAGCCCAGTAGAGCCCAAATAACACTGAATAATGAAAGAACAGCTGAAGCCATTACTATCCCTGACCTCAAATTATACCACAGAGCTATGGGAATCAAAACAGCATAGTGCTTTGCTGCAACTGTTGTAAATTCTGGTATTTGAAATGAGATAGCTGCTCTTTTATTAATGATACATGGATTATGTCTCAAGAAACTAAATGAACATTTCAGAATAAATTATTGCTGTATGTAAACTGTTACTGAAATTGGTATTTGTTTGGTCTTATTTCACATTTATATTAACAGTTGTCAAAGGGCCTCTTTTAAAACCTTGTGTAATTTTTTTCTTCAGATTCTATGCATTAAGTATAAAATTTCCTCTTACTGTGATAAAAAAAAAAAAAAAACAAAAGAAACAAACAACAACAAAAAAAAAAACCCACACCAAACAACCAGCATGGTACTGGCATCAAACAGACACACATTGATCAATGGAATAGGATTAAGGCCCCAGATTTAAGGCCATGCACTTTCACCTACTTGATTCTTAAGAAAGGGGCTAAAAACACAAAATGGAGAAAAGGCCACATGTTCAACACTGGTATTGGTCAAAGTGGATAGCCTCATGTAGAGGAATGAAATTAGATCCTTAGCTCTCACCATGAACAAAACTCAACTCTAAAGGATCAAGGACTTCTACATAAGACCTGACACCTTGAATCTGTTAGAGGAGAATTTAGGGCATATACTAGAAATTAAAGGCACAGGAAAGAACTTTCTGAGCAGAGCCCCTTATAGCTCAGATATTAGGGTCAATAAATGGCAAATAGGAGCTTATGACACTAAAAAGCTCTGTTTAGCAATGAACACCATCATTCAAATGAAGAGGCAAGCTACAGAATGGGAAAAAATTTTTCCATCTATATATTTGACAGAGGATTAATATGTAGAATATATAAAGAATTCAAAACTAAACCCTAAAAACAATTTAAAAATTGGGGCAATGAATGAAACTTCTCAGAAGATGAAACACAGATGGATAAGAAATATTTTTTTTTTTTTGGTCTTTCTGAGGCAGGGTCTCTCTGTAGCCCTAGCTGTCCTGGAACTCACTTTGTAGACCAGGCTGGCCTTGAACTCACAGAGATCAGCCTGCCTCTGCCTTCCGAGTGCTGGGATTAAAGGTGTGTGCCACCACGCCTGGCTTTTTTCAAATGTTCAACATCTTTAGTCATCAGGGAAATGCAAATTAAAACTACTTTAAAATTTAATCTTAACCCAGTCAGACTGGCCAAGATCCAAAAGACAAACAATGACAGGTGATGGCAAGGATGTGGGGAAAGGCAACTCTTATCCACTGCTGGTGGGAGTGCAAACTGGTGCAGACACTATGGAAATCACTGTGGAGCTTCCTCAGAAACAAGACATAGATCTACCCCATTATTGAGCCTTATCACTCTTGAGCATATACCCAAAGTACTCTGTACTCTATTACAGAGATGTCTGTTCATCCATGTTCATTGTGAGGGAAGACTTTTCAAATGGAGTTTCCCTCCTTCCTTCCTTCCTTCCCTCCCTGCCTGCCTCCCTCCCTCCCTCCCTCCCTCCCTTCCTTCCTTCCTTCCTTCCTTCCTTCCTTCCTTCCTTCCTTCCTTCTTCCTTCCTTCCTTCCTTCCTTCCTTCCTTCTTTCCTTCTTTTGAGACAGGGTCTCCCTGTAGCCCCATTTATCCCCAGTTTACCTGAAACTTACTATGTAGACTTGGTTTACCAAGATCTCACAGAGATCCACCTGCCTCTGTCTCTGGAGTGATGGGATTAAGGGCTGTGCCACCATGCTGGGCCTCAAAAGGACTTTAAATTATATACTTACAACTTGTATAATAAAACTTACCATGATAATTCTATTCTTGATTTGATTTTCTATCAAAGCTAACATCTGCTAGTGAGGGGAAAGGAGGAAGCACGGAGTGGCTACTTTTGAAATTATGTGACAGTTGATGTTATTTTACTTTTTTAAACTAAATAACATTTTAGGAAGAGAAATTTCTAGCAATTCTCCTATACCTCTTCCTTCCCTGTCTGTCCCATCGCACAAGGACAGTCAATAAAACAAAGTTCCCATGACATGCATTTAAAGTGGATTAAAGAAATTGAATAAGAATTCAAATTAGAAGTATAAATGCATTAAATTTTTAAATAAAAGATTTTTTAAATAATAAACTTTTAGTCTTTGTTCACTGGTGTTTCTACAGTTAAGTTCCCTGGAGACTTATCAGACAAGGATTTTTGTAGTTTTTTCTAACTCATACTAATTGTATATGTTAGTTGGGTCACTGATTTTCCACCCCTGAACCCACCATGTGCTTTTCAGTCTTTGTCTACACCCAACACCATCCCCAACTCTACTAATCACTGTTCTGCATTCAGGTCAGCATCTGGTCAGGCTCCACTACAGTGAACAACTTGCGATAGCTGTGTTTCTAGTTCTGCCTTATCTTACTTGACATAATATCCCAGGTCTTCCCTTTATGGCCAACAACAAGACTCCATTTCTCTTAATGGCCAAATTGCATTCCGTTCCATGCTTCACAGTTTTTATCCATTCCTCTGTTGATGGGCATGTAACTAGACTGCTCCTGTCAGCTGTGCTGCAAAGCACTGGTCACACAGCTCTCTCTCTCTAGTTTGCTGACTTCATTTCACTTGGATACATAATCAAAAGTGGGATAGCTACATCACATGTTGGATGTGCTTTAGGCATTGTGAGGAATCTCCATTCTGTTCTCCAAAACAGTTGGGCAATTTAAATTCCTAGCAGAGCATAAAGTTCCTTTTCTCTGCACCTTTTGCCTGTTTTATTCCTTGTTATGTTTTGTTAGAAATCCTTCTTCCTGGTAACAGATGGTTTTTTATTGTAGTTCTGACTTTTAAGAACTTTTTCTAAGAGCTAATGAAAATAAACATATATAAATAAACTTTTAAACTATTTTCTTTCCTTTTGAGTTTTCTATAATATTTAATTGGATTATGTGGCTGCTGGTTAGTGAGTCTCACAAGATCCTTTTATTCCACATGTTAACACTTTGTCTCATGATCAGTGGCAGATATTTTCTCTCATTCTGGGATTGCCTCTTCCCTATGGTTTCCATTTGCATAACAGACTCAGCCGCTTTTGTGTAAAATAACCCATCCCTTTATCAATATTTGCTTTTACTATATCTGCTTTTGTACTTCTCCTAAGAAAATCTGTCTTTAATATTTATGTGGAATAGCTACATTTTTAAAATGACTTACACATGGAGAGTCACAGCAAAATAGCAACAAACTGTCCTTTGACCATTATCTTATTTAATTCAAAATATTATATTTTACTTAATTGGAGTCTTTTAAAGTGCTTCACATGAAGTTATAGATAATTCACCTAAATCTTACTAGTGGCTAACAGAACTGGTATTTACCACTAAATTTGAAACCCCAAATGTAGTATTGTCTGTAATTAGACTATACTTTTACAATCACTTTGGTATCATATATAATCACTATGTTATTTCAGTGGTTATATACAATCATACAATACTCCAAAGGCAATCTAAATGAAATACAATTTTTTGATTTTTAGCTTATTATGTAAATGGATACCCACTTTATGAAATTATTTTATTTCATTTTCTTTTTAAAACAGGGTTTCCCAGTAACCTCAGCTGGCCTGGAACTATGCAGGGCAGGCTGGCCTTTATCTCACAGAGATCCACCTGCCTCTGCCTCCAGAGTGCTAGCATTAGAAGCATGTGCCACCATATTGGGCTATGAAATAATTTTAAATATACAAAATTTTTAAAATGTATACATATATATGCATACATTATGATACCTGTTACAGTAATGAATACATACTAAGCTTTTAAACTTAGGGTATCCTAAGCTTTTAAAACATTAGATGTAGATGCTTTTATTTAACATCATTTAATATTTAATAAAATTTTCTGAACATATGTTCCACAGCATTCTCTTACATTTGGAAATTACTGTGAATATTCAAATAAGGTCCATGTGTCACTGTCATAGGAATGGCTGAACAAGCGAAAGGAACTTTGTGTCTAAGAAACAACACAATACAAAATTTGCAGTCAGTGAGCTTTGATCAAAGTTGATTATGTTGAAAATTCTCAAGGATAATAATAGTCCACACAATACCGAGTGAAAGGTTTCAGTTCTGAGGTTCAAGAGAGACACTGGGGCAGCCTGCATTGGGTGAACAATTATTTTAAGAGTTATCAATAGACAGACAGCAACATGGTGAAGTCTCTAAGAAAAGATCAGGCTCATGTTGCAGAAAGAGGGTCCCTTCTTACACATTTTAGAGGGAGGGGGAGGGTCTGTTCCACTTGATTGATGGGCAATCCCTACCATGCTTGTTACCAGGCTGCCTCTGATTCCTGGCTGGTGAGGGGGGAGGGTAATAAGTCTGAGATTCTGGACATGTGTGTGTAGAATCAATGTAGAATCAGCTAAGTGAGGTGGAGGGATGGGGGACTTGGGGTTGGGGTGGGGAGGAAGGAGCAAGAATCTAGAAAAACAGGTTAACGGAGGACCATTATAAAATGATGGGGCACCGGCTAACACCAAGGAGAAAGGTGAGTGTCCTTCCCTCTGACACTGTTTGTGGGGTTCTTATTCATGCTAATCATGTTAATGTGTTGCTGACTGGAAACAATGTAGGTCTGGAATGCCTATACTGTATGAAGCACATTTGGGGATTATAACCATGCTTTCACAGACTTACCTGTTTTGTGGGGATGTAACCTAATCCAGGAAATGGCCCCAACATTTTCCTCTTTAATGTAAAATGCACTCTCAGCTTATAGGAAAAATAGCCAAATGGTCTTTGTCCACTCTGTTTAACTAGAACTTGGCTTTCATTCATTCTAAATGTTTCCCTGCCCCTTTGTTAATATAAAACAAGTGTTTTACTCATATAAGACATTTCTCTCACATATGAAGGAATGTGGTAACCCAGAAATTCCATGTCACAGGCCAAGAAAGCTCACTTTCTGGCAGTCTTAAATTTAACTGAGGATATTTTACAATTTTAAAATTTAAATCAAAGGCAGATATAAGCATGAAGGAGAATGACAAATTCACATTACTATTCAGAATAACTAATATCTCAGCAACATTAATGAAAAGAAGTGCATTTATAAACCTGAAGCTCTGGAGATAATCTCTCTAGCCTTGTTAAAGTAGGTGAGTATAACATTACAGAAATGCTTAGTTTCCTATCAGTCATTCATTTGCCAGAAATAATAAAGAATCTAAAAATGAAATTCTGGTTTCTAATCACAGAAATACATAAGGTCAGTATCTTAACATTATGAGGAATGATAATAATTACCTCTAATTCCAAATTGTTGATATTATTACTCTTAAAAAATGAGTTATATCTGGAAAGATGGCTCAGCAGTTAAGAACACTGATTGTTCTTGTAGGCCTTGAAGACCCAGGTTCAAATCCCAGCATCCACATGGCAGCTAACAACTGTCTGTAACTTTAGTTCCAGGGGATCTGACAGCCTCTCTGTCCTCCAGGAGGCACTGCACAACACAGGTGTACTTACCTACAAGCAGGCAATACATGCATGTACATAAAACAAAAATAAATAAAATATTTTTTAATTATGTAAATTAATTTTGTTTAAAAAAGTAAGCAAAGCATAGCTACGGCTAATTAAAAAATGAAAAAAATGAAATATTTTGTAAGTTTACTGAACATTTTGAAATAGGCTTAAATCATACAAATAATGGTTTTTCTCCTCAGTTTCATAATAGTTTCATTCTTTTTAAAGAATAAAAGCTTATGTCCTAGTTTGCTTCTCCATTGCTGTGACAAAACACTCTGACCAATACCAACTTGGGGAGGAAAGGGTTTATTCAGCTTACATCTCCCAGGTCACAGTTCATCAGGGAGTCCAAGGTAGGAACTCAGGGCAGGAACCCGGAGGCAGGAGCTGGAGCACAGGCCATGAAGGAACGCTGCTTACTCGCTTGCTCTCCTGGCCCCTGCTCAACCTGCTTTCTTATGCAACATAGGCCTACCTGCCCAGGGGTGGCACCACCCACAGTGGGCTTGGCCCTCCCACATCACTCAACAATCAAGAAGATGCCCCACAGACATGGCCACAGGGCAGTCCAATGAAGGCAATTTCCCAGTTGAGGCTCCCTCAACCCAGGTGTGTCAAATGGACACAAAAGTTGTCCAGCACAGCTTACATAAAAGCTTTTTATGTAATATTAACTGCCATGAACCCACTTGTTTGGGGAGAGAGTTTAGATGATACAAATATTGAAAATGCCAAAACAATGTTCAGTTAATATAAACAACACAAAACCAGCAAGAAATGCGTACTAACAACAGTGTTCTATAAAACTTATTTACTACAGAGAAATTTTAAAATACTTCTGAGGTTTGATAGAGAGGCTTTTCAAGATTAACATTTAAATTAACTGCTGCTCTTAAGTCATTCACAACCTTTCCTTCACTGCTCTCAATAAGGTCTTTATATCCCAAATAAATCAATAATATTACAAATCAAGAAACAAGAACAACAGGAATAACTTTTATTAAATGGACAGAATATGAACCAATGACTTTTAACCCAACAAGCGAAGCATAGTCACTGAACCACGTGCTTTTGTGACCTGGGTACCTGACCTTGATTCCTCAAAAGCTCAATTTGGTGTTACACCCAAAGAAAATCAATGAATGTGGATACGTTTGAGAATTTACATATAAAGTGCTGAAAGGCAGCACATGCATGTTCATTGGAAACAATGATCAGGAGAAACAATTGACCTTGTGTGTATGAGATGTTCTAGAACGAGGGATGGAAAGGGGAGATTGTCTGATAAGGGTAGAACTATGTTCCTAGTTCCCAAAAATTGAAGAAATGAATTTGAATAGATATATTGGTGTGAGGTCTGACACCACAGTATAATTTCAAGAGACATCTGGGGGGCCAAGTGACCTCTGAGTTTGGGCCCACTCACATAAGTAAAAAGTCAGGATGTTTTATTGACCTATTAACTGTAATGTGACATGGAAACACCACAAAATTCTGATGTCACCACTATAGTATGATTCAAAATGTGTGTGTTCACCTAGGCCTTTGATTATGTGTTCACTGCGGTGCTGAGGTGCTGATATCACTGAACCATGTTGGATGACTTGAATTTTCTAACTTTGTTTTTGTTGTTAAAGGAGCAGATATTTTCAAAAGATAAAATGAAATGAGATATTAACAAATGTGCATAGCAACATGGCTGTGGGTTTGAATTCTTAAGTGTGGAGATATAAGCCACCAAGAGATGAGACAGAGACTGGCCCTCTGAACTAAAGGCTGGTAGATGAGTCCAACATCAATGGATGTGGGAAATTGATAAACCAAAGACACTTGTGACTAATGTACATCTGTGCGATCAATCAGGACCTTCTTTTCTACTACACAAATACATCAGCTGACAATCACTTCTGTCTTCTCAAACTGCTTACCATTTCTTCAGCTCACCACCTGTATTCATCCATGAAGTCTGAGTTTGTTTTCTCATGTGCAGGAAAACATTTCATTTAAATGCATGTCAATCTAACTGTTCAGGGCCCTTCTCTGCACACTGCCTTCCCACTTCTCTTTCACACTTTGCTCTCTTGCTGTTCTTTCTTTTTATCTCCTGGGTATCTACCTCTCTCTGCATGTGCAAGGTGGTTTGGACTATTTTCTTCTTGATACATCCCAAGTGCATTCTATGCCTCACACAGAAAGGTCTGACTATATTCATAGCTACATCTTGAAAAGAGGTCTACATTGGAGATTGGTTGGTGGTTTAATGAATGAGTGAACGCCTGCAATAGCCATATCTTTGCAGACTGCATTTGTTCATGTTACTCATAACAGGGAAGCTGAGGCTGCAGACGAGGCCTCCTTCATTCAGGTTCTGTAGCAACCCTGTTGCTGGGAAGGTAGAGGTACAACTTAACTTTTATTGGCATCTCTTCCCTTCCTTTCCAAAACCAATATGGGAATCAACCAGCTACATACACATTTACAGATCAAATCACTGTTCTGTATTTTTGTAAATTTTCAAAAGTACATAAGGGAAGAGAAAACAATCCAGAGAACAAAATGGAAAGGACTTGGTACCAAATGCCTTTAGAAAAGACACTTTACTGACAACCACAGCAACACTGGAGTCTGAGAACCAAATCTAATACATGAAAAAAAATCATAATCAAGAAAACAAAAGTAAATTGCAATGCAAACCAAACTGAACAAAATATACCCCCTTCCCCCAAAAAAAACCTGCTGCCTTTGGTAACCAATGGGAAGTAGTTCTGGTAGATTTAAAAGTAATTCATTGCCTATAATAATTCCCTAAACCTTTTAAAATATTTTATTTTTATTAAATTTCTTTTATGTGCATGAGTATATTTCATGCATACATATAGCATGTAAGTGTACCCGTGTCATGCAGTGTCCACAGAGGTCAGAAGAAGGAGTCAAATCCTCTGAACTGGAGTTATAGTGGTTGTTAGCTGCCATGTGGGTGCTGGACTGCAAGAGCAGGCAGTACTCTTAGTTACTGAGCCATCTTTCTAGCCTCTGCAAGCCCTTTTTACTAAGTGAGAGCACTATAATTAGTAGATTCCTATTTATTTTATATAAAGAATAATTGTGCAGTTTGCTTAATATGTGTGACCTGAAATTAATATAAAATACATACTAGATTCAGTGGGTTCTCAAAAGTTTCCTTAAGTAACTATAGATTAATGCCTAACAAATACTTTCATATTCTTTGATCCACACAAGCAACTCATATTGAATTGAAATACCTTAACAATGATGTGTATAATTATTTAGAATAAAAACATTTGTTTTGAAGATTACTCTGGAAGGCATTTTGAGACAAAGAAGCATTTTAAAGCATTTTGGAATTACTGTTTTTGTCAAGTGATTGCTAAGAACCACACTCTGTTGATTAATGCACTCTTCAAAGGTGAGGGTTTTGACCCACTTCAGATTCTCTGTGTCCTAGTGAAGAAAACCTACCCTGCAACTGTCTGAGCAAGGTGTACCATCAAGCCAGTATCTGATTACAAGGGATGTGCATAGTGCTAGAATGTCCTGTGTAATGGAAACTTGGGAAAGAAAGAAAGGACTTGGGGAGGCAGGAAGTGGAAATTAAACTCTCAGAGTGTAAGCAAGGATTAGTGTGTGTGAGAACCACGGTCAGAGTGGTTCCGCTCAGGGGAAGGCCATACTTCCTTTTAAAACCAGTTATTGAATCAGCTTGTAATGATTTTCATCAGAGCCTTACTGGCTAACAGTTGAAAAACACTAAACACGCGAAACCTAAGCGCCATAGCACATAGGGAATGAGGAAGATAAATTTCCCTCACTCCCTTCCCATAATACAACCCCGCACATGCTCCTTTCCTCCTGTGCCAGGATCTGTCGTTCCTGCTATTTGCACCTGACTTCTTCCATCTCTGATGACTGAATGAGAAATGAGCATCAAAACACTGATGACTGGGGCCACTGCGCCTCACAAATGTGTTTCATGCTACTTACACATGGAATCAAGAAAAAAATTAAGTGACTTATTAATAAGAAGTTTCCTATTGTGAAAAACACTGAGAGAACACATTTTTCCATAGGGTGCCTGATTCAGGTTTATATCTCATACTACACATGGTTAACATGAATGCTTTGCATGAAGGGGAAACATGCAAACCTAAAAGAACATGGTCTTTATTTTCTTAGAAATCAGGTGTAACATTGCAAAATTTAGTATTTTCATCATCTATAAGAATACTAGACTCGTGAGCCTCAAAATAGTAATTGAGAGGACCCCAATTTTGCAGTTATTTCTCCCTACACTAAAATTCCAGTTTGGTGTCTGTGTGACATATCCTCTACTCTGCACATGTCTCCTGTTCCTAGTGTTGTGCTCCTTCCATTAGTTACTAAAATGCAGTTCTGTATTTGGAGCTATTCAGTCAGCAAACAAGAAGGTGGACCATGATAAAATTCCAACAAAATTATACATCATTTTTGGATAAGGAACAACCTACTTTCTCAGTGTTTAGAAAATGTCTGCATATCAGTTCAGCTTCATATTCAAAAGGTTGGAGCTCTGACCTTTTAGAAAATGATCCTTTGGCACAAATGAAGCAGTGGAATTCATTGCTGTGTCTACAGCCTTCCCAAGGATGGGCACAGCTAAATGGTTTTCTCTAACAATGGTTCTCTCATAGTAAAAACCATGAAAGGATTAAAATAGATGGGCAGCTAGAGATGATAGCACCTTAACAATTTTTTGGAAAATGGTTTCCTAGCTAATGTGAACTACTTTAACAGCAAACAAAATGAATCAGTGTGATTTGATGATGAGTTGGATAAAAATAGAGGTGTGCTGATGAATGAGTTTGAAATCATGATTTTAATGCTATGTAGCATCTATGATCCATCTAGGCAGACAAAAAATATCATAAAATGATTTATTTTTCTGCATCTAGGAATCAAGTTAAGACACTAAAACATATGAAACAAAAGGAAATATTTTATATATAAACAAATTATAGAAATGAGTCATAAACAGTCATACAGAGAGAGGAGAGGGGAGGCAAATCACATCCACACTATCTCACATGAGTGGTCTAGATTTAACTCATTGAAAGGATCAAGGCCCAGATTGGCTCAGGTGAGAACTTCAGTATTTATTTTCATCTCTCTGAAATATACCCAAACATCCTGCTACCTACTGGGTCCTGTAAAAAACAGAATACACAAATATTTTATTACTACCAAAGACATGATGGAGGAAATCATACATTAATACTGTTTAATAGCAGGGCCTGAAATGATTGGTTTACTGGGAAGTTTCTTGGTTTGCCAGAGAAAATTATAAATGTTATTGTCCTGATTTTGTTTTAGATTTTGACCTCAAAGATGATTATACACATTATGGTGTCTGGCAGAAATTCCTTTGATTACCATAGTTTTAGAAATTTCATGTAAAAGAAAACTGCAAAACATTTATACTCTAAGTTGATATTATACTGTGTACCGACACATAGAGCTTTGCAGCACTCTGAGGAGTTGGCAGTTTTTACAAAATATGTCAAGCAAGAAGCACAACATCCTTGTACTGCATCGTGTCATGTTCTTCTACAATGCCAATACTGAACTCCCCACATGGGCCTGTGCAGCACAGCCAGGGTCTTCTCTGTGCAGGGTCCCCACGCCCTTGAGAAAAGCAGGACAAATAGCAAAGGAGACAAGTCAGTGCCATCAGACGGGTCACCTGGATAGCAAAGCACGTGCAGCCACACACTGAAGGACATTCGTTACGTAAAATCAAATGCTTCATTTCAGCACAGTTTTTATGCACAGAGAAATTGGTTAAAAATAAGGTATGGTTGCCAGTATCCATGTCAGGAGGCTCACCACTGCCTGTAACTCCAGCTCTATAGGAAGAGACCCAATGCCTTCTTACGACCTCTGAAGGCACCATCACACATGTGGCTTATATTCACACAGATAAAGACACATATAGACACATAGACACGCACACGCACACACACACACACACACACACACACACACACACATAGACACAAATGCACACACAATTTTTTAAAGTTCAATTTGAGGTATTAAGAAAATACAGGTTTGTTGTGAAGAGAAATAAGTAAAACATAAATCTACATATGAACTACTATTTTCCTACTATACTATTTTAATATTTTTTTAATGTAATTAGAACTAATTTCCAACATATTTTGATGGGTCATAATAACTCTCATTCCATATGATTTTATTATCAGTAGAGTTAATATTTAAATAACCAAAATATATTTTTGTTATTACTTAACATTAAAAAATTGTTTAAATTCAGGGTATGAACATGCAGACATTTTGGGTTATTACAAAAGGATGAGGAAGAAAATAAAAGCATGTACTGGTTCCTCAAGTAAGTAAGAGGAGAAACCTAAACAAAGCTATGAAGAACACGTGCTGTGGGACTTAATGCCCAGTCAAGTCCAAGCATGTGAGCGGTTACTCCAGAGCAAGATGTGAAGGAATATTTTAAATTTTGAGAAATTTGAAATTGTTAGAAGAATTTGACATGGTTAGGGTTCGCTGTAATTATGCATGGAGTAAATCTTCAGACCTTTTCCCTGCCCTGACTTTGGCTATGTCCTCTCTCTAGTACCTGCAGACTTCCTTACCACGCTCAACTGCAGTGGCTCACCAGCTTTGACCCTTGGTTTTTAACACATTTTACACAGGCCTTATCATATGAACACCTCTCTGGAGGAACACACTTTCAGGTGGATGCTCATATGCATGACTGCCAGTTCCACATACTGACATATTCCAAAACATGTCTGATGAACAGTTGGGCTGACTCCGATCAAGTCACTCCTCATCCAGAAATAAATACTGAAGGAATCTCTCATGACATAACTCAAGAAAAGAATTTTAAGGAGTAACAAATTTCAAATTCACAGAACAGAGGAAGTGAAAGCAAGCCCTTCATGATTTGTGTGGAAGTTGCCATGTGGTGTCTCTGCTTATACCAAACCTAAGGCTAAATTTAAAGACCTCTGTCCCAGATGGAGTGTTTGTAATCGCAAGCTCACTCACCATTCCGACTCTCTTCATCGATGGCCACGATGGTAGCTGGGGGGCCTCCCCTAGCTAATTTGCAATCTAGAGAGAAGATAATCAAAGGTAAGCAATGACAACTGCAAACACCTTCTCTAGATCAAATTCACAGAGTTAGTTTTAAAAAGCATATCCCTACAATAAAATTAAAATACAGCATTTTAAGATGTTTAACTATTTTACTAAGAAGGACATTTCTTAAGACCCATACAGCTTCTACAACAACATAACCCAGTCACTTCTAAACCCAATCATTATTCAGATCTTACTGAGAAACCAGCAGAGATCACTGGAGAGAAGTCCTTCAGGATAGAGGTAATGGGATGGTAATTTAACCCAGAGAAAACATAAAGAATTAATGACAAGGATAAATTATGATAAAGCTCCACAACAGAAACAAACATAATTGGACTTTAATTATGATAAAGGGCATAATTAAAATGAATAGAATTTTAATAGTGTTCTAAAAACAATGAAATAAAGACAGACAAGCACAGGATGTCCATGATGTATCTGGGGTTTTAATTTTTGTCATCTTACCCTCATATTGCCAGTCTGGAGTCAAAAGTACAGAATCATCAATGGGAGCAGATCAGAAAATGGGAGAAAGGAAGAAAGAAAGAATCCATGTGTATATTTAGCAAGAGATTGACAGATATATAAAGCATTATATAGCAATAGATGCATTACCCAATGATCTGTGGGAAAAGAAGACATAAAATCTATCGGATTGTATGATCCTAGTGATCCTACTGTAATCAACACCATAATTTGTTAATATACATTGTTAGCATTTTAGAACTATTTAACACTATCTTAGACTGACACAACAGTAATGTAAGTACATTTATACAATTCTTATAAAAAGAAAACATCAAACTGCTTCTGAAGAGCTTGTTATCCTTCCATTAAATTCTTCAAGAAAGTGCCCATCAATCAGAAGTGATAACCAATTCATATTGCAAACACTGATAATACCTTATCAAATATCACACAGTAATGGGCCTAAAATAGCATTATGATACAAATGAAATGTGAAGGCCCTGTTTGCAAGTTGTCAAACGGACACTTGGAAACCACTAGCCACTCTGTTAGGAGCTACAGAAGGCTGATCTGGGTGTATGTGTGTGTTTATGGCACACTTGCATACATGCTGGAATTAATGGATCGAGCAACCAAAATATGAGTGTCATCGAGAAGGTGAGTACAAACGTGACCCATACAAATGTTTGCTGCTTACTTTCTTTTTTCTTCTTTTTTGTCTTTTTGAGACACAGTCTCCCTGTAGCCTCAGCTGATCTGGAACTCACTATGCAGACCAGGCTGGCGTTGAATTTATAGAGATCCGCCTGCCTCTGCCTCTGAGTGCTGGGGCTACAGGCGTGCACCGCCATGCCCAGCTTCAACATACTGTCACACGTATGGTACCACAGTGCTCTCTTTCCTCTCCCGCACCTCCCGCACATCTTTCACCTCTGCTCTTGCAGGGGTTCAACCCTAGTCTCGCAGGTCTCATTTTTCTCCTGGATTTACCTGCTCATTTCATAAGATCTACCTGCATGCACTCAGAACAAAGTAAAATAATGGCATTCTTTTACAAAAATACTTCATGTGATTCCTTTGAAGAGAAATTTTGTCTGAATAACATTCTAAATTTTCTTCCTATGCCCTGGCTAAGCTGGGCATCTTGTTGACAGGTTCCCTAAAGTGTCCTTGTATAGGAAGCTTGGTCTTCCGGATGGCAGTGGCAGGATGTGGTGGGATTTTGGAAAAGCGCTGCAGGATGTGGTGGGATTTTTGGAAAAGAGCCTAAGCCTTAGAATGAATGCGCTTCTCTGGAAACCTGGCTCTTTCCCACAGCCTGGGCTGATATGAAGAGAATGTACCTGACCCTGAGGCCCTCTCCAGCCTCCTGTGTCACCATGACCTTTATCCTACCTTATGGTTCTCCATGGGGATGTTACCTTTGATGAGGACTACATGGGAAGACCCAATCCTAGGGTGTCAGGCTCCCAAGCTGTTGTTACATAAAACTCTTTGTGATTCCCCATTCTAAGTATTATATTACTACAACAGCAAAGGAATCGATCCAGCCCATACATCATTTCTTTAAAATTAGGCAGCATGAGCCTCTGCTATATTGAACCATTTACTTTTGTTAGACTATACCTTCTGGTTTTAGGAAACCTTATTTTTTATGGTTTTTTGCCCAATAAATTTTGTCCTTTTTCTACCTGACAACTCTCCCCTTTTCTTAGAATTAGGTATTTAATCTATTATATGAGATCTTTGTTCTATCTCTCCAAAAATAATTTATCTAATTTTGTTTCAAAGTTCTCAAACTGTTCATCCTAGTTTTTTTCCTTTTTTTTTTTATGTATTTGAAAATCATTGTTTGAGGCCAGGCATGGTGGTACACACCTTTAATCCTAGCACTTGGGGGCAGAGGCAGGGGGGCCTTTGTGAGAGTGAGGCCAGTCTGGTCTACATAGTGAGTTCCAGGTAGGCTGGGGCTATAAGGAGACCCTGCCCAGAAAATCAAAGCAAGAGCAACAAAAATTAATTGTTGGTGTCTCGGGGGCCCATAAATTGACTAAGTATTTGTATATACATTACTACTGTGAAGTTCATGGGAACAAACATAAGACACAGTTATTTTCCTCAAAGAACTTGGGTGGGAGGATTTGAAGACAGACAGATGACACGTCAACATCCACACAGGGGTGTGTGTGTGTGTGTGTGTGTGTGTGTGGACAGTTCTCTAAAAAATTGATTTTTGACAGAAAGGACTTAGATGATAAAGATCTAGCACATGGGGAGGAGGGCTGGAGCCATGAGAAGGTAGAGTGGATTTGAGGAGTGGAGAAATCCAAATCCTGACCAGTCCTTTAGAGAAGCATAGTGCCCATCTCTTCTGTTACATGCGAGAGCTGTAACCTTCCTGTGTACATAGCCAGGACCTAAGACCATCGGAGGTACAGAGAGTCAGTAACACTGTTATATTAGAGAGTGAATATTCCTTGAATGGTAGATATTTATATAGCAACTGCTTGCTCAGGCAGAATGAAGAAGAAAGAGGAGGTATCATATGCAAATACTAAACTCTCACCTGTTGGTTGCTCTAAAGGGCAGAATTTAGGACTGGGAAGCTGGCTCAGTGGGTGAAGGAATTTGTTGTCTAGCCTAGCAACCTGAGATCCATCCCTAGGACCCAGATAGTGGAAAAAGAGAGCCTGAGAGCCGCCCAGAAGTCTTTCTCCTGTCTGTCCCTTCAGTAGCAGGAAAAGCCCAGGGGTAAAAGCCCAACCCCGTGTCTTCCCCGAAGCTTACATGGCTCCCATCTGCCACCAGTAAATATTTTCATGTTCAACAGATACTTGCAGATAATCCTAAATCTATTTTTTTTTACTTTATTGCTTTTAAGCCCACAATACTCATGAAAAGATGTTAGACACATAATCTATTAATAACGTTATTCAAAATAGATCAAGTGTTTGTTTTGAAGTGATGCATTCATGAAAGTATAATTAGTTCAGAAATGCAGAAAACATTTTTAATAACAGCAAGTTTATTTAGAATTGCCTTGAGAAGAAAACAATTTTGGATGGAAAAGGGAAGGGTTTGTTGAGTGTAAAATACCCTAACCAAGACCAAAGTGAAACATTAGGAAGCAATTTCGGTTTTCCACCCTGTTTTCTATGACCCATGAATAACCTGCCCACTGTGGTAGAGGTGGGGTAGCCGCTGATGTCCACACCTTAGAAATGGACATCTATTATCTATTTAATTTCATCCTTCACTGTCCTGGTTAAAACACAAACTCACGGTTTTTTATGCTGAGAATTTCCAACCTCTTAGGGCCTTTTGTGCTTCTAACATCCAATTTATTACTAGTGTAAAATATGAATGTCATAACTGGTAAGTGTCAAGGTGGCTAACTGTGCAGATTGTCACTATGTACTTCCTGTTTTTCCCCTACTGAGTCTATCAGTAAATCTGAATTTAATTCTTGAAGAATGTTTTTTTTATGGATGTTTACTGTTTTCGATTTTCTGTCCTATCATGTAAATACTAGCTCTCAGCTAACCAAGGTTTCCTAACTATTCTTCCTACAAGAAATCTTGTCCCAACATTTTAATTTAACTTTTTGTCTTTAACAGGGTTGTCTCTGAAAAATAAAAAGTATGTGTGTTCTAGTCTGTTTCTCCATTTCTGTGATAAAACACTCCTCCAACCTGGGGAGGAAAGGGTTTATTTGTCTTACATCTCCCAGTCACAGTTAGTCAGGGAGCCTGAGGTAGGAACTCAGGGCAGGAACCTGGAGGCAGGAGCTGGAGCACAGGCCACAGAGGAACACTGCTTACTGGCTTGCTCCCCTGGCCCATATTCAACCTGCTTTCTTATACAACATACCCAACAATAGTGGGCTGGGTCCTTCCACATCACTCAATAAACAAGATGTCCCACAGACATTACCACAGGCCAGTCCAATGGAGGCAATTCCCCAACTGAGGCTCCCCGTACCCAGGTGTGTCAAGTTCACACTAACGCTATCCAGCACAACACATTTAAGAACCATTAATCATTTTCTTTAGGTTAAAAACTGAAATATTTTGGGGGCCTGGAGATACTGCTCAGCAGTTAAGAGCACTGACTGCTCTTGCAGAGGAGCCTGGTTCAAGTCCTAGTACCCACATAACAGCTAACAACTCTGTCTGTAACTCCAGTTCCAGGAAATCCAAACCCTCCTCTGGCTTCTGCAAGCTTTACACAGCATGGGAGCACTTACATACATGGAACATAGCACTTATAAACATAAATAAAAATTAATTTTTAAAACTGAGATATTTTATGCCCTAAAACCCACTGCATAGTATTTTAGAGCAAAACTCAAAACAGCCTAATGACCCAGCAAATGTTGCCAAATGATCTTTTCCTGTTTCTCCAAACTCATCCATTGCTGAGTTCTTGTTGCAGGAGAAGTCCAGGGGGCTTTTCCTTAGTTATTTTACCTTTCATCCTGAGCTAGCCACATGACCTTTCAATGTTTCATGATTCCTCATTCCTAATCTTAGTGACCAATCATTTCTTCATTTACATCTTCTATAGCTGTTATACACTCCCAAAACTCCCTGATCATCCTAACAATTTAGGATGATCTGAATCCAGGTAACAGAAGCTAGTGAAGCCTAGTGAAAGTGCAGGCCGTTTCTACTTTCCTTATGGTGTGTCTCATGGACAATATAAGGTTACTACTTAGTCTTTTTCTCTTCTTTTTCTAATCTTTAAAATATCCTTAACCGGGAAAGGTTGGGAAAGTCATCAGATGTCTGAAAACAGGATTCTTGCTATCTCTATATATCAGAGAGCCTTCCATTGTAGGAAAATGAGGCATAGGTAACTCAGGAATTTTGGATTATTTGCAACTAGTTACGAAGGATTATACAAAGTTCACAATTACAGAGCAATAATGAGAAAACAAGACAAAATGCTAACTTGCTTCCAATTATCTACAGTTTCCATTTGAAATTCACACACTGATCATAGAGTTGTCTGTACTTACCCACAGATAAAGATCAAGATACCCTTCTAGTAGTCAGGGTTTCATGGTGTATTATGATTTTATCAAATTGTACCTTTAAGATCCTAGGGATTTTATCAAGCCTGGAATGACAGCATATACCTCCAACTCCAGCTCTAGGATGAAGCAGGGTTGCTGAGAGTTCTGGGCTAGGACATCAGACCTTCTGTTACATTATAATTATTATTCTGTTATTTTCTAATCAACATCATATAATTATTTGAATCATTCTAGCACCCATCTAAGTTTTTAACTTGTCATAATGATTTAATGCAAATTAGGGAATTCAGTCCCCTATGGCAAATGAATCAAAACAATCACCACATCTCTAGGATAATCATTTGAAAAATAAATTGGTTTGTGAGTTAGCTTTTCATCACTGTGACAAATATCAGAGAGCAGTGAGTTAAAAGGAAAAAGGATTCATTTGCTTCATGGTTTCAGGGGATTTAGTCCATATTCACCTGGCTCCATTTTCCCTCTGAACCTGCCTGTAGTGAAGCAAAGCATCATTGCAGACAGGCATGGTGAGAAGATGCTGATATCTGGGTAGCCTAGAGCAGAGAATGGGGAGCGTTCAAGGTGGTCTTCCCAGGACACGCACAGAGTGAGGTACTTCCTCCAAAAAGGCTCAAGGCACAATAATGCTATTTTGTTAGGAATCTATGAATGGATTAGCATGTTGAGCAGGTTATAGCCTTCAAGAGATAATCAAGAGGCAATAAAGATCTCAATACATGTGCCTTCAGGAATCTCTCAGATACAAACACAGAATCTACATGAACAAACAGGCAACCAAAGAAGAAGTCCATGGTTTCTGAAACAGCACAGCTCTGTAAATTCAGTCATCTATTCCCTCTCACATAGCTGTTTTTCATTTAGACACATGTGCCCATGAGCTTGCGCGCGTGCGCGCGCGCACACACACACACACACACACACACACACAGGGTCACACAGGCAAACAAGTTCACTTTTCACATAAAGATATACTGTGTTCTCTTTAAATTATTATATAGCCATACATATATATACATATATAGAGATAATTGAACTGAGTAAAATAATCCTTTTCTACAGGAACATGAATAACTAAACTAATAGTACTGTTTTAATACTATAATAGGCATTAAATCTTGCATTCCTTCTGCAATTTTTTGGAAGGTCTTGTCTTTATTCCAAAATGTTCCTAGAAGACTCTGCTGTTTGACTTAATCATCTTCACTAACTGGTCTTGTGTTTTACAATTGAATAATAAAGTAGAAAGGGAAAGATGTTTTGCAGCCCATGAGGGGGAAAAAAAAACCTCCAAAGGAAATTATGAAAAGTAGTAAAGTGTCTACATCCACCACATTCCTAAAACTAATTTATTTCATTTTCTAAATATTCTTAATGAGGTAACCATGCAAAAATTCTCAACTGTGATTCTTATAAAGACGCTGCATCAACATCACAGTTTAAAATCACATTATTCAGAGAGTCTCAGGAAGCATTTGTGTAGAGTCTACTTTAATTGTTTAAATAGAATTATTTGCCACAAACCAATTATATATGTGCCTAAGCTTTCATTTAAAATGCAAGCTGTTGATTAGAAGAATGAAAAAAATATAATAATTTACTTACAATACACAGCACATGTTCCTCTGAATTTCACATCTGTTTTACAGGTGTAAAATACTTCAAGATGAATTAAACCAGCTAGATTTACCAGTTAGTGTGTAGAGCATTTTTTATAACATAAATGAAACACAGGTTTCTTATTTCTGTGACCTTGGATTAATATGTCAATATTTAACATTGTAGTTACTAGGTTTCATTTATGCCTGAGCAGGGGAATTATAGAGGGAGTAGAAAAAATATTTCATATACTGGAAAAGATTGACTATGTAGGTGTAGCCACTATTTAGCAATATATTCTCGTGCTATTTGTTTTGTTTCATTAATTAAATTTGATTTTATGCAGTGTCACATATGGACCCAACGCATACTGACCACGCTCACCCCCACCCTCCCTACCACCACTTCCCACCACCCCAAATCTCTCTCACATTCATGTCTACTCATTAGACCCACTGAGATAATCAAGGCTGTATGATCATGGGTTTGGAGCTATCCTTAGGGGCCTGGTAGACTCAGCTGTTTGTATAAAACTAAAGGCAGTTGTTCCCCCTCCCTCAGAGTCTATCAGGACCCAGTAATTCAGAGGTAAAGGGTAAGACCCCATGAGTCCCCCACTTTCCTTGACTGTTGATTGGGCTGGTCTTGTGTGGACCCAGTACAAGTATCTGTAGTTGTTAAGTCAGTAATTGCAAGGCTTGTGTGATGGTGTGAAACAGCAAGGTCCTCGACAAACTCAAGTATTTGAACATTTGGTCAAGAGAGGGCACTGTTTGGGGAGGGTCATGGAAACTTTAGGAGGTACAACGATGCGGGTGGAAGCACCTCCCTGAGGCTGGGCTTTGGGCGATCATAGCTTTGAGCCACTTCCTGTTTTGCTTCCTGCTTCCCGTTTGCAGTGGTTGGAATTGTGGGTCTTCAGCTTCTGGTCCCTGCTGCCATGCCTGTTGCTTGTGCCACGCCTCTCCACCAGGACTGACTCAGCCCTCTGGAAGCCCAAGCCGAAATAATCTCCTCCTTCTCAAATTTGCTTTTGGTCAGTGTTTCATCAAAGCAATAGAGTAAACTGGAACGAGGTGTATTTAGTCTAGAGGCTGGCATTTTCCAGCTCTTCACAGATATTCACCTGCCTCTACTTCCCAAGTGCTGGGATTAAATGTGTGTCCCACTATGCCCCCCATATTAGGATATTTAGATTCTTGTAGTCATAGGGTAATGCACAATTGTTAGACTCATATCCTAAACTTTTACCTTTTTACTATAGGTAAATTCAAAATCCTTCCCTTCAATTTTTAGGTATACATGTTTTGAGAATTTATTTTTAAAATACTGTATTATTATTTTTTATGTATATGAGTGTATTGCCTGCATGTAAGTACACCCATGTCAACATTTCACAAATGGGAAGGCAGCAATGTAACTCACTAGAGGTACCTGAAACCAATTTCTGCCCCACAGCATCCCTTAAGAGTGGACTCAATGGTTGTGTCTAGAGGGCTCAGAGCTTTCCCACACAACCACAGTGGAGCTATCTAAGCAGCTGGGCCTCCAGGTTTGGCTCAAAGGCCCCAGGAAAGCCACTAGGTAGATCTACCCATCCCTAATGACAGGAAGCAGCAGGGATAGCACGCCCAACTGCCTAGAAAGTACAGTATCCTGCTCTGAACAGTTTGGCCACCCAGGGCCTGAGAAGGGAACAGGTACCCAGGAGCACCCCCCCCCCACACACACACACATCTGTATAAGAGAATAACCTTAACTGATGGTGCTGTTTTTGGTTTTGTGTGTGTGTATATTTCATACAGAACATCCCAAACAATCTTAATCATCTTTATACTCCCAATGGTTGCAGGTTCATCTCTAGGGCCTACCCATCTAGCCACAAGGTTTTGGCCCCAGTGACATTCCCAGGTATGGGTTTCAGCTAGTGGCCCCTGGTAGGTTGACCACACTCGAGCAGATGGACACACATCCAAGAGTATGTATACAGCAAAACTTGAAGGTGATAGTTAAAAGGAAAAGAAAAAGAAAAGTGTTAGGTGTCTGCAGATTCTTAAACTGGTGGGTGCAGCTCCCAATATTTTAAAATGGCCTGTCTGAGGCTATCCCGGGAAAGTCCCTCAGCTTATCGGAAGAACAAACAATCCCAAGCAAAAATGTCAAACCTACTGCATGGAAAGTTACCCAAGAACCTAACTGCCTATAAAAGATTGACTTCCTCTGCTGGCTGCTGCTCTCTCGGATCCTGGGAGGCCGTGTGGCAGTTTGTCCCCCAATAAACTTCTGTCTCCCTTGGCATGGTCTTTGTTGTCAGTGTTCCCCATGTGCTTCCATACAGAAAGAAACAATGCAAGGACAGCACTGGGTAGGAAGGGATTGGGAAAGTGGACCTGCTCTGTAAGAAATTCCCAAAGAACTAAATTTAAAAAGGAACTTATGATAAAGACAGCCCCACTTTAAATATTTTTCTATTTATCTTAATTTTACAATGTTGGGGATGAAATCCAGAGCTTCAACAGTTCCTGCAACACGTACCTACATCACCAACTGAAGTGATTGTTTCTACCATCACAAAAGTAGTAAATATCACATTTCTCTGATGCTGAAGGGACACACACACATGAAGCAGCAATAGATCTTCATCCACAAGGAGTCGTGATGTATCACTCGACACAAAACAAAATGCTCTAGATTGAATAAAGAGAATGCTAACCCCGAAATTAAATGTGTCATATCAGCTGCTTTTAATATACGAATGCCTCGAGCATTATGGAATAAAGCAAACATCTACGACTCAGAAAAGGAAAAGCAGCACATTAAAATGAGATAAACTAATCCAATTAGAAAATAAGTTAGAAGAATAATTTAGGGGCAGATAGGTAATATAAATATCTACATACAAGAAAATGTAGCCACCAAGGTTCAGTTACTTTGACATTATACACTGCACCAGCTTTCTAAGTGATACATAATCTTTGCTCTCCCTTGAATTCACTGAGTTTAAAATATCAGACCTTCATTTTCACCTCTGTCTTCAATCATATTTTAAAAATTTATACTTATTATTAAAATCTATTCATTTATACTCATCTCCAGTAATAATCCTATTCTGGAAAGTTTAATTGTCAACTTGACACACCTTGGTTGAAGGATCCAATGATATGGGAGGGTCCAGCCCACTGTGGGTGGCACTACTCTGGGCAGGTGGTCCTGTATTGTCTAAAAAAAATGGCTGAGCACGGGCCAGGGGACCAAGCCAGTTAGCAGCATTCCTCTATGACCTGTGCTTCACTTCCTGTCTCCAGGTTCCTGTCCTGAGTTCCCTCCTTGGGCTCTCTCAGCGATGAACTGTGACCTGGGAGATATGAGCCAATTAAATGCTTTCCTCCCCAAGTTGATTTTGGTAAGAATTCTTATCACAGCAATTGAAAGCTAACTAAGACAATACTCTGAAGGCTAATATACCACAAATGTGTTTTTTTAACCTAAATAATTCTTTGAGCTGAACTCACAAATGGAAATAGAAATCCTATTTGCTTTAATCTTCTCCAAATAGTTCTTAAATCTTATATAGCACATTATTAAAGACAAATACATAAAAGTATGTTGATAAGTTTAGAATTTGTTGAAAATATAATTTGAATAATTCTTTTTGATATCATCAGTTTTAGGTTTATTAAGTGATACCAAGATTCTATAATTGGAATATATTGATTAGCAATATTAATACCCCCAAGATCCCAATTGGTTTATTTTAGTCATCAGACAAATTTTGTAATCCTCAGACGATTTTGGAACATGTACCCTGTGTTAACAGGGATTACAGATGGAATGTGAGAAGTCAGTCATCCACACGGAACTCAGTGTCAATGTCGTGTCTCTCTTGCTTACATAACTTAAAAGGCATCATTAATGCATTACAGTCATCACAGCACAATCATAAAGAACAAAGCCCATGGATCTGAGGAGATGAGTGAGTTGGAAAGTGCTTGTCAAACAAGCATAAGGACCTGAGGTCAGTGCCCCAGAACCCATGTAAAAAGCCATGCATAGTGGTGCACTTCAAGATGGAGTGTGGGAGCAGAGGCCAGCATGTCTACCCACTGAGTAAGCTCTGGGATCAGTACAAGACCTGTCTTCCAAAAAATAAGGCAGAGAGTAATCAGAGAAGGCTCTCAATGTCAGTCTCTGGCCTTCAATGGCATGTGTACATGCATATGAACACATGTGTACATACACCACACATACACAACATACAAATAATAATAATAATAATAATAATAATAATAATAAATAACCACCCTTTACTCAAGAACACAGCCTTCAATACTAGTTTCTTTGGGAATGAAGCTGTTGACCCTTTTTTTTTTTGTAATGAAGGGCTTGGCTTACCTCTGTGTCTCAGTTTTCTTAATCATCAAATATAATATGATTATCTTCCTCACACAATTTCTTCAATGTTTCGACTATAGAGTACTAAGACATGGGATCAGTATCTGGAGTGCAGTTTGTGTCACATGGGCTTTCTCTGCTAGTACCTGTTACTTCAGTGAAGGCAGTGCAGGCCAACTGGTTTTCTCCATCACTCAGGTAAAAGAAAGTTCTCAATGATGTCTTAATAACGGACCGCCGGAACCTATCGTGACTAGTGTGAACCATGAAGACCCCCATCTTGCATTCCCATGGAGGACCTGCATATAGATTGCTCGACAGTGGTACATCATCTAACCAGTCCCTTGTCTTGGTCTGTCTCCTTGGGCTCTCATTCAGCTCATTGTGTCCCCAAACCCCCATTCAGGTCTTTGCATTGAAGTGTCTGCATTTAAGCTACTTCAGCTAAGTGTCCCACTCAGACCCCACGGGAACACAGCTAAGGCTCCTCTCGTGACACTTTATGAATATGTGACTATGCGTTACAACAGATGAGCTGGGAGCATTACACCATTTAGCTTGAGACCCATTCAATAATGTGGCTCTGCCTCACTGACTTAGAAATGTCATTTGTTAGTGAATCTTTGGGGTGAATTTCTACTGATATGGAACCTAACATTGATATGCCTCTGCCAACCTTCCAAGTGGAAATTTCACTTAATCTACTAGTAGATGAGATCACTTCAAAACACATGTGATCTGACCAGTTTTGAGAAAATTGTGATGCTTGATTGAAATCTCTTGTGCACCCATTAGATGGGTGCAATCAGGCCATGCCCTGCAGGAAATGATTAGCTATTACATAGAACAGTAGCTCTCTTGGGCTTGCCTGAGTGACTGCATTTTACAGGATGGCTTGCACCATTTTGAATGCAAAAGTTGAGGAAGAATGACTATATCTTGTTTGTACAAGTCACAACTATATTGCCCAACAAAAACCATGAGGAGCAGAATGGTAAATAAATTACTTAAGCAAATGAAATACTACCATCTCTGAACTTATCAAATTTAATCAGGAATACATGGATATATGGGTGTATCAAAACAATAGCAGAGAAAAAGACCTGTGAGTTTAACATCTATTCCACCAACCAAAGGGTGCCAGCTCCTCATTACAAGAATGAGGAAGGCACCCAGTACCAGGACATGGCCGTCAACATGCCCCATCACCTGGCCACTGGTTATGAACTTCATCCAGAAAAACTGTCACAACTAAAGACTGTTGCAACTGTTCTGGGTCTTAAATGGAAGTGTAGTTTTTCCTGCCCAGTACAAACAACCCACTTAAGCTGATGTGTGAAACTCTGACTCCCAGATCTATGTTGACAACTCTATATCCTGAGTTTATAAAACTTCCAGTCTGATTCCTACAGAGATGTGTCCTTGTGTCTGTATACACTCTGCTTCTGTCTTCTGTACAGAGTGTCTGATCCTGAAGTCTGTTGAAGTTTTCTGTAACCACTCTGTACGTGTGTTGGGGGGGGCGGTATGTGTGCATTATATGGTTAATACTAGTAGTAATTGAGATCAGACTAAAAGGAGTGGAGATTACAAAGTCTCTAATAGGCAAGGTTACCAAGGCTCTCAAATGTGGACCTAAGAAACAATGTGCATAAAGAAAACTTTCTACAAACTATTGTTACATTGTCATGCTAAATGTATGCCTTTTGCAAGCTAGATTGCGACCTTCTACATATGGACTGATGTTGCAAATCTATCTCAAATGACAACCATTGAAAAGTGCTTAACTTCATTAAGAATAAGCTAATGAGGCAGCGGATCCTTTTTGCATTTTCTATATAAAAATTATTTTGGAAGGACCTGGCACAAAAAAGAGGTAAAATTCCTATTCCAGTAGAAGTTGGCAGCCATTGTACCTACCTTTCCTGTTGGCATTCTTTGCCTTAACTCCCTCTTCTTAGGTGGTCTCCTGGTCTGCTGTCCATTTTGAAGCTCATAAG
The DNA here is from genome assembly GCF_000622305.1 of Nannospalax galili. NCBI lineage: Eukaryota > Metazoa > Chordata > Mammalia > Rodentia > Spalacidae > Nannospalax > Nannospalax galili. The sequence continues at coordinate 434,459 of NW_008328543.1, forward strand.
CTAAGACAGCTCACATATTTAAGAAAATTATGTATACTGCAAAAATACTTTGGAGGCTATCACAAAGGGTTTTTCTATGTAAATAGTTTAGACTAATCCAGTAGTTTAGTTTAGTTCCATCCAGAGATGGAAACTGAATTCTCCCCATACTTATGATAAAGACCCTTAAGCAAAAATTCAGAAATTAAAAAAAAAAACTAGGATTGAAAATGGTATCTTCACCAGACAGAACTCAAATTCCTCCCTAAAACTTCTAAAAAGGACTTGGGGGAAAAAGTGGATTATGTTAAATAAATTGTAGCCTCACAGATGGAATAGCTAGATAGTCCCACTCCATTCATTAAACGGGACAGCATTCCTGAATTAAGACGTCAGCTCTATGCAAAAAAACCTGGAAGTGTATAAAAAATGAACATCAGAAAAATATTTATTCTGACCTAAGACAGTAAAGGAAAATAAGAAAGAATGACATGATCAAAGTGTATAATGATCAATGGAGTAAAATCATGTCTGATTGTCCATTTAATCTGTATGGTTAAAAGAGCAAACTTCTGTTTCAGGAGGCGAGGCTGAGGATTTTGGTTAATTAAGATGCAATAAAATCCAAAATCTCAGATAAGCCATAGGCTCTCCCTCCGAATCAAAGAAGTACTTAGATGGTATCTTCAGTAATTCCCAGATCACAGTGTCAGTCTATATCTGTTAGTCTGAGTCCTTTAACATCACTTCTCTGAGATAGCAGCCCAGTCTTGTAATAGATAGGAATGCTTCTGGAACAGAACTGCCAGTTGAAAAGCTTTCCCCAAGGTCTTTCCGAGATGCCGACTCACCTGTTCATAGCCACTTTATACCTAATTTGAGCAGCAGGGTATCCATAGCCTGGAGTCAAAAGCATAAATTGAAGGTCTTTAGATTTCAATAATTTGGGAGGAAATTATTAAAGAATTTTTTGTGGATGACAAATAACTGCCTGATTGACGCATTTGAACCTCTATGTCTTCGTGACTCCTAAAACTAAATGGTAAAGGATAAAAGACAGAAGTTAAAACGTTATTGGGGGTATTAAGGTCAAACACTGCCTGGACTCTGACAGCCCCAACAGTGTAGGCTCAGTTACCCATCCTTGGTAATCCTGAGAGAGAGACCCAACTGTGAAAAACAGAGAAACAAAATTTATTTGTTGTAGACACACTGGGAACAGTAACAAATAATGTGGTCTAGTGGACCTCTGCCCCAGGGCTATCCTTGGAGTTCTGATCTAAGAATTAGTTTTAAGAAGCCTGAAGAGCTAAGCAGTTGAGTCACAGCATGGTGCTGCACATCACCGGTCCATAACTGTCTCGGCTCCAGTCTCTCCCATAGGTGCTCTGACAGGTTGACAGAACTGGGTGAATCTCTTCCTGGGAGGCAAGTTCTTCCTCTGGCTGGCACAGGGCTTCCACCTCTGTCCTTCTCCAAACATGAGTTTCCTGGGGAATCTCAATTCCTTGGGACATTGTTTCAATAGTCCCATAGCCAATGGGAAGACAGAAGTGTCTTATTTTAGAATATGTTCTCTCATGTCAGGACAGTTATTAATAGACAATAGACAAGGAATCGACGTAAGACTGTTTACTTCCTAAACCCAGGAGGGGTTTTTGAATCTCTCTGTAATTCTCTTATGCTGGTAAACCAAATGTTTATTATTGCTGTTCAAAAGATGACATGAGATATGAAATTTGCTCCTGATGCTTAAAGCTCAAAGGCATGCACAACTTCCAGGAAAAATGTAATTTTATAAGAAGAAAATACACCATCTATGACATGATTTAGTCAAAGAAATAAATATATGCCTTTGGAAAGATTGCCAACCACTTACAACTTTACTTGGACTGTTCAGAAAAGATTACCTTTTAAATTGTTCCTGTTTCTTCAGGGAAACTTCATATATTCTTACAATGAATTTAAAACTTTTCTCAAATTACTGCATCTCTAAGATTTAAGTTGAATCTTAGTAACTAACCACCTTCTGTGGATTCCTAAACAGCTTTATATCGTGTGTGTGTGTGTGTGTTTCATGTGTTTGAAGTTGAAATTTTGGTCTTCCTAATTATTCTAAATCAGCTTTCATGTGGACAATATTGACAGGTTATTCATAATATTGGTCTAAATATAATCAGAATCTTTAAAGACCAATTATATAGTATAACTTTTCCAAAAACAAGTTTGCTCACCTTGTTTAAGAGTAACAACATTAGTAGTTAGGCTAGTGAAGACTTCTACTGCCTTGTTTTCTCATTTATCGTCCTTGCTTAATGGGAAGAAAAGAAAAAAAACAGGGTTTAAGGAGGGATGCAGGGGTAAAATGCTGGCTATACAAGCATGAAGAACATAGTTCAGATCCCCAGCAGCTACATAAAAGGCAGGCATGGTGGTGTGGTCTGTAATCCCATTGTTGAGGTAACATATGTAGGTAAAGCCCAGAATCCCCCTTGTGAACCAATCTAGCCAATACAGTGAGCTTCCAGTTCAGTGAGGAGACATTGCCTCAAAAGCCAGGTGAACACTAATAGAGGAAGATACCTCAAGTTCACATCTGACCTTCTCACATGCATACACAGTTGAGCACATGCTATACATATGTGCAAAGATACATATTTATTACATACAAAACTGTTTGACTTTTCACCATGTAGTTTATGTCTTTGAATTTGCATTAATACCTCCATTTGTAATCAGCCCTGTGATGTTTTAAACTCTGATATTTCCTTTGAAAAAGGACAGAACTAGGTATTTCCTGTCCAAAGACTTACTTTGCCCTCAATATATTAGAATTCCTCCCTATGAAAGTCCAGGTCTAGTCCTCATTGTCAAGTTTTGAAATTGATGGGAAAACAACTTTCTATCACCTATCTGGCATAAGTTCCATCTTAGAATAACCTTTAATCAGGAATTAAATCATCCCAGGTGTCACAGTTATTATCATCAGGTGAACTCATCAATTAGCAAGTGGGAGACATTACACAGGTTCAGAATTGCCTTTGGAATGCCACGGGAACAACAGAGACTTTGACTTCAGCAGAAATCCCAACTAAAAAGCAATCAGCCACTTACTAAGAAGACAGACAGCAGGTTGACTCTCATTTGAGATGAGGCAGAGGTGGAAGGAAATGCTTAGTGGATGCTGATACTGGAAGGTACTGTTTGCTAAGTCTTAGTCTCAAGACACCAGTTTGCCTGTCTGACTAATAACTAGCATTACTGTGTTACTGAAAAGGTGAACATTAGCCAAGCTGCACAGTTCATTTGAAGGCTTTTTATTAGATTGTAGTGTTGGAATTGTTCTGGGTTTGAAAAGTATGCAGGTGTGTCTCAGACTATTCTTTAAGTGTATTGAAATTTTCCTTGCTGAAGAACGATGGGCCTGGAAAGGACAAACATTTTAAATTTGTTTTTCCAGCTTTGGCAGTCAGCTCATTTCTCCATTACACAAGTGACCATTCCCAGCTCTTATCAAAGAGTTTGGCATTCTCCCATGGTCCTCATGCTTTCAACCCTTAGGAAAAAGCAAAAGAGCAACTGGGTTTTTGTTGTTGTTTTAACAGAAATCATTAAATCACTTGAATAGTCTTGGACATTCTTGGACAAGAGCATTTTCCTTCTCTCCGTGTTCATTAGTTCTATGCTTCTGACATGAAAAGACCCCTGCCATGGACTTAGGTTTCTCTTGCACAGACACTGAGCCTCTCTAGCCTACTTTTGGTCTCCACCTTATAAAATGACCGTGGGAATGCTCTGGGGCTCTCAAATGATATGCTCAATGTAAACACAAGATAAAGCCTGCTTTTTTGTTATGTCCACCCAAGCAACGTCTGCATGAGTTTTATCAGAGAAAAAAAGGATGTGAAATAAACATCAAAGACACCTCTGTGGGGGCTGGAGAGATGACTCAGCAGTTAAGACTACCGGCTGCTCTTGCAGAGGACTCAAGTTCAATTTCCATCACCCACATGGTGGCTAAGAACCAATGGTAACTCCAGTTCCCGGGGATCCCTCTTCTGACCTCTGCGGGTATTGCATGACACAGGTGCACTTACATGCATGCAGGCAACACACTCATAGACATAAAATAAAATTTAAAGAAGGACCTTTGTGATGCATATTTAACTAGAATCAATTAAACTAAAAAGGTGAAGATGCAGGTGACTGGGGCAGCAGCCTTGGGAACGTGGTGGCTGCAAAAGGCGACCCGCAGGGTGGTGCCCCTGGGACACCGACACCCTTCCTTATTACCAAGGACGTGCTGCGGGGCCTATCCTCAGACCTCAGCAGAAGGGGCTACTGTCATCAAGAAGGGATGACAACAAGCCTGATGTGGACCATGGAGTGGGACGTGGTGACTAGCCAAAGCTCCCTGACCACTCATAGCATGAGAGGGACCCACAGTATAGATGGAACCATCAGGCCTGAAATAGAACTGGAGTGAACCGATACACTGGGACCTAGACATGTACACCAGGAACTGTATGGACACATCCCCTACACCTGGTTCTTGGAATGCTGTGAGGAAGCCGCTAGTCTTCATCGCTTTCATGATTTCCATGTTCTGGGTAGACAACACCTTCCCTCCTTCCAGCCTGGAGGCCGAAGCAGTAGCCTTCGGAACGAGGTGGTGGTACCACCAAGGAACGTCAGCAGGTGGTTCACTAAGGTCTGAGGAGGCTTCATGGGCTTTTACCCTGCTAACTAGGAGTCTCTTATTTCCCTCATTCCTGAAGATCTAACCCTAAGGAAATCCCTAATAAACCCAGTGCTGTGGCAAACAACAAACAAACAAACAAACAACAAGAGCTAAGCGGCAGTGGATATGTCACAGGATCAAACTCTAGCTGAAACATGTTTTCCCTGTGGGGAGGTTTACAGCACAGCATTCTTGAGGACGTGGGCTGTATACTTACTCAATGCTGAGCAAAGTTAATCTCTTGTCTAGAGAAATCACTTATAAGCTTTAATTTATATGCCTTTTCAAACCTTCTCATTATTTTGAACTTTTCACAGATTAGGTTACCCAAGGATTGCTATTTATTAGCCACTATGAAAGCTGGTTCTCATTGTCAAGTAGCCTGACTTTAGAATCAGGAGACACACCCCTGGGCTGGTCTATGAGGATATTTGCCAACAGGATTAACTGAGGAGGGAGGAACCACCCTGACAGAGGTGCACTATAACATGGGTGGGGGTCCTGGAGTGAATGAAAAATAAGAAGCAAGCAGGTGCTCCATCCTTCATCCGCACCCTGGACGCAGTGAGAACAGCCACATCATGATCTAACCCTGAGCACAGACTGACTGATCCCTCTCAGATCAAGAGTTGAAGCACACACTCCCTCCTTAAATTGTTTATATCAGGGATTTCATTACAGCAGGAAAACAAAGACATTATACTTACACTTTTTCTTATCCTGAGCCTTTTTGGCCATAGAAATATAAAACCATAGGCTGATGACTTTGGCATTGGCTTGACAAAATTCCAGTAGATCACTTCATCAGGGAATGCTTCTCTCCTCTGATAAGCAGCTTCTCAAGCAGCAGTTGATCTACTGAGGCTTTCTTCTAGACCAGCTTTCACAGTGATTACCAGTCTTAAACTATCATACCATGAATTCCACCAAGTCCCAATTAATTCATATTCAAAAGACCCAATTTAATAGCTTTTCCCAGTTCACAAAGCCCTTACTTATGTGGGTTTTGACTTTCTTTTGTTGAAACACTGCTAAGCAACAGCCAGGCTGAGATTCTTTTTCTTACCAACGGTAGCAGATGCCAATGCATTGAGATTTGCTTAGCCTGGTGTCTGCCTCAGGGTAACCACTTAAAGAATTGCTATTGTTATTTCTTTTTTCTTCTGTTGTTTTGGTATTTCTACATCACTCACTGTAGTGAGAATACAGGAAAAGAATAAGCTATCGTTATTTACAGAAACACAAGTTTGTCACTAGTGTATCCATTTCCTTTTACACATTGGTTTTCTTTTCAATTATTTTATATGATTTTCAATTTCTTCTTAATAATTTCATTCATTTTAAACCTCAAATTTACTGAGTACTCAACTGAAATAACACAAAAGATATGGTCGGTTTGTACACTGCCTAAGCAATGAGGATTATCATTGAATGCGTATGATGTGCTGGATTCAGTCCTGTTACCCCACAGTTTATGTGAGATTTAATATCCACAATGACAATAATACAGAGCTCTTGTCAGGTTAGAAGACAATGTTCTCATATCACTGAGTTATCCTTCTGTGTTTATTTTAGTGTATATGTGTGATAAGAGAAGCCATGTTCTACTAACTTAGCATCAAATTTAGATCCATTGTAATTTCATTACCTTTGCGTTGCATGTTATATTTCAAATCTCTAGACCTGGTCAAGCCACAGATCTATCCTCTGATCGACATGACCCAATTTACCCAAACTGCATTTCCACTGAAAGTATAGAAGAGTTTCCTGTTCTTCACACATTCAACATTATTTGTTATTTTTTGTTCTTCTTTCACTTTTTTTTCTGAGTCACAATGTTCTATAATCCAGATAGCCTTAAACTCATTCTGTATAAAACCAAAGATGAGCCTGTTGCCTCTACCTCTCCAGTTCTAGGATTTTAGCTTTGCACAACCATACCAGTTACAAGCTGGGCCAACGTTCTGCAAACTGAACATTTATCCTAATAGGTGTGAGGTGAAAGCTCATCCTGGCTTTGATTTACATTTGATTTACAATTCATTGATGATTAATGATGTTAAGAATACTTGCAAAGGATCCTCTCTCCAATAAATGCTCCTGGAAAAATTGGATTTCCACATGCAAATGAATGAATTAGAATATAATATATTATATAAAATCAACAAAATGGATAAGAGACCAAAATATAATCCAAGACACTATAAACATTCAGAAGACAGTGTACAAGAAAAGTCCCCGGACAGGTGCCTTGGTGATATTCTTTGCATATTATGCCAAAACCTTTGGTAAAAAGGCAAAAACCCTGAACACGCCTACTTTAAACTAAACAGCATTGTGCACAGCAAAGGAAACCAATGATAAAATGAACAGAAAGGCTACACATTTTCACAAAATATTAACAAACCATGCAGCTGATAAACACCTAATAGCCACAATATCCCTTTATGAAGGAACTGTGCAACTCAAAAATTAAATAAAAATTCCTGATTATTAAATGGGCAAAAGTTGTGGATGCACAGGAGTCCTTGATTTCGGTCTCAATCAATAAGGAAAATCCATTAATACAATGCCAGTCACCGTTATGGCTGAGCATGGCGGCCCTGCAAATGCAACTGGTTGCTGTGAGTTTAGGGAGTTGGGACTGATTCATCAAGGGGATGCTTTCTGGGAATTGGGATTTTTCTGCCAATGGACATAATGTCTGTTCATAAAAAAGGGGTTTTGCACATGATGACCCTAGGATTCATTTACTTCAGAAAACACCTAAATTTCCACAATTGTTTCCTCTCCAATTCTTAAGTGTGATTAATGTTTCCATTTCTTGGCTTAGAAGGGGACTTCTGAGTTCCCCTGAGAGGACTTTGGATGTGAGGCTGTTTCATTCAGGACGTTGTATATTGTACCACAATATTAAACTCTTTTATCCTTGACAGACCTTTAGACCGCTTCTCATCACTACTCACGGAATGCTGCAAGGAATATTTCCAGGACTATCACTCTGTGACTCAATGGGAGAAGATGTCTAGAAGTACACTTTCATATCAAAGATGTACAGATAAACTTTTAACGTCTCAAAGAATATGCTTATTTACCTTCACAGTGCTTTGTGAAGGCATAGCTTATATTTTCCTATTCAAGTGAGAATAATTTCTTACTTCATAGTTTTCACTTTTCTATTACAAAAGAAAACTTGCCCTAGAATTATAAGAAAGAATATATATAGTTCATCAAGTTTTTACATGGTAGTGTTGGAATTAAATTGTAATACTCTTCTATTTTCCAAATTTTCCAAACTGATTTACATGAGCTTCCTCTAAAGCCACCTGACAGGTTACCTATGTCTCCTGATAGCAGGATTATGCCTTATAAAATGTGTAGCTCCATTACCTTTTGTATAATGATATTGAAAATGCATGTATCACAACTGATTTTTCTTCCACTGGCTTAGAAACAGGCAAGCACAAACGTATAAGAAAATACAAAACATCTCCAGACTTATCACTGAAACACCATAACAAATAAAATTCCTAAGAAATTCATTTACATATAAGGTGCCAGTATAATGTCTTCATTTGAGTAAAGGAAACATGGCCATGAGAAGGATTTTCCAAAGAAGGGCCTGGGAAAATAATATACATAAAAGAATGGAATTGTAGAAATGTGAAGACCAAAAGCAAGACAATCTCAAAACAAACCAAGGACACATAGCCCTTAGGGGTAGAGTGAGTTGCATGGTGGGAAGATTATGTGACCTGAGCAACATCCAACTTGAGGAAAGAGCAGCTGCTCAGACTGGGTCAGATTCATGGACTCCACCTGGACTCCTCCTCCTGGTGCTTCCTGAACTCACTCAATACTCCTGAGTGATGACGCTGGCTTCTTCAGAAAGAGGATTTGAGACGGGTCTCTAAAACAAAATCTTCCAATACCAAGGGTCATTCCTAAGTTAAGTGGATAAAAGTCCCTACATACATATTTTATGCAGTAACTTAAAAAGCAAGTGTATGATCTTTTGATGTATACTATCAAGCATTTGCATTTCCTTGTCATTGGTCAGTAACTCATTTCCCCAGTTGAAAGAAAAACAACTTTAACTCTTACTAAAAATGAATTCTAATGATAATTTTTATTACATAGTGCAGGGATCATATTATTTCATAGTCTTTCAAAGGGAATGTGAGGGTTCAAAGAGATGGGTTGGAATGGAATCCAGGAAATCAATAACTGATATCAAGATAGGAGCTGTGTCTTTGCTCTGGAAACTGTTATTGGACATGTTAAAACTGAAGTGAAATGCTTCTTCTAAAAAAAATAATATTAAAAAATGTAGGAAACAGCATATCTTGAAATGGAGATCTTCTTTAAAGGGTTAAAAACTCATTCAATTTTATATCTTACAGGGTTTATACTGAGTTCAGTATTGTATAACAGCATTAATTCAACTATGAACCTAAAAATTTACAGCTACTTTTGAAAGAGATGTATCCTTGCTCTGGAGTGTGTTACTGAATATGTTAAAGCTGTAATGAAATGCTTCTCCTAATCATGTGGTTATTAAATTTTTTAAAAATTAAAAAAATAATTCTTCAAAGCATAAAAATTTGCTCCTTAATTATTAGTAGATGGGAAAAACATTACCATTGACTCAGATGCCAAAGAGCTCAGAAAGTAACCAGCTATGACTAGTAATAATCAGATATAGAGATTAGAAATGCATGTGCAAATATCTTAATGTCAATTGCATTAAAATGAATTTTTCTATATGAAACTGTGTATTTTAATAATGAAATGGAGATCTTTTTAAAGGTTAAAACATCATTTAATTTATGTCTTATAGGGTTTATACTGAGTACAATATTGTATAACTGTATTAATTCAACTGTAAACCTAAAAATTTATAGCCAATTTTGAAACAGATGCATCTTAGCTCCAGAAATTGTTGTTGAATATGTCAATGCTTTTGTCATGAAATGCTTCTTCTAATTATGTGGTTATTAAATAAATAATTAAAAACAATAAAATAGCATGCCTTGAATGATGGAAAAGCATGGGCTGTGCATACCAAAGCTAATAATTTCCTTTACGTGAACTCTCATGATGCACAAGGCTGTGTAACCAGTCTGTACAACTTCTCTCTTATATATTTAAAATATTTTACTTATTATTTTAATTTTATATGTATGAATGTATTGTCTTCATATTGGCAAGTGTACCCTATTGTGATATGCCGAAAGAGGTCAGAAGAGGGTGTCGGATCCCCTGGAACTGGAGTTATGGACAATTATTAACCATCATGTGGGTTTTGGGAATTGACAGGTCCTCTGGAAGAGCAACCAGTGCTCTTAACCACTAAGCAATCTCTCTAGCCCTTTAAAAAGGTATATTGCAGTGGGTAGGGGCAGTGCAGAGACTGCTCAAAATGCTAAGAATACGCAACTATGCCTTTAGGCATAGATAGGACACCTGTATCAACCTCCCCTCCCCAAAAGCTCAGATACATCACAGAAGAGAGAGTGGAAATGCTTGGTACCCAAGGATGGGGAGGAACACTGAAAGACGGGCCCAGGGACATGGCGGGGCAGGCACACATATGAACTCAGCACAGCACAAGGCCTGCAGAAAATCAAGCCAGTTTAAAGCTCCAGGGCAGATCAGGGAGGGGCTCTGGAGACTCCAGCCTCTGCCTGAGGAGCTAATGGCAGTGGACAGCTGCTGAAGTAGGGCTGGATATAATCCAGACACATTGGATACATGCATGAGATTTCAACTAATAAATTTAAAACACCAGTATGAAGTCACATACAAGTATCTGCACATAACATGCAAGTAACATAATTATAATATCTAGCACGTTCCATGTCACAGTAGCACACATGTAGCACTCTGTAGAACTGAAACAGAATACTGAAGATCTGTCCACACAGGTTGTCACGCTCCTCTACCTGCGTGGCTTTCTGACCCTCTTTCTGTAATCTTTTCTGTGAATTTCAGAAAAGTGATGCTAGAACCTTTACAGTTAGCATCAAACTTTTAAAAAATGGTTGTGTGTTCACGTACTTCAGAATCACTGAGGAAAAAAAATATTGAATTTGGTCTCAAAAGACTTCAGATTCCATTCTTTTGAGTTTAAAGTTTTTTAGAAAAATTGAAAAATATAAGGAAGCATGCTAGGCAGGAAGATTTAAAAATTTGTAAAAGTCTGTATTCTATTATTTTGTGACCAATTTCTATATGTCATCTGTTACATTTATTACAAAAAATAAATAGATCTGCATTATTGCTAGGCTGTGAAGTGAGTCTTTATTGCTAATGCCATGAGCCTATGGCTGAGTCTACCAGATGCCCACTGCCACAGGCTTGCGATTCAGCAGGCTTTGGAGCACCATGGCACTGGAGCTTCCTTCCTCTGCTGGACTTGTATTTCCACTGCACAAAGCCATGGATTTAGTGTGCTTGCATTACCATCTATGTTTGCCAGGTACCACTGACAACAGATCCAAAAGTAAATCCATTCAAAATACAGTGTAACCTTTCAAGCCAAAAAGAATACACAGGTCAGGAGAGACCAGGCTGTCTTGTAGAATCCAAATTATTTGCTCAGTTGCTAAAAGATTAACACAGGCACTGAGGAACACAGGGTTAACAGACAAGGTCCTCCGTAGAGAATTATGCAACATGGCACTACATCTGTGGTGGGAGTTGATTAGTAGCCTAGCAGTCAGGAGGCCCTAGGTTTCATTCTCAACACTGAGAAAAAAATATCCAGAATGTTATTAGTCCCATATTTTTCATTAATCCCTGTCTTGAAATTATAACAGAGGCTAGAACCTATAGGCAGTAATAAGAAGCCTTAAATAAGCAGGAAGCAATTGCCCAAGTATGTGGAACAGAAACATATTTATCTAGTCATTAGATTAGATTCAGACAGATCAGAAAAATCTTCACAAATATTTACATGGCATTTCCCAAGTTAGATATAAAATCCATGCTTATTTTTTAGAGCAAAATTAACTTTTAATCTCAAGATATTTAATAAAAACTAAAATGTCGGATCGCAAAAAAACATAAAAAAACAACAAAAAAGAAAGAACAACAACCAAAAACCCAAAACACATCAATTTGTTCCACTAAGGGCGAGGGTCTGTCACCCTGGGGCTCTAACCTGAGGTCTGCTAGTATGCGGAGACAGGATACAGCTCTGTGTGCTGTGCATATTGCCACGTAAGATAGGCAGCTCATTCCAAGCTGCAATGATTGACACTTGCAAGACCCCATAGGCTCATGCAGTGAAGGCTTGGGTGTCAGCTGATGGGGTTACTTTTGGAAGTGGTGGAGGGGAGTCTAACTGGGGAAGGTGTGTCCCTAGAGATATACTTGTGAATACTTGCTCTCTGGTCTCCTCTTGTCTCTGTTTTCTGGCTCCACCAAGCCCTTCATCACAGAGGGCATAGGCCTAGAGACAAGCAAGCCAGTAACTATGGACTGAATCTATAAACCAAAGCAAATCCTTCCTCCTCTAAGAGTAATCCTCTTGGCTGTTTGTCACAGCAACACCAACACATAACCAGAGCGAAATACTGTAAAAAATGAAGCCATTGCCCTAAGAAATTAAATGTGATAAAGATTGTTGTCAGTTCACTGTTAAAACAAATATTAGGCTAGTAAACTACCTTCACAAGGAAGAATAAAAACCAAAGACCAACAAATGGAAAACCCCTGAGAGCTAACTGACTTATCCCCAAGAACACAGGGAGGAAGTAGGGAGACGATGAGCATGCAGTTAATTAATTCCAGATTAATTAATTGAAGCTGAGTCACCCGAAGCAAAACACTATCTCAGGACAGATTTCTTGGATTTATTATTTTTTCCATATGCTTCCAAACTCACCAGCATGTTAAAGCTGGGAAAAGGCTTTATCTATTCTTGCATGTGTCTATGAGAGCGCATACCACATGTGTGCAGCCCAGAAGAGGGCACAGTATCCCTGTAGCTGGAGGTGTGAGCCAGCCAGTGTGGGTGCTGGGAACTGAACTCTGGTCCTCTGGAGGAACAGGATGTCTGTCCAGATTTATCTTTAATATAACACATAGAAAAGACTTCAACTAATATGTTTAAGTTAGAATGACATTACACTTTAATTCAAGGAACTTTAGAAAAGACTAAAATTTTATTTAATACCTGTATTTACCCTGTGGTAAAGGGTGTGACTCCATGTCATTCAAATTGCCAACTGGAAAATTATATTTTGGTTGGTTGACTTTCATTTTTATAATTTTTAAAATTATTCTTAGGAAATTTCGTACATGTATATAATGTATCTCGATCATGTCTAACCCTGTCTGTGCCCGCCAAAACTCCCAGGTCTCACTGCCAACACGTATCCCTCTGAACTTCATGGTTGGTTGATTTTACTGAAAAAGGCAACTGTTGCTATAACTTAGAGCAACGACTATTTCATGGTTCTTCAGGCAAGAGTGGCAGATGATACCTTAGGTACATCTCCAAAAAGATGACAACACAGTTTTAGTTCTCTGGTTTAAGTTAAAATAAACAAATGCATGAAAAGATTTGTTCTGGAGCTGATGGCTGGGAAAATGTTCTGTGGATCATCATTTACTCTACATTATAGAATCATTCCTTAATGTACATGTAACATTTTAAAAATGCAGATATTATTAATAGCCACAATGCTACATACTTGGGGTAAAACTATGAAAATGTAAGCACTATCAAGAAAAGTGAAAGGGCAATTTGCACCATGTGTGCCAAAATTTTCATTCTTCTACTTCCCAGAAGGAAACATATAAAAAAATTAACATACCTCCTAACAGATTCAGTTACTGCATGCACATTGCCATTATATTTCTTACTGTGAACCATCAAACTTTTGTGTTGTTACACGGTGCTTGCATGGCCACTGCTATTGTAATCTTTTCTCCTAAGCACATTAAGGCTTTCAGCCAAGAAATTGTGCTTCTAAGTGGGCAGACCAGCCTCCAGGCCTTCATTCTCCAGCCACCTCTCCCCACGGAGGCCTGGCTTAGGTCGCTGGCCTTTCTGGAGAGCATCAATGCCTGTTATTCTCTGGAGTACCACCTACCAATTGAAAATATGTAAAACTAAATTGGGATATTTTTTAATTATGATGATGATGGTGACGATAACCAATGTTTACAACGATTGATGGGAAGGTTCATACGCAATGTGACTCTGGAATGATGAAAATGTTCTGTGTTCAAATTCATTCCATTGTTAAAGCTCCAGAAACTAAAAACCTTATTCCTTGTGTTTCGTTTTACACACATCACACCTCATTACGTTCATCAACATATTGAACAACTTCTCATGCCTAAATAAGTAATGAAGGTTTGAATGAGTGCTTTGAAACTTGTGGGAATTTTTTACACTTAAAGTCATTACTTTTAAAGGTTGTTTTAGGTTCAAAACAAAGTTGAGAGGAAGGTGCAGACATCTGCTATACATCCCTCAAATATCCTGAAGATTCCCCATCACCAGCTTCCCACCCAGAACCCTGCATCTGTTTCAAGGAACATCATCATCACGCAGTTCCCCTCTTAGAGCTGTACACTCCACAGCTTCTTAGAAATGTACAATGACTTGGGGCTGGAAAGATGGTTCAGTGGTTAAGAGCACTGACTGCTCTTGCAGAGGACCAGGGTTTGAGTCCCAGCACCCACATGGAGGCTAACAACTGTCTATAGCTCCAGTTCCATGGGATCGGACAGCCCCTTCTGACCTCCATGGGCACTGCAGAACACAGATGCACTTAAATGCACATAGGCAATATACTCATACATGTAAAATAAAAATGTTTAAAAATCAAATGTACAATGACTTGTGTCCATTATTATTATATCTTAAAAAGTATTTCACCACCTAAATATCTTGTGAGCTCTACTGATCCAACCCCTTTGCCTTCACAGCTCTGGCAAATACTGCTTTGCTCTTTTAAAATTTTATTTTATTTTTATTTTATGTGAATGACTGTTTTGCCTTCATGTATTTAAGTGCATGTACAATGCCCACAGAGGCCAGAAGAGGGAGTCAGATCCCTTGGAAGTGGAGTTACAGATGGTTGTTAGCTACCATGTGGGTGTTGGGACCTGAACTCTGGTCCTCTGCAGGGACAGGCAGTGCTCTTAACCACTGAGCCATCTTTCCAGCTTCTGCTTTGCTTTTTAAACATTTCTATGATTTTACCTGTTCCATAACACCAGCTCATTAGAACTGTAAAGTTTGGAGATATTTCACATTGTTTCTTTCCTAAGATTTCCCCTGTCTTTTATAGATTGAACACTCATTTCTATTTTATTACTAATTAATATGCCATCATCTGGATGTATGCACTATAGTTCATCCACTCACTTTCTAACGATAGATTTTTCTTCTAAAGTATGACAATTGAGAGTATAGGTGCTACATACCCCTGAGTAGACTTCTGGAGGATATGGTTTCCAAAACCTTCGGGTAAATACCAAGACCATGATTGCCATATTATGCTGAGTCTTTCCTGTGGCTGCACGGTTGACTTATGGCCAGCATTGAGGTGGTTCCCACCGTGGCACTGCCTCAGGGCTTGTGGACAGCACCTCTCCAGATTCTCAGCCACTGTGACAGGCATTTAGCGAGAGTTCATTGTTTCAATTTCTGTTTGCCTTGCGGCCTCTGGGATGCCCCATCCTTTCCATCTGCGTATCTTCTTCCATTAGGTGACTGTTGGTGCTTTGGGTCCATATTATTAGCTGGTTTGTTCTATTATTAATTATGCTTTTGGAGAGTTTGGTTGTTTTAGTTCACAGTTCCTTCCTTATCCCTTGTCTTTCTGTAAAGATTTTAACCATATCTGCCTCATCTCTGCTCTCTACCCTTTACCCTGATCCCTCATCCTGCATCCCCTCTCCCTATAGTCTCCATCTCCTCACTAGATCCCTCTCTAGTCCTGGCCTCTCAGCTCCCTGCTCTCTCCTCTGAGCCCAGCACCTCGTCTCCTCATTCTTTCTCTATTTCTCTGTTCATCTGCCCCCCCCTCTCTCACCATTTCTTCAGTCCCAATTCCTTGCCTTCTTATCCCTTTTACATTGACTTTTAGAGCTTTTCATTTTAATGAAATTGAATGTGTCAATGGTTTCTTGTATAGACCACGTTTTGATGTTTTATCTAAGAGGTGATTGCCACTGAAAAGCCCATCTCCATAAAATTATCATAAGATCTTTTAAAATATAAATATAACTAAGTTATAAATCATATTGTATAATTTCCCACTTCCTATTTTCAATCAATTCTTCTAATATTACAAATGATTATGAAATGAGCATCTTTATATTGTGCTGCAAAAGCAAATGATGAATTATTTCACATGGCAAGACTAAAGCTCGTATTACAAAGTAGGATGACCTTTTAAAAATCTATTTTATCAGTTCAAGAAGTTTAGGTGCCTGCGTCAGAGCTGCAGTTTTAATGTCTTTGGAGTTCCTGAATCATCGCAGAGCCCCTCCTACAGTGCACATACATGTATTTCTAGGGGCAGCAATGAGGAGATCACAATGGGTCATGATGTCAAGTGCTTCATTAAGATGTTGAGAGGCAAAGAACAAAGGCAGAGAAGTGGCAGAGCCTTGTCACGTCGTGGAGCACTTCCCGTGGTGCCTCCTGTTTCATGCCCTCAGAGCAGTTATGGGCTGTAAAAGTCACCTCCGTACACAACACTTATCTGATCACATAAGTGCACTTATAAGGAAGAGTGCTTGGAACCCACTTAGCATACGAAACTACCCTTAATATAGAGAGGACTCAGTTGCACACTTTGGCTCACAAGTTGACTTGTTATAACACATTTTAAAGCATAGGGTCAAAACTTAACTCACCTGCTTCCTGTCACTCACTGGCTTCAACGAATTTTCCTGTAACTTAAACATGTGCGTTTTCATCAGTTCATATTTCTGTTTGAATTGTCTTCATCTCTGTGGTTCAGGGCCACATTTGGTTCCTGACTTACTCCAAAAGCATATTCTCTAAGCATGTGTAAAACAAGTCTCTTCCTGTTCTCTCAGGTTCCCACTTAAAACACGTCACGATTAAATTTGTTGCATTTTCATTTGTTTGTTCAAAAATCTCCTTTATAGGCTTAAACATGCAAATAGTTTTTGACAATTTCATTGGTAATAGATGGTACTGTTCAACAGTTTTGATAAATATTTAGCTCAGAGGCACACAAGGTACTTGGAAGACAGACCACATCCATCCAACATTCCAGGAGTTTCCCTCCTGCCTGTCCCCAGTGACATCACACTCCTCATCCTAGAAAGGCACAGCACTCATCTGATCTATTTCTCCTACAGATTATTTCTATTTGTTGTAGGATTACCTATCAATATAATACTACATTATTCTCACTTTTGAGAGGTTATAGTGTTAACACACTCTACTGGCTTTCTGTTTACTTAAAGATATCTGGGAAAGCCAATAGAAAAACATTAAAAACCCATTATTGTTTTAAAAAATTATAAACTCAACTACCAATGAAATTTAAGTAATTTGTAAATTTCAAAAATATATTTTAAATTCTTTATTGGTATTTGATACTGTATGATGTATTATTTTTTCTTTTCATGAAACTCTGACTTTAAACAAATAATCTGAAGGCAATTGATTGTTCTAATATAATTTCATATTGCTTTTTAAATTGGAATGTTAATAATGTTTAAAGAAGATACAGAATTCTATTCTAATATCCAGAAATTTAAAGAATTATATTGACAGAACTGAGTTATAGTGAGATATTTTGTTATGAATTCTATTATTTTTACTAAATTAAAAGACATAAAACACATTCAAATATACTAAAATTGCACTATGAAGAAAAGCTGTAAAGCGATAGTCATAAACTGATAATTTGTCTCTGGATTTTAGTTTTCTTTTCTTTTTTTAATTGATCTTTCTTTTGATCATAAAATTCCTGTAGAAAGATTTAGGAAATAAAAATGCTGCAGCGTGAGTATGGCTTACATGCCTGTAAGAGGAAAAGATACTCCTCCAAGAGGTATCTAGTGCACAGGACTGGTTACTTAGTAAATTCATCCAGATAGAAGCTAATTAGGAAGCTGAAACTGTGGTGAGATAATTATCTAAAATAAACTCTTAGTGGAGTTTATACAAAACAAGAAACATAACTTTTCCTGAAATTGATTTTGGGGCTTTTCAGACCAAGTCAGAGGTCAAGGATGTGACCAAATGATAGAAACTGGAGCAACTGATTTGCGTTGGGAACCACTCCAGAGGGAAATGTTGGATGAGGGTGGGGCAGGAGAGGAGCAACTATGAACAGTGTATCATGCACATCAACGTTCTTCTAGAACTGCCTGCCGAAGACTTTAAGATTATGAGACATCTGGCTTTAAGAATTCTTGTAGCTGATGGCATTAGCACACACAAGAATCCAGCCATTGAGCAACTTGGGGATTTTAGAAATGGTCAGGAGTTCAAAGGCTGTGATACAGACTTCTGGGTGAATGTTTAGCCAATTTGATTTTCCAAAAGGAATAGAATCTCCTTTTTTACTGTGAGAAAGTGCAGTGTCTGTCAGGAAGGAAGGGATTGTAAACTTACTGCCTTATGGGCAATTATTTCAGTATCTGCTGCATGAGATACCGACGTCAAAAATCAGACCAAACTCTTTCTTCTTTGGGTTCAATGATTTAAGCAGCTTTGTGTCATAATTAGCAATGTGTTATCATCAAACACTGGAAGGATCAGGGAGAGCTGACTGCATCTCCTGGTTCCCTTAATTCCTTTAAGGTAGATGAACAAATTCAGTAGCTACTTTTAGAACTTTCCAAAAAGAGATAATTTGAGAAGGAAGCAAATAAAAGAGGATTTGAAAGAGGGTTTAAAAGTTCTCTTTAAAGGTGAGCAGAGGCAAGAACTACATAGTGTCTGCTGAAACTTACTAATTAAATAACAGTGATTGGTAGGCAATTGCTAATGGAGTTCAAGGAGAGTCCATTTGCCAGTGAACAAAGTGTTACCAGGACAGATCCCATTACTTCTCTGTTTAATACATTACTAAATTTTATTCCCTGGCCAATGGGTAATGACTGAAACCAGAAGTTCCCTGAGACAAATGTCTCACCCTAGCCCCACTATGAATAGATAGCCACATCCCTGTCTCAGGCCTAAGAGAACCCGCCACAGCTGCAGTGAGCCAGACAACCCACTTGTCTTGACAGGATGTCTCTCTGCTGTCCTTATGCCCTGGTTATCAGCTCACCACTCAACTGGCAACAGCCAAAGTAACAGCTTCTTTCTTCTACATCTCCAGGAGAGGGGCCCAAGGACACCCCTGTGCCTTCTTTGTTTCCAGTGATATAAACTTCCCGTCCACCAGTGCACATCTTGCTGTGTCACCTTCCCTGAGCAAATCCTCTGTTCAGTCTGCTGAAGATCTGGCTCTGGTCTTTTAAATAAACTTTATTCTTTTCTGGTCCTTCTAAAGCTAATAGATAACATGGTGAAAATTCACAATTAAGTAGATTTAAAGATCTACACATTTAGAAAAGTTGAAGATGTAAGTGTGGATCGATATTTTAATACCAAAATTAATAAACAATTTTATTTGGACTAAAGTATATTCTTAGCAGATATGTAATTGCCATGTACTTTAATTTTTCCATATTAAATTGAAAACCATGAAAATTTTGCATTTCAAGAGACCTTAGAACTTACACATTTTTTGGTATTTTGAAAACTATAATGTACTTGTTGCTGAGTAATA
>NW_008328543.1:454098-510601 GCF_000622305.1 Nannospalax galili
AGAAAACCAGAGAAAGAGAAAATAATTAATCCCTTCTCTATGTTAATTATTATTTGTGGTGAATTCACTGAGAAATGTCCCCCACTGGTTCAATTTTAATGCTTTGTACCCAGTTGGTGGCTCTGTCTGGGGAGGCTATGAAAGTTTTAGGAAGTGGAAGCTTGGGAAGGGAATATATTACTGGGGGTGGACATTGATGGTTACAGTCACGTTCCCACTCTATTTCCTGTATGTGGATTAAATGTCATCACTTTGCATCCTGTGTGTGGATCGAAACATGATAAGCCAGCTTCCTATTTCTGGTGCTGTACTCCCCCACCCACCATGATGGATTTTATTCCCCCTGGAACTGTTAATCCAAATAAACCCTTTCTTTCTTACGTTGCTTTTGTTAGGGTACTCTATTACAAAACAGAAAAGTGACCAGCACACCATGTTTCATACGAGAGATGCAGTCAGCAGCTTGGAAGGACAAAGGCAATTCTGTGCTTTTCTTAAATCCATAACATGACCTTGTATTCTAATTTGCTATATTCATAATTTCATATTTTGTTGTTTTACTTTGTTTTCAATTTACACTCTGGCTTGCTTGTCCTGCAATTATAGACCTCCACTCTCTCTCCCCCCAAAGATGTTTATGTGCTTGCACATAGAAGTTTGTGCATGTGTATACATAATGTTGATACCAACTTCACGAGTGTATACATGAAATTACTGAATCATACATTTGACAAATCTCCTTTTCAGACAAGTAGTAATAAATTCCATATAGTCACAGTGTAAAAGTTGTAGCATGATTGTAGTAAAAAGTGCTCTGTTTCTCCTTGATTTCTCTTATTAATGATTTTGTTTGTAAATATTTATCATTTTCTTTCTACGCATATGAGTGTTTGGCCACCACATGCGTGCTTGGAGTCTGAGAGGCCAGAAGAGGGTGTCAGAGCCCTTGGAACTGGAGTTACAGGTAGTTGAGAGTTGCCATGTGACTGATGGGACACAAACCCAGGTCTTCTGGAAGAACAGCGTGAACTCATAACCACTGAGCCATCTGTCCAGCCCCACTTAGTCACGATTTTATATTATTTATTTATTTAATTTTATGTGCATGGGTGTTTTCACCTGTTTGTAAAAGCATGCAATTCCTGCGGAGGTCAGAAGAGGGCATCACATTCCCTGGAACTAGAGTTACAGATGGTTGTGAGCCAGCATGTGGGGGTTGGGAACTGAATCCAGGCCCTCTGCAAGAGCTGCTATTAACCACAGAGTCACCAGCTCCAACTTATTTGTTAATTTAAAGATATTTAAGATGTTTATAGGGCTGAGTGCACAAAAGTCTTTATCTTCTATGATCATAGAAACAAAAACATAGAAGAAAAAATATGGCAATAATATGATTCTCAGAAAGGTGGCATCTTCAGTACATTTTCTAAGTCTAAGAAAATATGAAATATTTTTGAATTTACACATTTTTGAAGTATCTTGCGATGCTGTGATTCTTCTCTCTTTTGTATAATGAACAACTAAGAGGAAATAAATCAATCATCTTTAATTTTTATCATTCTTTGTGCTAATCGCATTCACACTTCACTTTCATCCATGTTCAACGTACAATGTGTATACACCAGAACCCTGTGCCCTTGCCCAAGTGTCCCCTTCCCTCCTCCCTTCTCATCTTCTCCCCCCCTCCCAGCCTTGGGCAACAATAATCTATTCCCAAAGTCTCTAAGATAGGCTTCTTACAATGTTTTTGTTATCCAGGTTATCCAGTGTTTGCTGTGGCACCTGACTTATTTTGAACAATTTTCACTGAATTATTTCCCTTAATGGTAAATTATGATTTTTGAGTCTTTTTCCTTGTTATGAGTCACTCTCCTCAAGGAAAAAAGAGATTTTGACTATATTGTAAACAAATGCACAGCCTTCATTAGAATGTGGTCTTGGTCACAGTTCTTGTTAGGGTAGCATTCAAGAGGAAAATAATCCTTTATGAAATCCTTATCAGAATAACCTATTTGTCTGTTTTATTATTCTAGCTTTTCCTTGTTAAGATTCTGTATACAAATGTATCCTAGTTCAAATCAAATTATAACTAATTCTTCAACTTTAGCCAATATATCTGTAAGAGGTATATTTTGGTCAGAATTTTACAACATGAGTATTAAGAAATTATATTTTATTGCTTTTGATAATAGGATTTATCAATATATGCGAGAAAATTTTCCATTTCTGAACAACACATAGATGTTTGAGTTTCCTGTAGTCTTTTCATGTTTTCCTCAAATGTCCCACTACATTGTGTTTACCCTTCACTGCCATTAAATCTATTAGTTGTGCCCTAGTAGTTAAGATGATGCAAAGAAATTCTGGGACTGGAGAAGTGGCTCAATTGTCAACAGCACTTGCTGCTCTTCCAGAAGTCCAGAGTTCAAATCTCAGCACCCACATTAGGCAGCTAACAACCACTGTACAGAGGGTATGATGCTGCCTTCTGATCTCTGTAGTACTGCACTCACATGTCATATACACAGAGATACACATGAATAAAATGGAAAATCCAAGAAAAATATATATGTAGCAAGATCCATGTAAGCAGCTTTCTTACAACTGGGTCTGAGGCAGCCATTCCACATTTCCAAGTAACATTTTCATGAGGTCTACTAATTTACTAAAGGCAGGCCCTGCAGCAGAGTTACACTGAAGTCTACGCAGCACTGGGTAGAGGGAGCTGGGACTCAGAGGGAATGAGAGCTCTACACAGGGTCATCGAAGACACCAGAGCATTTCAACCAGTGCCAGAGAACCAGCCTCTCACTTTGACCATGTCCAGCTTACAAGGTAAATTATTTAAAACCAGCAAATAAAGACACAAACAACTCTGCTATTTTTAGTCTACTGCCATAACTTTATATTTGTCAGTTGTTTATTTGTCGATTTACTTATCAACGTTTTGCTAATTTAAAGATATTTTTCCATTTGTCTCCAAAAGCTCTCTGGATGTCAACACAAGCATCTGTTTCAGCAGCTGTTAGTTATAAAATTGCTGTGAAAATTGGCATTAGAGGAGCTGAAAAGTTGGCTCAGGGGTTAAGCGCTCTTGCTGTTCTTCTAAAGTACCTGAGTTCAGCGCCTGGGACCAATATTAAGAGGCTCACAACTACTGTAAAACTACTGCTCCAAGGGATCTAACACCTGGAGGCCTCCATGGGTACCTACACTCACATGCACATACTGACACATAGGCACAACTATATACACATACTTTAAAATATTATATTTATTCATTTTATTTTATATGTATGATTGCATTGCTTGCATGTATGTAAATGCACCTGTCATGTACTACCCAGGGAGGACAGAAGAAGGTGTGGATACCCTAGAAGTGGGGTTACAGACAGTTGTTTACCACCATGTGGGTGCTGGGATTCAAACCTCGGTCCTCAGCAAGAGCAGCCAGTGCTCTTTAACACCAAGCCATCACTCCAGCCCCACACATACTTTAAAATAATAAAATAAATCTTTAAAAATTAGCACTGGAGTACAAGACCCATGCTAACTCAATCAGACAAGGGCCCAGAATGGGTTGAGGGAAATATGCAAGGGACCGGTCCTAACCTGGGAACTGTTGGAGATTGATTACTGCTGGTTGAGGGGTAGTAGACATTCCTTAAGATCACTAATAGACTGACTAGATCCAAGTAGATGAACTTGCACCAAAGTCCATCTGGGTACAAATGCTTGACTGGATGGGGATTGGACGTAAATGTATGGCAGAATGCATGAGGTCTGGTGGGAGGTCTGGTGGATGGATGGGGGAGGGGGTCTAAATTTGATTGAGAACTGTTGTATGAAATGTACAAAAGCTCAATAAAATATTTTTTAAAATTAACATTAGAAAATCAGCCTACTCATATAGGCAGTGGACCTGTTTATTTGTAGTCTGTGGAGGTATGGGTATTGAGCAGATGGGGATCTGTATGCAGTATCTTCCTCTAACTGAGACAGTGTAAGCAACGGTAATTGTTCATTTGAAGATAACTTTTAGAAAAGAAGAGGGTTGAAGAAACACTACTAACCAACCCCACGAGGTCTTCAGAAATTACAGTTTGTACTTCTGTGAGGGGGGTTTTCTTCTACTAACAATATGAAGTCAGAGAAAGGAGTGAAGAAAGGAATTCTCATACACAGAATTGTTTCCTTTTCTGATACTACCCTATCAACTTCAATAACTCAATTAAGACTCTGTAAGCTTTGGGGCTGGAGAGATGGCTCAGTGGGTTAAAAGCACTGGGCTTTTCTTGCAGAGGACCTAGGTTCGATTCCCAGCACCCAAATGAGAGCTAACAACTGTCTATAACTAGTTCCAGGGCATTTGATATCACCTTCCGACCTCCAAGGCACCGCACAACACTGGTGCACTTACATGCATGCAGAAAATATACTCATACAAAGTAAACAACAAAAAGACTCAAAGAGTTTATTTTTAAATGTCAAATTATTTGAGGCTGTATCCAGACTTGAGATAACTTTAGACACTGACTAAACCTCTATGGTCCACACCATCAACTCTAGAGATTACAGGGTACAGCACAGTGTCAATCAGGAATGTCTAATGGTTTTAGTTCTTTTACTGATTGAAGTCTTCAAATCCTTTCTCCTTCCCAACTTCATCCTCTGAGACCAAAATCTTAAACTCTGTGGTTTTAAGGCCCTGTGCATATAAAGTAGACTGTGTGGGAAGAATTTACACATCAGTGTGAAGAGCACATCTGTCTTTCAAGTATTAATGAATGGACGCACCCTATCAGTATTTGTCAAGTATTATGCTGACAATCTTAGATTCAAGGAGTGTAGGATCTGGTGACATTAACCTATTTACTTAATGGAGTTTTTTTTTAACAGAGTTAAAGTTGTTAGTATCAATTATTGTAAATTTCAAGAACTATGACATATCTAAGACAGAATTTGGAACAGAAAGAATTACTGTACAATCTGAGAAAAAGTATAAATTTCTTCACTCTTGTACTCTGGCCAGCTCCTGTATCCTTTTGAGATTAATATAGAAGTCAGCTAAGATACATCCTCAACATTTCTCATTGTAGATAACTCAGGACCATATTTAAATGCAACAAAAATGCATGGGAAATTTTAGTTAATAGGTCACGCTAATTTAATGGCTTCACTCCACAAAACCCAAGAATTCACCAACTGTAGAGATAAAGTTCAAGGTCTGACATTTATTTTCTCACCACCTGTAAATGATGGACTGGGTCCCTCCCAGGGTGGATAAGGTGCCTCCAGATCAGATTCCACTTCCTGACAGCCTGGGCGCCACACCCACCATTCCAGCATCTGCTCCTCTCAGAAGAACTTCATAGCTGATGGAATACACTGGCTTCTGGATCTAAGAAAATTTATCTGCCTAGGCCCTTGTGCAATTTATGCAGAACCTTAGCCTACCTCAACAGTATGCCATAAGTAAATTGGAACAGATTAAACTAAAATTCAGCTGTGAATTGATTTATGTATTGTATTGGCTGACTTACAATTTATGAAGATTTATACCTCATCAATCCTTTACTAGTACATATCAGAATTATCTATGGGGCATTGAAAAATATTAATCAATTTGACCCTTGACGTATTGTCTGACTCTCTGGTGGCATGACATAGAGCCAAATTTCTTTGCAGGGACTGCTTATGTCCTATGAAGCTTGAGAACTAATTATCTTGAACAAACACTTGAGGTATTTTTTTAATTTTATTTTATCCGTATCATTCTGATGCTGTCAACCATTACTATAGACCTGAATAACAAACCCTTGATTACTAAAAGAACTCCTCTTTATCAGACAGAACTTTACATCTTCTAATATAGAGGAACTTTTCCAGACACACTGATCCTGGAATGAAATGCTGATGGGAACAATTTTATTAGGTGTTGGTAATGAGCTCTCACAAGATATTTGAGAAATGTGCTTCTTGGGGTTGGAGAGATGGTTCAGTGGTTAAGGGATTGCTCTTACAGAGGACATGAGTTTGATTCCTAGCACCCACATGGCAACTAACAACCATCCATAACTCCAGTTCCAGGGTATCCGACACCCTCTTCTGAGTCCTTGGGCAATGCATGACAAGGGTGCGCTTAGACACATGCAGGCAATACACTCACATACATGCAATAAAAAAATGAAATATTAAAAAAAGAAATGAATTTGGTTAAATTAAAATAATAAGGTATATTGGCACATGCCTTTAATCTCAGTTCTCAGGAGGTAGAGGCAGACAGATTTCTGTGAGACAAAGGCTAGCCTGGGATAGTCTACACAGCTAGTTCCTGTGCAGCCAGGGCTACATAGTGAAACCCTGTCTCAAAAAAACTGAACAATCATAATCTGATAACAGAAGAAGTTGAAGCCAAGGAGCATTTTCAATTGGGGCTTTAATGTCTGTTAGCTTGTTCTGGTTTTCAAGTCAGAAATGAGCAGCCATGGCAGAGTTTTGTCCAGCTTAGATCTGAAGGCTAAAGGAGAACAAATAAAATATTAAGTATTCCATGAAAACCTAATCTGACTCATATTTTTAAATTATTTTAAGCTCAATTCCTTCTATAAGTCATAACAGCATGGACGATTTGCAAGTGCTTGAGATATTACATAAGCAACAGAAGTCTAATGGTCACAATATTTGTAGCAAATTCAATTCCATTTTGTAAAATATCATTTATTTACCTTAAATTCACCAATGAGCTTCATCAGTGAAGAAACAAATGTTTATCAGTTAAAATTTTAATCAACTGATTATGCCTTAAGTTTCAGCTTTTAAGTTCAATGTAACTGTGGGTCTGGAGAGTGTGTGGCTCTAAGTCAGCTCTGATGTTGGGAATTCCCTCTCTGACCTGCTTGTGGCATCCATGTGCTGAAGATGTACCTCTGTGTCCAAAAATGAAATATTTAAAGAAAATGTGCCGCCATCCATCTTTTTATAATTAGTCATCCTTTTGTTTGGTGCATCAACAAAACTTGTCAAGGGATAATGTCAGGCAATGCTCTGGCTGGGCAGTATGTAGAGAACTCCTTAGTCTGAATTTAAATTTTTATTTTATTTAAATATATTTAAGTGTTATCTAAAACACCAAAATAGCCTGCATGGTCTTGTAGTACTACTCAGTGTTTCAATACAAGAAATGGATGTTTATCAATGCAGCAGGACTGCGGAGGAAGTTCCAGAGGGAGGCACCCGTGTTGTCCACCTCACCAACTTGCCTCAGGTGAACGTAGCTGTGGTTTTGATAGAGTGGACTGAGCTTATGAAGTGTTTTCAGTATTTTAAAGTAGCGTGTATTCATCATACATGGTGTGGAATTTCATTAGACAAATTCTTTCAGGTAGATCATGTACGTTGACTGTGTTAACCCACTTCCCATCCTCCTTCAGTATCTCCCTGTCTACCCTCCCCACTAATCTGTCTCCTAGCCTTAGTCTCCCTTCTTATCATATCATAGATATACAACATACATATGTACACATATATAAAAAATGGATAGATGAATCAACTTTATGTGTCTATAAAGAATTGTAGGGCTCACTTGTGAGAACGAACACATGGTATTCGCTGTTCTGCCTCTGACTTAATCTTAATATGAAAACTTCAGTTGCATCCAGTTTCTAGTAAATGACATACTTCATTCTCCCCTCCTCTTTTTGAGACAAGGTTTCCCTGTGGCCCAACAGGCCTGGAACTTACCATGTAGACCAGGCTGCCCTCAATCTCAAAGAGATCCACCTTGCCCAGCCTTCATTTCATCTTTCTGGCCGGAAAAGACACCATTGTGATGTGCTCTAATTTCCCCATTCCTCTGTTGCTCAACATCTAATCTGATTTCATACTCTTGCATAGTTTTAAAACATACTGAATGCACTTTTTGTAGAATCATGAAAAGCAACCAAAGGACTGCCAGTCTACTTGAAATATGCACTTAAAAAACTAAAACTCCCTGTAAACTTTCTCCAAGCTATTGTGGCACAGGTGCCCAGGGATTTCTGACCTGTATAACAATGGCACAATTCCATAAACTAGTTTTGGTTTCATAAAATACTGAGTGGTATTTATAGAGCCAAATAAAACTGGAGCTTAATCAGCTGCCTCTGCACTTTGTGTTTTTAATAATAACGAACTGCAATTGCCCGTGGTAGTTCTTGTATATGATGAATGTACAAGAAGTAAATCATGAAACTCTAAGACAAACAGGAAAAAGGGAGTAAGATACATACAGAAATTGATCATAAAAAGGAAACCATAATTCAAGGTAGATATGAAATCATTTCATTTTTAATCCTGCTTCTTCACTAAGCGTGTAGTTAGAGTGATTCTGAACTATTTAAATGTAAGCTGATCAGTGGTTTTTCTAGTTTTGTTCATACACAAAAAATAAAGGACAGGTTTAATGATTGATAAACGGAATAATGTATTGAGTACATTGGTCTCTTTCCAACTCTCAAGATCATGTTTTCAATGTCCTCATATGTCTGCATATTAATACATACTAATATTGGATCAGAAGAAGGAGGACATCCCATCAATGGGGCAATGTCACTTAAGTCAGATGCAATTTAGGGTTCATGAACTCATTTGCATGTATGTGCACTACTAGTGACTGAACTCAGGGTTTCACACATGCTAGGCTAAAATGCTACTACTGACCTTTATCCATGGATCCTATATTCATTAATTCATTCTAAAATAGAGTTATTTCTTGAGAAGGAAATGAACTAATTAAATAATTCATTCTTTCAATACATATTATGTATTATATATTGAACATAAGGGTAACATTTTAGGAATGCCTATATTGAGTTTATATTATTACTCTAGCTTGACATTGAACCATTCTTGGAGTCACCATCTCTACTATAATTTTATTATTATTAATTATTGTTTTTATTATTATTATTATTTGCTATGGCCAAATATTTTATGAAACAAGAGTTAATAATATACTAAAGCAAAAGTCAAATGACCACATCATGAGGTTGGAGGGATGGCTCAGCAGTTAAGAGCATATGCTGCTCTTGCAAAAGACCCAGGTTTGGTTCACAGAACGTGCATGCCAGCTACCAACCATCCTTAACTCCAGTTCCAGGGGATCCATCACCCTCTTCTGGCCCTTGTGGGTATTGCACTCATGTCTGTACATGCAGGCAAAACACTTATACACATAAAAAGAAAATAATTTTTTTTTAAAAAAACCACACCATTCCTAAGCAGTATAACTAAGTCTTCATAGAAAGAACTGAGTATAAAAATGTTTTAAAAGATTATGTTAATTATGGTTCAGTATTAAAAGCCCATGTGGCACTGGGCATGGTGGCACACGCTTTTAATCTTAGCGTTCAGTAGGGAGAGGCAGATGGATCTCTGTTAGATCAAGACCAGCCTGATCTACAGTGTGAGTTTCAGAAGAGCAGAGGTTCAGAGGGACCTTGGCTCAAAAAAAAAACAAAACAAAAAACAAAAAACAAACCACAAAACAGAACAAAACAGATTCCCAAGGGGTTTTAGAATGATTGGCTAGACAGGGTTCCTTAACATCATAATAACTACAAGAATTAAACAATTTCAAAGTAGGAACCAGCTTGCAGTTAGGGCTGTAGAGGACAAAACAAAAAACAAAAAACAAACCACAAAACAGAACAAAACAGAAGGCTATGTGGCAGGATGTTTTAAGTTAATGTGAAAAAAAAACAAAAACAAACATGAAAATAAAATAAAAATTTCTCCAAAACATAAATCAAGATCTATTTGTAGCCTTGTATGGCTTAAGCATGGGGTTTTCAAGATAGCTAGTTCCAAGCGGTTTGCAGGACTCTAGATGTTCAGGCTTCATGTTTCTGAAAAGCTATAAGTGGCCCAAGAATTTAGCTTCCTTAAACACTGGCTTCAGTGACTTTACAGTGCTCTCCCCAAGTGAAAGCTGAGCGTCTTTAAAAGAGACATCAATCTTGTGAAATTTATAATTTTTAGTGTCAGTGCTCCAAAATAGCTACTCCCTGTAAACTACCATTTCTCAATTAAGATAAGTAGAAATTTCCAGATCCAGAGGAACCTGAGTGTTAAAAACTAAAATTATTGGACAAAAGTTCTATTCAATCTATACTTTTTTAAGTGCCTTACCCCAACCATAGCATAAATAGGGATTTCCCATCCTGATTGCCAAACCCTCAGGGAAAATGTTAATAAGTGGAGTAAGAGGCCATTTTTCATTTTATTTATTGCCTTCTTTAATAGAAATTGGACAGTTGTAGGTAAACAAATAACTTCATTCTCTGGGCATGAGGCATGATCACCCCTCAAGTGTTATGTTCTCCCCACAAGAACGTCTAACCCATCTTTTTATTCTGTTAGCATTAACACGTCACATCTAAGACAAGACCCCAGCCAACTCCAGTGGCTCCCAGATGCTCTGGCCTTTTGCTGATCTGCTTCATTCATTTATGTCTCCTTAATTGTCCATGTGCTAAAGTTCACTAAATGAAAAATAATATTGCTTTCTGTGGTTAGGACACTTGAGAATTGAAAAGTGGGTGGTTCATCTTCTGCCTCAGAAACACATGACTCTTAATCTGATGGTATCTAGAAAAGCTCCACAGCTCTGTATAGGCTATCCTGGTCCAAAAACTGATTGTTAAATCAAGTCAGAAAAAGATTTACTTCAAGTTTTTCCTTCAAGGTTAGCTTTCAAGAAAACTAGATTCAGTTTTGTGGTATCTGATTAAGCTCACACATACCATAGATTTTTCATTTTAGAAAGTGCTGATATTACTGTTCCATTAGATTGGGCAATGGGGAAGGAAAGGGCTGGAATCCATCTTTAAATTTTCCTGACAAAGAATTTTCACAGATTAAGAACCTGTGTTGAGGGTCTGATTTATTTAGAAGTTGTTCTGATACTGGAAAACAGAAGTTTATTTATTGTCACAGGTTGGCTAGCACCTCCTGAGTTCACACTGATGGTGTGGCACCAGGGATCTGGTACATGGCTGGCCTCAGACTCTGTAAGCAATGCTAGCCTTGAACTCCTGATGCTCCTGTCTCTACCTAGAAATCCATGTAGTCACCTTGTTGGAAATATTTGTATCCCAACTCCCTTGAAAAATCTTCGAACTTGGGTTCATTGCTGAAGCCAAGTTAAAGTGGAAGGGGCCAATATCAGGAAGAACCCAGGCTTTGCCTCTTTATTCTCATATATCTGTAGCTGATCTGCTGTAGATGGATGCAACAAAAACCGATGCTGGAGCCTGACCACTGGTTGGGAGATGGGGAAGACAGGGTTAAGGCCTAAAAGAAGCTGTCAGAAACAATGCTCCACAGAGGAAAGAAATCAAGTTTTATTTGAAAGTCTGGAAGAAAATGACCACCCTTCAGGATAGTAGTCACATAGGACTTCAAAACAGTTCCCTATGATAAAGGAAGGAACTGAAAAGTTTTGACTGATAAGATTGTTGTGGTGGTTTGAATGAGAATGCCCCTTATAGGCTCCAAGTATTCGAACATGTTCGCCCTAGTTGGTGGTGCTGTTTGAGAGGTCTTAGGAGGTGTGGCCATGCTAGAGGAAGCACATCACAGGGCGCAGCTCAGAGAGTTCCTAAGTCTTGCTGGATCCTCAGTCACTCTTTGCTTCCCATGCCTGCTTGAAGATGTGAGCTTCTGTTTCTGCTACTGCCCTGGCCACTTCCTGCCACCATGACTCCTCAACATGATGGGCTCTAATTCTGATAGAGTTGTAAACTCAAACAAATCTTCCTTTTATAAGCTGACCTTGGTCTCTGTGTTTTATTACAGCAACAGAAAAGTAACTAATACTGCCTTACAAACAACTGTAAGCAATGGTTCAGGATCAAGGTTATAAGACAAAGTTTGTACTTGGGCCAGTAAAATGAGGATTGTCCTCTAGATTGTTGTATTATCGAGGAATGTGGACAATGCTTAGACGTTTGTGAAGTTAATATGAGACATAACTATAAAAGAAAAGATTCTCTCAGCAAATGGTGAGGGAAACACAGCAACATGCATGGACAGCATTAAAGTCCTGTGGCTTCTTTTCATAAAGAGAATAGTCACATGTCTTTACTGCAGAGTTCCAGTGTCATCCTGAGGCCAGATGGCAGCAAATTTCAAATATCTACAAAAAGATAGTGAATTAAAAATTTTTGCTAATGTGAACTAGCAGAAAAGATTTAATAATGCAAGTCAATAGTCTGTTGAATTTATAAATAGTCATGAGAACTATAAAGAGAAAATAATGCCAATAATATTCATGAAAAAAATATTAAAATATTTAAATGTTCACAGCAATAAGTGAACACTGTTATATACAACAGATCAAATGAGTCAGAAGATAAAGAGAAGACTTTAAAGAAGTTCATATATACTACTACACATACATAAAATTCACCAATAATGGTATAATTTACTGTGAGATTTATTTTTAATAATATTCCTAACTCCCTCACACCTTCCATCCCTATTGAGTGACCATTAAATAAGATGGCTAAGTGGTACATGTAGAAGACAGTGTAGCCATCCATGAAATGCCCCCTGCCTCTCTCAATTCCTGATACACATTTATTTTCTTCACATTCTGCCAATGTTTCCATAATCCAAGTCATTATAGTTTCAGGTCATGAATAGAAAATGACCTTTAGCCTTTGGCATTAGAATTGCCTTAACATAAAAACACCAGTGATTTGGTAAGCAGATATAATGCATTAAGAGTAAGGGAGATTTTCAGATTTACATTCATATTTAGTAAAATGATATTACATCATCTCAACAAATCAACAGTGACTTTAAAAAGATTTTACTGTAAAGGATCCTCTCAGAGCATTGGGAGCACTAGTGGGGAAATGTTTTTGTGAAGGATTTGTGATGAGGCCCGGCTTTGACGTCTATGCTGCCTCGGCCTGCCACATATCTCCTCAAATGGCTTTGCAAATTCAGCCATTTGCTTTATGTGAAAATTGCACAAATATGGAATCTTTAAATTAAAAAAAAAAACTGAACTTGAAACATAAATCTTTGGTCAGTGGTGTGAAAGGTGAATGGTGAGAACACATTTTCTGGCCTCTGAAGGGCTCTCTAGAAGCTTTGTGAACTATGCTGGTAGGAGACTGTCACGTAGCAGGGTATTCTCTGGCTCTGTGATGCCCTTCAGGAAGGCAGGCACTGAAACTCCAACTTTCACAGGGAAATCAATTAAGGCTGTTGTTTAGTCTAGTTCAGTCAAATATAATGTTTGGCTTTCTGTAGTCAAGACTGGGGGGAGGGAAGAAAGAGGACGGTGGGAGGGGCCAAGAAGGTATAAAGGGAAAGAGAGGGAGGTAAAAAAGAAACACATTTAAGTCTATTGGTTCAGAATTAAAGAGTCAATAATGTTTAAGAAATAAAAACGTACTCTGAGGTAATGTAATCAAAGCCAAACTTTCAGATTCTGCACTCGATCTACAAGACGCATATGAACAAACTGCCAGGCCCCATGAGTGATCTTCATGCATTAAAGCACATGACTAATGTCACCCTGAAATGTAAACAATTATTCTATGCAAACCAAAACACTGACTATGACAATTATTAAACGCTTGTCACTGAACTGAGTATATTAAACTTTAAAACGTTTGGAAAATATAAATGGGGACTTCTGAATTTGTTCATTTGTTTTAAAGAGAAAGTATCTGGTAATGTTTTACCTGAAGGCAGATATTCATTATTCTAGTCAAGCATCATAAAACAAATTCCAAATACTATATATTCTACATAAATTACTCAGGAGCAACAAGAAGTAGATTCATAAAGTTGCACACAAGCAGAGAAATATTTCTTAGGGAAAAATTGTGTGTTTAAGACATTCTCCAGCAATGGCTCAGGATAAGGCACTTGCAGTATAGTGCCCATTACCTAAGCTTCATAAAAAAGGCAGCTATCTAACTTAATTTAGCTCTGAACAGATTTCTTAGCAGTACAATTTGTATTTTGAGAACATCACTAAGAATCATAGCTTGCAGTGTATAGCAGCTCAATGAAGAATAATCTGTAAACAAAATCTCCATCTATCAACAAAGGCCATTAAAGACCATAAAATAACCCATCCCTGACTGATTAATGTGACTGTTGAAAGGGAATTCAGGCCATTAACATCCAGAAAATATACTGCATCTGTGCTTGCATTTGTTAGATAAATCACACAGTTATGTGTGCTGGTATAAGAGTATGCTTTCTTAACCACTTCTCCACCCACATTAATTTAACATTTTTATAAGAAAGACACTTTGAAGCACAATGAATGTCAATAGAAAGTAAATGAGTCCATTTGCTCTCTGGCAGAAATCTTAGTGAAAGTTTGGCTATTTATAGTACATTAGGTAACTAAATATATTTGTAGACCCTTTTCTGTGTTCAATTAGTTTTATTTACAATGTCATCAAAATAAATTCTTAAATACTGTATGTATTTTCCTTTGTGCATGTTGATAGTTCTGTGGATGGTAACAGAGGCTAAGAACCCAAGTGTATCAGTGACTTCAGAATGGGGATTCCATCCTCTGAGCACATCCCAATTCTTCCAACACCTTCAAAGTATCACCTGTCCCCTCTCAGGCTTTACAGCTCCTGCCCTGTATCTGTTCCACAGCTTTAACACTTGAGCCTGCCCTCAACACCCCTCACACTCCAAAATTCTCTTCTCAAGTTAAGGGTCTAATAGCAGACAACTGTTAAACATTTTGTCCACATTAACTTGGTTCATTTATTCTACCTAGTGATGTATTTTAGTTATTTTAAAATAGAAAAAAATCAGATCCCAGAACTCTCAGAGCTCCCTAATTGGGTTGCATGTGGCCCAGGCAAGCCTTGACTAATTATGCAAACGAGAATGACTTGAACTTCTGAACTTCGGCTCTCCCTGTTTTCCCTGCCTAAGTGTTGGGGTTACCTCATGTGTAAACCCAGGGTTTCCTGACTGCTAGGCAGGTATGCATGCACTCTACCAATGGAGCTGTGGTGTTTTTTGTTTGTTTTTAGAATCCTATTCATCAGAACACACATATTTTGTAGACTCCCAGGTACACAATTGCCTGATACACTTTGGAATTTCCAAGAGACCATTCCAGAAAAATACAGTCAAATATTTTCAGAATATTGCTGAATTTTCAGGTGCTTCTAATTAATTTAAATAAAGTTAAATAAAACTAAATGCTGAGAATTATACCACCATGCACACAGCCCTGAAAAATCCTTACAGACTCCTGAACCCACTAAGACTTAAATCTACTAAGACTTCAAGGGATTCAGGGGATGGACCTCAGGAAATCTGTATCATAGCAAGTTTAGGCGATATTAACGTCTGTTCATACACATGAAGATGGCATTTTATAGCAGTAATTCTTCAAACTTATTTCTAATTTTTCTTGGATGTCCATTTTTTACCAACAAAATGAAAAATTGGACAGCAAGCTACTCCTTTCCTGTGACAAAGCACATGAGAACAACTGTGTGGTGGAGGAAAGTTTTGCTTTGGCACAGCATTAGAGGATATGGCCCATGGACAGCTACATCCACTGCCACATGACCGCTTACAACATGGAAACATCATGGATGGGTGTGGTGGAGCAATGGACTAGGGCACATTCCAGAGGAGTGATTCAAATGACCTCTTCTCCCAACAGGCAAGCCTAATAACTCATTGGGTATGAACCATCTTTAGATAAATCCATTCACAAGGTTAATGCCTTCATGATACAATTACATCTAAACAGGGACACTGGCTATAGACCAGGCTACCCACACGGGAGTCTTTGGGGGCACTCATAGTGAAATTATAGCATTTATAAAATAGCATTTCTAGCCTTATGAACTTGGTCACGTTCACATAAAATACTATCACAATTTCAAAAATAATATATCACTATAGAATATTGATATTATTACAAATCTGCTGCCTCATTAGAAACATGAACATGTTTTAAAAATTATAGCCCAAGAAAGGTATTTTCAGTGTGTTGATGCCCACTATGCTATCGTGGATAAAATTAAAATGTTGTCATCTTCAAGCTGCCATATTTAACAATTTTAACTGCCTAATCTCCCTAGGAATATGCCTTTGAATACTAACAAAATTTTAATTTAGATTTTACTTAGAAATGAATCATATTTACACAAGATGAAGAAAATATGCACTTTAATAAAAATAAAGAGAAAGGCAGTATGGGAGGAGCCTCAGAGCTACAGCTCATTCCCTCAGAACTTGTACCTAACTCAGAAAATGAAGGATGAGCAGGAGATGGGGCTCAGTGGTTAAGAGCTGCACTTGCCACGGGGTGTGGTGGCACACACCTTCAATCCTAGCACTTGGGAGTTGGGGCATGGGCAGGGGCAGAGGCAGGTGGATCTCTGTGAGATTAAGGCCAGTTTGGTCTGCATGATGAGTTCCAAGACAACTAGGGCTAAAGGGAGACCGGTCTCAAAAAGACAAGAAAAGTTGTTCTTGTAGAGGACCCAGGTTCATTCAGTTCCTGATTCTGCCTCAGGCAGCCCACAGTCTCAGTAACTCCACTTCATGGAGACCTTGATACCCTCTGGCTTAAAAAAAATATATTTTCTTTATTGCTTTTATTTTTATTTGTATGAGTGTATTGCCTGAATGTATCTTACTGCACTCCTGTCATCTAGTGCCTGTGGAGGTCAGAAGAGGGCATTGGATTCCCCTGGAACTAGAGTTTTGGATGGTTAGCCACCATGTGGGTACTGGGAACTGAACTTGGGTCCTCTGCAAGAGCAGACAGAGCTTGTAACTGCTGAGTCATTTCTCCAGCCCCTCAACCCCCTCTGCGTTTGAAGGAACCTACACCCCATGTGTACATAAACGCAAGTGGGCAACACACGGGTGCACATAAAAAAATTTAAAGGAAAAGACTGAAAACTGGTAACAGCAGCGTACACCATGTTACTAGTCATTACTAAATAACACAAAACAGGGTCAACAGAGTTCCAAGGAGACAAGATGCCAAAGGCTAAGAACTATAGGTCATCCAAATACGTCTTAGGAATGAGAGCTGTCAATCGAACTGTAACTTCCCATTTTCAGGAGGTTTTCTAAGACTGGGGAGTGCTGATAGGTCTCAATTTAATATGGTTTAAATTATTATTGTATAACAAAGCATTATACAAAATGCATGAGCATTTGGGCTTGAAGCTTATCAAATTCTACCATGAGGATCTTCTCAGAAATAATTAAGTACACACATCTTTTCTAAACTGACATTTGCTGCATATAAAAGCCCTATTAATTTCCACCCCCTCTTCATTCACACATTCCTCCCTCATAGATACTCACAGATGATTAGTCTCCTGTTGGGATGTGTACTGTGAGCTAGAGTGGCAGAAAATTTCAGGTAAACTAATTCTTAATAGTGATGAATGATTGTAAATTTCTGTTTCATCCACAAGATTGATAATGAGAAAATGCATGCCGCTTGGTTAGCAGAATACCAACAGATAGTTAAACAAAGGTGAGGTACTACAACCATGATTATTGTGATTTCAGTTCTCATCTCTAGTGTAAACAGACAGATGTGTTCTAATAGCATGCCTTTGTATTGTGCACAGGACCACGTGTGTACCCAGGCCAGGGGAGACAGTGAGATACCATGTGCGATGGTATCATTTCTACCATTAAAGGGAATGATTACTCTAAAATGTGATTCTCAGAATATAATACATTTTGTTTAACATTAGTGAAAAATTAAAGGGACTGGAGATAGCTCAGTGTTAAGAGCTCTTGCTAAGGATCCAGTTTTGGTTCCCAGCCTCACCATGGTAGCCTACAACCAGGGATAACTCCAGTTCCCTGGGATCTGGTACCTTCTTCTGGAGTTCTCAGACATTGTATACACATGGTGTATTTACAGTCAAGCAAAACACTCACACATAAAATAATCTTTAAAACTATGTTTAGAACATGTAAGAAGAAAAGAAACAGTATTTTATGTCGCAATACTCTGGGTATAAGCAAATGAACAGGGCTTCAGAGCTATAGAGAGACCCAGTCAGTCAGGTCAGCTAGTCTGATCTGTAGATAGAAAATAATGCCAGGGGAATAGGTAAGCACATTCTCATTAAAAATGCATGGCATCACTCAAAGGAAGTTTGTAATCCATGGTGCTAATTATTCGTACTTTTTTTTAATGAAATGCTTTATTTTGCAAAGAATCATTCACTGATCTTGTCTCCAAGACAGGGCTGATGAATTATGACCCACAAGGCAAAACCAGTCCAGCACCTGATCTTTGTACAGATGACAGACAAGAGTGGTTTTCACATTTTTAAATCAGTGGGAAAATGTAAAAGGGTGACATTTTGATATTTGAAAATTATATACAACACAAACAAACTTGCATTTCTAGAAGCTTCCTCATTCTTTTGTAAACTTTCTTTTAATTGTGCTAAGTGCATAGGCGGAGCCCCCCCCTCCCATATTGTGAGGCCTAGAGATCTGAGAATATTAAAAGCCTTTCGCTAATTCCTTGATGCTGAGATGACTGTTGCATGAACATGCTTTATTTAGCCACTATTTACATTGCTGTGCCCCTGAAATAATGAAGATTACCTATACTATTGTTTATCTAAATGGAAATGGTGTCAATTGTATTTTTAACCTTCAGGTCTAAACCCACAAATTAGTGCTGCTCTCAGGCTTGATCAGAGAAGATTCTTTCTGCATTTGGGCAGCGGTCAATGCAGAGACTCACAACTGATCAAAATGCTGATAATAAATGACTGTGACGTGCTCATCCTGAAGCAGATCCTCTGTATCACCTCCTCCAAGGCCCAAGGCATACCATGGTAGAGGAGGTAAAAGAATGTAGTGGCTAGAATTTGGAGAGGAACCTGTCAGCAGTTTCTTCTGTACTGAACACTGCCATTGCACCCATGAACTCACTATGGCTATGGTTACTACACAAGGCTGTACATGATGGGACCGGTCACAAGCCTGGCTCTATCACCATTTCATTACCTGTGGAGGAGGACCTCAGGAAGACACACCTTCTTGAGGGACTATGGGCAGTTAAAGGGTGCTGAGGGAGGGCGACTCATTCTCTTTGCTTATATAGCCACTGAGAAGTTGTCCATGCTCCAGTAAATAGAACCCATCTCATGTTTTTGAAAGCAACCACAATTAAATCTAGTGAGTAAAAAAAATTAGGAAAATCTATTTCCTGCTTCTTTTATACAGACTAAGATGGCAAAGTAGCAACTGTAATTCAGACCATCTGATACTGAACGCCTATAATACCCATTTTATTTTACAGAGAGCACTGACTAAGCCCTTCTGGTAGGCATGTTTTAGATATACACAGATTTCAATAAATGTAAGGGAAATCAAGCTAGGAACTTCTGATCTACAGTAATGAAAAGTTTTCTATGCAGAGTTTATAAAATATACATCCTATTTACCTACTCTCACAACACATAGGAAAAAATCTGATACAACGGATTTTATCAATTAAGTGGGTACTATAATGACAAATGATTATGATGTTTTAGTCTTATAAGTTAACCCAACCCAAATAATCATTAGGAGAAAAATGGTCATGAAAGCAAATTATATGGCCTGGTTTCTAAAACAAGTTCCTTCTGCTCTTCACTGAAGAGCAGGTCACTGAACATTCTAGATCACCTTCACTGAAAGTCAAAGACAGCACATTCAAATCTCAGTGCCATCTCGTGAGTGTCCTTTCCATTTTAAGAGACATATCAAAATGCCTCTGTTTTTCCCCTTCTGTGTATGAAACATGCTATCATGTTTTCTTCAAAGATGAAAAAACGATGTACTACTAATTTATTTGCACAAGTAAGAACAAAAGACCCAAATATACACTGGAGAGAAAATATATCTTTATTTGTAAAGACACTCAAACAGTACGTGTGATCAGTTCCCTAAGGTTTAGAGTGAAGGTGGAGAAAATTATTTTTCATTTATAATTGTACCCTTGAATCTCATTTTAACTAAGCCCCATGGACATAAACATGATTCACACATAAAAGCTAAAATTTGTTGCAATTATTCCACTAACAAAAGTAACTTGGATCTAAAACGTTTGAATGTTGGGATTTCTTTCTTTGTGAAAATGAGCGTCTACTGAGGAGTGACCTTTCAAGGCCCAGGCTGCTGGAATAATTACTGTTATTAATAACATGCATCTCCTAGTGCATTTGAAATAATTTGATTTATTAAACCTGATGATCTCCATATACCTTCCAGGATTATTTTGCAATTAGAGTTTGCTTGGGTAATCTAATATCTTTACATAATTATCTGCCAATTAAAAATAAATTAAAAAATTTAAACAAGTTTGATAATATGTGAAAATTGCCAATTTACTAGGATGTGACAAAAATGAAGCTCTTTCGATGTTGAATTTTTGAATTCTTTCAGTTCCTTAAAAGATGTTAATGGCTAACACAATCTGTTTCACCAGACAACAGACAGTATCTAACACATTTATTTTTTCATTTAAAAAAATCTTCAAGCACTTATTCACTCAATTTTATTTCAGTTTTTTTTTTTTATTTTTGAGACTTTCATGTCAAATATTGTATTTGCAAAAATCATCCCCCTCCAGGTCCTTCCAGGCCCCTCTGAATGGCTGTCCTCTTCCTTGTTACACACAGACATACACACACACCACACATAGGCTGACCACTTGGGATTAGACAACCTCTTAGGGAGCTAGTCCCTGGAGAAAACCCATTCTGCCTTTCTCAGAATCCCTTGATTGCCTTTAGCGCTTCATCTAGAGGCGGGCCCCATGAAATATTCCCCCATGCATGTTGGGCTGGTCTTGTCATTCTGCGGGTCTTGTTAGACAACGGTACTAAGTCTAGAATGCGTTAGCTAGAAACAAGTGTCCTGTAACTGGCTCTGAAATTCTTTCCACCTCCTATTCCAGAATGCTCCCTGAGTTTGGGGGGTCCAGGCTGCGTTGTGGATGTGTCACTGCGACTGGGCACCTCACACTCACTCACTTATTCTGTGCTAAGAGGTGGAACTTAAAAATGGACGCTTAGCATTGGTGTCGCTCCGGACTCCTCCTCTCAGCCTCCTTTCCCTGTGTTGTATGCATGACTTCACCCTTCCAACCTCAGAGGCACTAGTGATTAACAGCGCCACCTAGAAAAATTATTAAACGCTAACATACAAACTAAAGAGAGGGAACAGAAGTAATTTCTGTAGGAAAAGCATGAAAGACTAGGTTTGACATGGAGGCAAGCACAGAGGGGAAAGAAGAGAATGATTTGCTGGGAGTGATAGGTATTTTATGGAAAAAGGAAACCAGGTGTGGTGGTGTATGCCCTTAATCCCAGCACTCAGGAGACAGAGGCAGGAGGATCTCTATGAGATAGAGGCCAGTCTGATCTGCATAGCAAGTTTCAGGCCCATAGGGACAACTAGGAGATCCTACACCAAAAAAAAAAAAAAAAAAAAAAATCACATTCCAAATGTGTAGTAAATTCTGTATACTAATTTTTCTTGCTGTTTTTGAGACAAGGTCTCCCTGTAGCCCCAGCTGTCCTGGAACTCACTATGTAGACCAGGCTGGCCTTGAACTCACAAAGATTCACCTGCCTCTGCCTCCGAAGTGCTGGGATTAAAGGCATGAGCCACCATGCCTGGCATCTGTTTCAATTTTTAAAAATGAATTCATTTTTTTATTTTATGTGTATGGGTATTTTGCCTGCATGTATGTTAGTACATGCATGCTGTGCAAAGCTCAAAGAGGCCAGAAGAGGGGATCAGATCTCCTAGAATTGGAGTTAGAGATGGTTGCTAGTTATCATGTGGGTTATGGAAACTGACCTGGTTCCTCTGGAAGACCAACCAGAGTCCTTAACCTCTGAGCCACCTTTCCAACCCCGTTTTAAAATTTTTTATTCATAGTTGACACATGGGGATCGAGAGGACTTATGTGCTGGATAGCTTTGGTTGTCAACTTGACACACCTGGGGAGATAGACCCTCAGCTGGGGAATTTCTTCTCTGGCATTGGCCTACGGGCATGTCTTAGGGGCATTTTCTTGATTGTTAACTGATATGGAGGGTCCAGCTCACCTGAAGCAGGCCAGTAAGTATCAGTGCTCCATGGGCTCTGCTTCAGCTTCTGCCTCTAGGTTCCTGCCTTGAGCTCCTGCCAGGACTTTTCTGAATGATGAACTGTGATTGGAAGGCATAAGCCAAACAGGCCTTTTCCTCCCCAATTTGGTTTCTGTCAGAGTGTGTTATCAGGGAAATAGAAAGTAACCAGGACAACTTAATAGTTAAGCAGAAGACCTGAGTTTGGTTTCTAGCACTCAACTCAGGAAGCTCACAACTGAATGTGACTCCATCTCCAGGGGATCTGGCACCTGTTCACCCCTCCAATGTCACTGTATTCACACACACCCCTGCACATACGTATACACATAATTAAGTAAAATAGACTTCTTATAGCTGGCTGCTCATGGGGTGAAGTGCAATGCTTCACTTCATGCACACATTGGACAATGATTATATGAGCGTAATTCAAACATGTGTCATCTAAAAATTATTATGAGATTGAAGGGAGATCGCTCAAAGCCCTGAAATCTATGTGTGGAATAAACACTGATTGCCATACATATCCTGTGCTATATCAGAACACCAGAATGTCTTCTTCCTGTGGCGATGCAACCCCGTACACATGGACCGGCTTCTCCCATGCCTCACTTCACTCTGCAAACCTTGGTAACTATTCTACCGCCTGCTCTGTGACACCAGCTGTTTATATTCCACAGACAAGTGAGGCGCAGTATTCTCTTACTGTTGGGCAGATCTCACTCGTCATTGTCTCCTGAGTTCAAACATGTTGCTTCTAATGGCAGCACTTCACATCCTCTGCCACTAAACAACACCCCAGTGTGATACCTATCGCCTTCAGAGTTCTGATTTAATTTCCTTTACATATAGGCCAAGAGAGGGGAGTGCTAGGTTATATAATTCCCTTTTGAATGGCTGTTAAGTTCCACATTGTTTGGCCCAGCGGCTGCGCTAGTACACACAACCATCACAGTACGGACAAGCCCACTCTTCTCCGGGCTGCATCAACAGTCATCTCTTGTCTCTTCGATTGCAGCCTTTACAATAAGGACCTTTCATAATGTAATTTGAATGTGTGTGTCCCTGATGTAGGTGCTGCTGCATTTTTGGATAGCTACTTATAAGGGGCTAT
The DNA here is from genome assembly GCF_000622305.1 of Nannospalax galili. NCBI lineage: Eukaryota > Metazoa > Chordata > Mammalia > Rodentia > Spalacidae > Nannospalax > Nannospalax galili. The sequence goes on from NW_008328543.1 coordinate 477,391, forward strand.
TCAGTTCTTTCACCCAGTTTTTAATCTCACCATATCCCTTATTGCCATTAAGATGTTTGAGTTCACATATATTTTTGATATTTACCCCTGAACAGATACATAGCTTTAAATGTGTTTACTATCCTGTAGGTTATTTCTTTCTCTTTTGGATGTTGCTTTTGCTGGTCAAGATGATCAGTTCCACATGATCCTGCTTGTTTGTTTTTGCCTGTGTTAACTATGGATCAGGAGCCTATATACACAGCCATTGCCCAGACCTTGTCATGGGGCTTTTCTTCTGCTATTTTTAACTGGTTCACAGTATGAGATCTGCTGTTTGGTTGTGTATTCTACTACAAGCTGATTTTGTTAACAGTATGAGGCAATAGTCTACCTGTGTCCTCCTGAATGAGGAGACCAGCTTTCTCATCTTTTGTTGAAGAAATTACCCTTTCCCCATGGTTTGCTGTGGGAACATTCATCTAAAATGAGTTGGTTAGATATTAGTTTTTCAGTCTCTATTCTGTTCAACTGATCTGTGTGACCATATGACGGTTTTATGATTTTTTGGTATTATAACTTTATAGAACATGTTTGTGTGGATTCGTTGTACATAGTATTAGGTTTCATAAAGATGGCTCTCCTGTGTATATTGTGTTTTATAATCTGTTTTATGATATTTGCAGCCTTGTTCTTTCCACTTAAGACTCCTTTGGTAATTCAGACTATTTTGTAGTTTTGAATGGATTTTAGCATTTTTTTCCCATAGAAGTGTGAAAATTGTCACTGGTATAACAGGAAATGTTTTGAATCACCATGCTATTCTGTGGACTATGGGCATTTGATCAATATGAATTTTGCCAATCCATAAGCAAGGTATGTCTTTCTATGTGTGTCTTTTAAATTTCAACAGTGTTTGTTGTTATCAGAGTGCAGATCTCTCATATCTGTGATTAAGTTTGCTCTGTTGTGTTATTAGTGCTCACACTGCGCATGGCGGTGGTTTCCTATCTCTTGTATGGGTACTTTGCTGTTACCATAAGAAGCACTGCTGATTTGAATGTGCACTTTATATCCTACAACCTCTTTGAATTGTTTTTATTTTTTTTAACTAATCCTACAGTTTTTCTGTGGAGTTGTCAGGACTTTCTATCTAGATATAAGACTCTGCTCTCTACAAGCAGGGCTCATTTAACTTACTCCTTTCCAGTTTAAATGTTGTGCTTTCTTGTTATTTAAATGTCTCACCTATGATGTCCAGAACTAGCTTATGAAAGAGTAGGATCCTTGTCTAGAACTTGGTGTAAAAGCCCTCAATGATTTCTCCTTTAAAATGAAGTTAACTAGGGCTGGAGAGATGGCTCAGCATTTAAGAGCACTGGTTGCTCTTGCAGAGGACCCAGGTTCAATGCCCAGCACCCACATGGTGGCTAAAAATCATCCATAACTCCAGTTCCAGGGGTTCTGATGCCCTCTCATGATTTCCATGGGTATTGTATGATGTGGGTATACTTATATACATGCAGGCAATATACTGATGCACATAAAAATCAAAATCAAAATAAAATATTTTAAAAATAAAATGAACTACATATTTCTCATGTGACTTTTACTATGTTGAGGGACATTCTTTCCATCCATGGCTTTAATGAAAAATAATCACTTTTGTCTAGTACTCCTCTGCATGTAATGAAACAATCACGCACACTTTGTCTTTGATTCTGTTAATGTGAAATCATAAATTTATTGGTTGAAAACCATTAAAGGTTTGAAAACCATTCTTACGTGTTGAACCATTGTTCTGTCATTGAATGAATCCCACTTGATCAGAGAGAATGGTTTTTAAAATACACTATTGAATTCATCTTGTTGCTATGTTGTTGAAGACAGAATGTCTAGCAGGGATATCATTGACACACCTTTATATATGTGTGTCTATTTTAAATCCTTCTCTAAGAATCCTTAAGGTGGAGTTTAAATTGTATAAGTTGATAATTCATACCTATAGTAGATAAAGTATTGCTTCTTTTAAAATATTGAATTAAGAGCTCATAATCAGAAATCTGGATAAATTAGATTCAAAACGGCTTGGGGAGTTATTCACGTCCCTTTCTGAAATATTTTTATAATGTTATGATAATTGGCAATGCATATATATATATATTTATGAGTCTAACATGATGTGCCAGTATATGATCCTTTCACTGAGTGACTAAATTAAGCTAATAATATATCCATTAACACATGCACATCATTTTTGTACAAGCAATTTATAGAAATATAGTGTATTGTTATTAGTTACAGTTTATTTATACCAGTTACACACACACACACAAACACAAATTTTCCAAATACATGAAAGACAACAACCTAGTTTAATGTTCTTTAATAATTATTAAAACTTTCTTGTTGCTATAGTAATTATTTGAGTCTGAGATCATTCTAAAAGGCAGACAGATATTTGGAATCACATTTAGCAATTTCTTATTAGTTCCTTCCTTTAAGTAAAAATAATCTGTAAACCTTCTATTGAAATTAGCTCCATATCTGTGCTATTTGCCTGCCAGATTATATGGGTTTCAGAATGTTTTTGAGAGTTTATCATTTTTATAGCTTAATAAAATTTAACAGCATATCAGAGAAAAAATTAATTTGAAGAGTAGAGATCAAAGAGTTTTTACTTAGAAATCAACCTAATCTAACACAGTAAGAACATGACACCAGACCCATTCTGTTTTAATGAATGCCCTTTTTCATATACTATTATCTGTGTTGCCTGCCTTTTTTGCATAGAGAATGTTCCATTTTTGCTCATTAAACATGCAAACAACATGGGCAGCAGATGAGGGAATTCTATCTATATTTTGTGTAAAAGTGAAGCATGGTTCTGCTGGTCAGACAATGAAATAGTGGAGATTTGAAATGAGGAAAATGCTATTTCTTGAGTTAAAGAATTTTTGGCATTACAGTTTAGACACTCATACTTTAGTCACTGACATACTTGTTGGTACAGTATGTATACAATTTCTACTCCTAGCAGTGTGCCAAGAGTCAGGTTGAATTTTACCACACGGTGAAGTACAGGAACCTGGAATAGTAGGAGGATGGAGGGTGTGCAGGTAGTGCAAGCATGTAATCCCAGGTGCTCCGGGCAGGTGGGCTGCAAGTTCTCTGGTTTCCACATGCACACTCTGACATGTCGCCTTCTTAAACAACAAACACATAAAGAACATAATCATAATTTCACCTTTTATTGCACTCTGGTGGATGACATAGAACTCAATGCATGCTATTGCTCGCACTAACTTCTGCTTCATCTACAGGGAATGGTCAACTCATCCATTTCTTGGTAAGAACAGACAATGACACATGTGCTCTTAAAGCTCATGCACTTCCATCAGGAAACGGAACTTTGTGCTTGAAAATCACTAGTTACAATATGAACCATAGTAGAAACACACCATCCTGGTCAGGGGGAAACAGAGGGACTTGGATTTCTCAAGCATTGAAGTGTTTGTGAACGAACATCTGTGGAGGCTTTTATTGCTGTGCAGGTGACTGACAGATATGTACAGGCTTCCATTAAAGCATCTGCTCCAAAGTTTTCTGTAACAAAAAGATTTATAAACTGCTGCTGGTTTATATATTGACTATCCAACGTAGTATCTCAAGTTAAATGACTTGAAATTAAACTTTCAGGAAGACTTACAGTGAGTGCAGAAACAAAACGATGAGTACTGTGTGCTTCCAGGTCAGATCAAAAGGAAAACTGAGCAAGAGAATTTAAACACTTGTGTGCAGTTTTTGGACCCAGAAATGTGGCAAAGTCTCTATTGTCAGACCTGGGTGTGTCATACCTCCAAAGGGATTGGACTGTGAATTTTAACGAAAAACATTAATATAGATTTGGAAAGGTCTCATACCCTACAGGTCAACAGAGTTGGGCATGAGATAATGTTATCTGTATTTCCACTCATGGGAAATACAATTTTTTAAATCAGGGAATTGATATGTCTACTCATTTGCGCAGAAATGTCCCCCAGTGAGAATCTCTGCTTACCAGACACAGCCATTAGCCTTGATGACTAATTGCCTTTGATCTAACCCAGGTTGGAGTACGCAGCTTTAAAAAAGTACATTAAATGAGATGCACTTTTGTAGAAGAAGCTGCCATTTTTAAGAGTAACATGAAGAAAATGGTCTGCATGAACTTGATGGAGAGTGAGCCCCCGAAGGCCCGACACATAGTGGACAGGGGTGTCGCGTCATGTCCGCCCCCACCCCACCACCACCAGCACCTGCTTCACCCAGCAGGTTTTGTCCCAGCAAACAATGTTGGGCTGCAGACAGGACCTGAACTCTCATCCTATACAGTTAAAATGTTCAGTAAATGAGCAGCGTCGATTCTGAAGAATTTATTTGTGTGAAAAAATAAGGAACAAAGATGCCACAAAGTGAACAAAGAGAAGGTTTTTTGCTGTGTTGCATGAGTGTTTCTCAGCTTAGGCAGAAGGGAACAGGACCTGCTGCGCAGACTGTGTCTCTACCAAGGAGACTAGAAGTAACCTCGAGTCTCCACATTCAAGATCCACTTGACGCTGGAGGAAGAACTGCCATGTGAGGACAGAAGAAAAAGGAAAAAAAAACTGAAATGTAATAACTTTTTCTCTGTGCAAACGCCATCCTTCTGAAGGGAACAAGAGTCTCAGAGCACAATGGTTTCAGATGCATTTAAGTGTCTGCAAACCAGTTATGTCCTTACCACTGGTGAACATATTATATTCCCTGCGAAGAGAAATCTCTACAGGAAACACGTAATTCAGAAAAGCAGAAAGCATATCATAAAAGAGTGTAGCCATTAAACTAAATGTGCCTGATAGATGGTGTCTGCAATCAAAAGATTTCAAGAAAGCAAACACGAAGCAGCCAGAACTCTCCATGGATACACATGCTTCCTTATGAACTGTAGCTCCAAGAAAAATGTCACATCAAAAGATTGGACAAGGTTGACTGACTTACTAGATCTTCCCCATTGTCGGGGTTGGGAAGTTGCTAATCCAGAGCCAAATTCTCTCAGGATAGCTTAGTAACCTTCACAGACATCTGTTGGCACCTTTGTGTTTCACCCAATACCCTTATAACTATCACCAGAAACCATAGAGAATATTTTAGCTTAGTAGACCATGAGCTTCCACTGACCCAAAAGCTAAGAATGTCAATAGATAGGCTCTGAGACCAATAGAAATGTCCCTACTCTGCTCTAACCTGCCTGCCAGATGTTTCCACTGCATATTTGAGAAGTGCCTGGATTTATGACTGTAGTTTGTTCAGTGACTACAAAAGTTTATAAAATAGTTCTACAACAGAACCTGGTATTTGGGGCAACCTGAATCCATGTTCTGGGGTGAAGATCACTCATATTTCACTCTAGAATAAATTCTCTCTAGTGCCTTTAGGAGAGAGCTCCATTTCAAGTGGACACCCTGATATTACAAGATGCGCACAGTCAGACTTCTGTTCTGTGAGCCTTCCACCTGATATGCACATCTTTCCACACTGTCAGCCCACTTTCCAAGGACTCAGTGTAAACTCTCCTGTGCTGTATCAGGAACAACATATTTCATCAGGAACCACATTATTTCTCATTAGGAACAACAAATTTATACTCATCAATCAACACTGTATTTCAAGGAAGTGAAACAAATTTATAATAGGGATTGTAAGAGACAACACTCTCAGTCCTTAGGAATGCTATGCTTGTAGTCTGACAATTGAGTACATCATAAAATTTAGAAATGATTGTGGTCTTAGAAGTGGTCTTCATTGATGCTAATATGTGCTACCATTTGTTATAGCTAGAGAAAGTTAATAACTCTGGATGCTTAAAGGTCACATCAATTATTAGACTTAATATGTTTGATTCCAAAACATGCAATTTTTGTTAAAAATAGAGAATGGTTTTCTTTATTACTATAAAAGAAGGCTGTACTTTGTGTATGAGTCAGGAATTATAAATTTTTTACAAGATGCCAAGGAGAATAGAAAACCAAATAAGAAAATGATCAGAGAATGGAATGTGTGTATTTGGTTTTAACATTGGTATTTAAGGAATGGAAGTCTAGAGATTTCTGTCTTTAAGTGCTGTCTTCCAACAACTTCTGATGGTGTGAACTAAAACAGACACTTGAAACTTGGTGAAACAGGAAAGACACATGGCTAAGCTTGCTGATAACTATAAAACTGTTATTCATTTCAACACATCATCCTGCAATACTGTGGAATATACAGCTATTGCTGTCTTTGATAACAAGCTCCAAATGGAGAATATTTGAAAAGTGAGTTCATAAGTGCATGTGGTCTATTTAGGCAGATTGCCATGTGGCTTAGATATAAATTTTATGAAGCAGAAATTTCAGACTGTGAATTTATCATCAACTTCTTATGGCCAGATTTAACTACCTTCTGGGTTATATCATTATCTTTTCCTTGCTTTAAAATAATCACATACATATGTATGCCTAAAATATACATCACATGCTTGTTTTATTAAAAAGATGTAAGAATAGTCCCATGTTGCCAATGACTAAATCATTCTATGCTTGTTTTCTTGTTTTCTTGAGGTGACGTGAGGCAAGGCTGGGCTGAAAACCACGGTTAGGTGACACGCAAAGCATCTACTTACTTAACTTAGTTCTGCTCTTGCAGCTCAGGTACTAAGAAATAACTCCAGGCAAAATGTGGTGACAGAATTGTCTTTAATGCCTCTCAATTGATCATTTTGATAAAATACATAGGTCCACATACAAACTTTGTCTCACCTGGAGTCCCCTCAGGGTAGTGCCTTAAGACCAATGAGATTCCCCATAAGATTACTGTAACTGTTAATCACACTTAACCTGATATGTGCCGTGTTGGGTGAGTTATGATGCTTTATGATTTGTTAAGATAAAGGAGGTGCTGTGTTAGCAATAAATGACAGTGACGGGAATCAATAGGGGATGTGTTTGATGTTCACTGTTCATGCCCCCAATGAATATGCAGCCATACTTGCTCAAGGGTGAGTGGACAGAAACTATTTTGAGCTTATGTGGTGTTCTATGACAACTGTTTAACAAGCACAAGCGTTCCCCAACAATGCTGTTAAAAGGGATGCATTTTCCCTTTTAAGGTGTTATGACAGTCACTTCAGAGAACACAACTTCATAGATTTATCATCTTACACTGTCAGATCCATGACTCATTGTCCTAAAAAGTGAACTGTGGGTGTGACTGTTTTCCAGTCCACTAGGGGACCCACTTCCTTCCTTTCCACTGTTAACACTTTCTTACTGTTAGGGTTCCAATAGCAGACCCCTCCCCCTCCCCAACAGGGACCTACAAACTCTGCTGAGAAGCAGCCTGCCTTTCCTCTGACCTCCAAAGATAAGCAGAGTTCCTCTTAAGAGGAAAAGAAGACACTTCCACACCCTAATCCTACCTGCTTCCCCCTCCCTGATTCCACACCCTAAAGCCCCCATATGTAAAGTCCCAGCTCACAACCCGTGGACATCTTTCCTGGACATCTCTCCCTTCCCTTCCCTTCCCCCTTCCCCCTTCCCCCTTCCCTTCCCTTCCATCTTTCCCTTCGTGGACATCTTTCCCTTCCCGAGGGAAAGGTGCCCCATGCAAAATAAATCTGTGTCCCACTGAGGATTCCATCTGAGCCTCCGTGCCTCATCCATCCGCTCGTGCCTTCTCCATCTGAGTGGCTCGCTCCCGCCCATTCTCTACCTATCACTTACTCTGGAGCCAGTTCTCTCTGTTATTTTAGTGACTCTAGTGATGCCTGGACCCTTTTGGATACTTCAAGAAAATCTTCCAGGGTCTTCTGAGTGGTTTATTCCATTTAACCTTTCATCCTAATGCTCCTTTGCCAGGCAATGTGGCACATCCACAGATTCTGTAAATTAGGACAAATATGGCACTGGCGAGAGATGATTCTGAGTACCCTAAGGGGGGGTGACAGATTGTCTGGTGTGTGTCATAAATTCACCAATATGGCATTAAAACAACACATTTAAAGGTTGTGTCAGCTGACTCTTTGGAACACTGTAGGTTGCAGATAGGGTGTTTTATTTTTGGAAGTCAGAAACTGGTGAACATATTTAATGTAGACATTACCCAGGTTTACTTGACTAATGAAGTATGAAAGGGTCTTTTGTTTGACTTATTTTTCATTAGGTTCTTTGAGTAACAGTTGAAAACTTGTGCCCCTCATAGAGGCAATGACTTCCTCTCTGCCCTTAAGGAACACAGGAAGACACCACTCCTCAATTCTGTGCCACAATTTGTAACCTACACAGCATGAAACAGTGGTGCACACCTTTAGTCCCAGCACGTGCAAGGGAGACAGATGTCTGTGAGATCCAGGCCAGTCTGGTTTATATAGACAGTTCCAGGCCAGCTGGAGCTACAGACAGACCATGTCTTAAAAATGAGAGAGGGAGGGAGGGAAAGAGGGATGCAGGAAGGGAGGGAGGGAGGGGGAGGGGAGAGGTTTCAATGCTGTGACACAGAGTCTTGCATGAAAAACTAAACGACCTTGGGATTTAAATGCACAGGATAAGCCTTGACTGGAGGAAAAAGCCTACATTTCACTTTTATGTTCTGATTTGATTATAAGGTTGTTCAAATCCAGGTTTCAATTTTGCAGAAGTCTCCCCCAAACACCTCTCTCTATTGTTGCTATGTCTATCATGGGTATTTGTGACCATGCTGGGTTAGTGTATTTCATAATAATGAAAATACTAAAGTTGTTAGACAATAATCTATCCAAACAGAAAAATTAAGCAAAGGAAAAATATATACGTGAGTTGTTGATGGGCCTGTGGTCTCTGCTTGCTGCCCTTAACAAATAGTCCTGCCTCACTGTCAAAAACCTTCTGGACCTGTAATTATTACCCTAACCTCCTGAAGATCTAAACCTAAACCTTTATTTGTTGATTACTGTTAAATTTTCAAAATTAATTGTGACTGACAATTTGTTTCGAATGAAAAAAAGGTGTTTAGAACACTCCATGATGTTTTATAAAAATTAAAAAGGTTGGCAAACATATACGCTTAAACATAAATAATAAATTACATTCTGTAATACTGTGTACTGAAGATTTTACAAATTATGTTATTTTCAACTTCTGTACTTTATAACATAGCTTACAGAGTTTCACAAATAGGCTGAGAAGAATGCATAGGAGAAAAATATATCCCTTAGCCTTAGACTCTTAAAATTCTATATTAGCAGAAAATTAAGAAGTAAAAGACACTTCTCAAAGTCTCAATGTCTTGATTTTATAATATTGAAAATTAAAAATAAAAAGCCTATTAACTCTACATTTTCAATAGAAAATTACAAATTCTAGAACTCTAGGTTGAGGATTCTTCACTATAATTAGACTTAAATAATTAATATATTCACTACCTATAAGATATCATTATTTCACTATGAACAATAGAACAGTTATATAGGCCTTTCCTACAAGTGGATTCAACTCATTACAGTTCATATGACAGTGAGAAAGGGAAATATAAGCCAATTTGGTGAGAGGTCAGTAGAGTCTTACTACTCGAACATTTACATGGGAACGTAATCTCAAATACATAATTAACACTGTATGAGGTGAGGTTTTAAAGATCAGCTGAGGCCAACATGGAATCACCAACTTCACACCCTTCTGGCACCTGAATCTGTCTCATAGTGGCACAGAAGACTTTTGAATTCCAAGAATTAAAATAGAATTTCTGCTGCTGGCTAATTATTAAAGTAGTAGGCTGTAGAGATGGCTAGTCAGTGAAGTGCTTGCCTTTCAAGCATGTGGACCTTCATTCAATCCCCAGAACTCACTTAAAAGCCCATACTGGTTATACTGGTAATTTCAATGTGTGTAAAGATGAGAAAGGCAGATCCCTGAAGCTCACTGGCCAGTAAGTCTACCCTGCTTGGCCAGCTCCAGGACACTGAGAGATCAGGACCCTGTGTCAATAAAGAAGACACAAAATTCCTGAGCAACACACCTGATACTGTTCTTCATCTTCCATAGGTATACACACAAATGTGCACACTCATACAGGTACCTGCCTGCACATGAATGCACACAGAGATGTGCACGCACACACGCACACACACACACACACACACACACACACACACACACACCTCTATAGATATGTACACAGTCACAAAATAGTGCACACACATTGGCACAAAACAATGAAACACCTCCCCCAGGTAATTAAAAATCCACGTTAAGTCCTCACTGATGCAAAGCACGTGGGGACTTGATATGTTAGTACAAGGTATTTTGACGTGATTAAGTGTAATTTCTCTTTCAAGAAAAAAAGAAGTCAGACAAAGGTCAAATATTGGCCAAGTTCCCTCTATTCTTTTTATGTTTTGAAAAACTGGACCCGGACAGTAAGCAGCATGATAACAATGGTAATAATTTAACATGAACTATGCAAAATGTTAAAACACTTGAGATTGAGCGAGGCGTGGTGGCCCACACCTTTAATCCCAGTGCCCCAGAGGCAGAGGCAGGTGTATTTTTGTGAGATGGAGGCCAGCCTGGTTTACATGGTGAGTCCCAGGCCAGCTAGAGCTTCAGGGAGACCTTGTCTCAAAAATACAAATAATAAATAAATATAAATAATAAATAAACATCTGAGATGAGAAACTTTGGGAGATTTCAGTTCCTGGGAAAAAGAAAAACCAACGAGCTAACAAAAACCCACTACTTTGACACAAAAAAATTTCTAAACACACCTGCAAATACATTCAAAGCTGTAGCTGGTATTTATTGGAACATTTTCAATAGATAAAATGTGTTTAAATAAATTATGAAACTTTCTTTCCAATATTTTCCTTACTTTGAAATTACTTATCAACAGTAAGAATCTTACATGCTATCTTTGGGCTAACGAGAGATGGCTTAGCAGATAAAAGTGCTTGGAGCCAAGCCTAACTCCCTGGGTTCAGTCCCTGGAATCCACATGGAAGGAGAGAAACAACTCCCACAAATTGTCCTCTGACCTCAACACACGTACCACGGCACGTGCGCATACACACAATAAAAATTATTGTAATAAAAAGTTTTTGAATAATCATATGAAGTCTAGACCCAGAAGAAGAAATAGAGAAAAAAATCAAATTCTGGTTCTTTTCCATAGTGATTCCTAGAAGAATTTTGGTGATGTAATTTTTTTAGAGATATAACTAACAAGTAAATCCCCCACTTCTGTGTTTGTGTGTGTGTGTGTGTGTGTGTGTGTGTGTGTGTGTGTGTGTGTGTAAATTGAATTCCTTCCCTGGTAACTCCATCTCAAAGCCACTTGAAATGTTCTCAATGATTTGAGACACAATTAGTCAGTTTCAAGTGCTGCTACATTTGTTATTATTAGTAAAACATCATTTTTTAATAATTTACCACTAGGTAATATTTACTTTGAATAACAATACTTTGATTATTTATGGACGTCAGATTAATTTTTGACCCATGTATCTATTACGTGACTGTTGACTATGTCACTTTATCAATTTGTCATTTTTGTGACAAGAATCATAAAAAATTATTATTTTGCCAATATTGAAATGAAGCAAACATTAATAATATAACTATTTGATCTGAATTACCAATTATCAGGGACAAGAGAGATGGCTCAGTGGTTAATAGCACTGACTGCTCTTCCAGAGGACCCAGGATAGATTCCCAGCATCCTCATAGTAGCTAACAACTGCCTATACCTCCAGCTCCAGGGGCTCCAACAACCTCCCCTTGCCTCTGCAGGTTTTGTACAGCACAGGTGCACTCACAGACATGCAGGCTAAACACTCATGCATAAAATTAAAATAAAATAAATAATGGGCACTGGAGAGATGTTTTAGTGGTTAACAGCATTAGCTGCTCTCGCAGAGGACCCAAGTTCAAGTCCCAGTACCCATATGAGAGCTAGCATCCATAACTCCAGTTCTAGGGGATCTGATGCCCTCTTTTGTCTCACAGACACTTCAAGACATGGGTGCATATACACACATCCAGGCAATACACAAAAAATAAAAATAAATACATCAAAAAGTTACTTAAAGCATTAAAAAATGAATTACCAATTATCCCCAAATGATGAGATTTGCATCTTTAAGATGCAGGCTCATGCATTAGCTAATAACTTTGAATTCAACTGATCTAAAATAAACTCAAGCTCTCCCTTCTAAGTAATCTTTAGAAGTTTTATCTCAGTTTACCTCCCTTCTCTGGAATTACTTATCAAACTCTGGCTTCCTTTTACTTCCACCTAGTTTGCAGTAAACTACATACCAAATGCAGCCACCCCAACGTTTCCCTGGGGTTCCAGAGCACTACAGTGACAAGGTCCGCAGTGGCTCAAGATCATAGTAAAAATGACTTGACATCTACATTCAACCTGTGGGCACCCCTGTCTATGCTAACTCATTTTGAGAGTCTTTACAATCAAATACAGCATGAATGCTTAATAAACTGCTGTTGTAATGTATTTTTAGGGAATAAAGATAAAAATAAGGCTCTAAAGAGTCAGTACAGGCCCAATTCTTCCTCAAATATTCGTTTGGGCTCACACCATGCTGAACTTGAAATATTGGTTCTAACTCTGTGTGTGTTTGTTTGCATGCATCTGTTTATATATTTGTTAACTTTGATTGATTGATTTGGTCTCTTCCCTTTTCTCCACTTCCAATTTTCACTAGTTTAAGCTTGTCCTACAATCAGCCGTGCTAGTTCCTACATTATTTTTCTCCACAACCCCAGTCTTCACTATGGTGCGTGACCTGCTTAGGATAAAGGACCAACATGCGGTCACTCATTTTCTCCTCTGTGTGCCCCTGTTCCAAGGCTCTAACCATTTCACCCAGACTTGGAACCAAAATGCCTCACTGGCCACCGATCTTTGCTCCTGTGGCATGCCATCAAGGTCATGAGATTTACTCCAGACTCTGTCAAACATGTTAAAGTCTATTTATGCTCCCCAAATATTCAAACACCAAGAGCCAACCCCCAATAGGGTGGCATTTAGGCAGGGCCTTTTGGATGTGATGAAGTCATTAGAACAAGGTATGTTTACATCCTTATGAAGACATGACAGAGTACTGACCTCAACTACCTACCACCTGAGTTTCCAGAAAAGTGATGGCAGATACATTAAAATATTCCTCTGTGACACAGAATTTGTCAGGTTCCCTCAGTAGGAAAAAAAAAATGTTTAGTTAGAGAAGATGCTTATAACAATTCAAATGAATAGAGAGAAACTTCTGATCATACTAGGCTGATTTCTTTTCCAAAATTTACTTTTATATGAATATGTGTGTGTGTGTGTATGCATGTGCATGCAGGTGTTACAGAGGCCAGAAGAGGGTATCAGATGCCTTCCTTGGAGCTGGAGCAGTGGCAGTTGGGAAACAATTCAAATCCTCTGCAAGAGCAGCATGCACTCTTAACCTGTAAGCCATCTCTAGCCCCAGTGCCTACTCTTACCATGCAATCTTATGTGACAAATATCCCAGTTACAAAGTTAAAAAAGTTTGCACCTGTTATCTCAACAGGGGCAGCTGAAGCCTGTCTAGAGTTTGAGGCAGTCTAGGCTGTAGAGACAAAGCTGGTCTTGAAATTGAATGAATGAAAGAATGAATGATTGAATTTTATAAATGTTCCCTTTATGTGGAGTGAACTTCTTGTCCCCAAAGGCCACTTGTTATTCAAAAGGGACTGTATAAAAGCATGTTAAGTAAATAATTAAGATAGTGAGTAATGACCAAATGCAATTACTGCAGCCGCTTATTACCGAAGTATTAGCAAAGGTGTAATGAATTATAGAAAAACCACATATTGTCAAAGACACCAATTTATAGAAAATCCTATTTCTCAGCTAAGACAATTATGATTACATCATAAGCCAGACTAGTCACAGTAGGTCTGTGTAAATATGACCGTATTTTATTTCTTCATTGCACTTCATATTTTAAGCAAAAGCTATTGACAGCAAAGAAAAATGCAGAAATTCATATTGGCAATAAATATCTCAATTATATTATATTGGAAGCCATCCATCTCTAGTACAGTGCTTTGACCCAAGTTCATTCCTTGTAAATGCTCCTGAGACTTTCCATCTGAGGGAGAAGGATATATATTAGACCCATGGGAAGCTTGCTGGGATGTGTGCCCATCCTTTATTTCAGAAGCATTTTTTGCAATAACTTTTAATCATAAACCTGTTTGAAGTGATTTCCAAACGTCAGATCTGAGCGGGTGCTCACCCTACACTTCAGTGCACTTCAGAATAGCTTTCAAGGAAGCTTTTCTGTTTTTCTACTTACATTCAACAAGGGAATTGAATTGATAAGTGTGATTTGCCAGTAGGTCAACAAATGTGTGGAAAATTTTGACATTTCTACTATTGTCAATATAATCTATTTTTAAGATTCTCACAGAATAAAGTATCATTTGCTCTTTATAACCACATTTAGAACTTACTTGTTCTTATATATTGCCAATTAATGTATGCCAAATGTATTCTCAAAAATACAACGTTTGGTCAGGTGTGGTGGCACAAGGCTTTAATCACAGCACTTAGAAGGCAGATGCAGGTGAATCTCTGAGTTCTAGGGCATCCTGGTGTACATAGTGAGTCCCAGATCAGCTGGGTCTCAAAAAGGCAAATTATATATATATATATCTCCTTTGTCCTTTATTAGACTAGTTTCTTTAGAATATGAAATAGATTAGAAAAAGATTCTTTCATTTGAAATCTCCATACAAGAATCATAAAAGCACACATAGTCCTATAAAAGACTTAGTTTCAAAGTTTATGTTTTATATGTATCATTTCATAAGTCACTGATTTTTAAATACCCATCCATTATCTGTTTACTCTAGTAAAACAGGCCAGCAATCTCTAAAGCACAGAATTTCAAATCACAATCCATTTGTTCAAGGTCAGTAAGAATTATCAGTTGGTCCTTTCCTGTGTAAAGGTCGTGGTGGTAAACTGTGTATAACAAGTGTTTTCTCTTCAGGCTCCATCATGACCAGTGGTTACTTTAAAAAATGTTTTAATAATTATTTGAGAATTTCATACAAGATACTTTTGTTACGTTCATCCCACCTCCCACATCTTCTCCCAGACCACCCCACCTCTCTCTCTGAGGAATTTCCTAGTTTTATTTTTATTTTTGTTTATTTTTTTGGTCTTTTTGAGGCAGGGTCTCTTTGTAGCCCCAGCTGTCCTGGAACTCACTGTGTAGACCAGGCTGACCTGGAATTCACAGTGATCTGCCTGCCTCTGCCTCCGGAGTGCTGGGATTAAAGGTGTGCGCCACCACGCCCGGCTGGCTTTATTTTTAAACCCATCAAGTCCAATATGTATTTGTGAAACACTTATTGGTGTGGCGCCTGCCCTGGAGCTTGAACATCCAACCATGGTTCGCACCCTTAAAGAAAACTGACACTTCCTCTCCCAGCAGATATCAAATGCCAACAGCTTCTCAACTGGGAGTGTGACTTCATGTCTACATCTGTCCCCTTTATGTTGGGATTTTATCTGAACTGAACTTGTACAGGTCTTGTGCATGCAATAACATTTGCTGTGAGAATATATGTGGAGCTGCCCTGCTATCCGGAAAAATCTGTCACACATGATATCTGACTATTGCCATCTTTCTGATCCCCCTTCCACAAAGATCACTGAGCTTGGGAGAGGGTGTGACATACATGGCTGTCCTACTTAGGGCTGAGCATTCCACATTCTTTTACTCTCTCCACGATGACCAGCTGAGGGACTCAGTGTTAACTGCCTTCTGCAAGAAACAGCTTCTCTGATGAAGGCTGAGAGATGCACTAATTTATGGGTATAGCAATACGCAATGAGCAGTTATTTAAATATTATATCCTTTTAGAAGAATATTAGTATGCTGTCTGTCCCTTAGAGCTTATGACCTAGCTAACCATAGGCTCTTGATTCAATAATGGTACAAGATATGACTTCCAACTCAAGAAGCCGGTCTTAATTCTAATCAGATGGTGGTTGGTCACACCCATAACATCTGTGCCTCTATCACACCAGTGGGCAGGACTATCTTGCCAGACCTGTCATTACTGCAGCTCCCAGGGCTCACAGCAGGGTAGGACTGAGGATTACTTTTCTCTTCCAGTCATATGCATAGCACCTTCCAGCACTATGAGAGCTAGTTAGTGGGATAGGTTCCATGTCAATTCCCCTTGATTTCTCTATGATCTGTAACTTAAATATGTGCTGTGTTCAGCAATAGGGTCTTACCATCAGGTTCTGGAGGGTCAGCAAGAGCAACGACAAGAGACATTAGTCTTCTCTAGTGATAAGGTAGGACTAGAATTACAGGATTTTAAAAGAGTATACAGATAATTATTTATTTATGTACTTATTTTATGTATACAGTGTTTTGCCTGAATGTAAGTAAGTGCACTACATGTGTGCCAACCCCTGGAGGCCAAAAGAGGGCATTGATTTTCTCAAAATGGAGTTATGGATGGTTGTTAGCTGAGCGTACTTGGAACTAAACTCAGGTCCTCTGCAAGAGCAGTCGCTGCTCTTAACCACTGAGCTGTTTCTATAGCCCCATAAATATTATTTTTCAAAGTTGGAGAATAAATTGAAAATGTTTCAAACTTCACTAACTGTTGAGATGAAATCACACAGTGGCTGACTTAAATGCTCACCACCTTGTAGTTCAGACGCTCACTGTTACTGAAACTGTGACGTGACTGGAGCTTAGTAAATGCTTCATAATTTCTAGAGGAGCGACAGAAAGGAGTGGAGAGAGGCAGAGAGACATCCAACACAGAAAACTGAAGGCATGCATCTGAGGTCAACCGCCTGGCCACAAGAGGAAGGGCAAAGACAGTGCAAATGTCCAAAGAGTAAAACCAAAGCAAAAATCAAGGAGGAAGGAACGAAAGGAAAAGTAGGAAGTAGAGCAAACAGGAGAAAAAGACAGAAGATCAGCCCAAACGTGCATCAGTTAAGTTGTTCTTATTCCTGGTCAGATGCATTATTAATAATGCTATAGACAAACCGACATATTTATATAACATTTATAGCATAAAGAAAGAGGTATGTGTAGGCTTTAGGGCTTATTTCCCAAGGTCTATCTCCTAAGTAATATGTATCTATCTCTGTGTGTCTATGTGCACATGCATACATAAACATTTTGACCTAAAGAAATTTTAAGATGTTTAAACATTAACTCTAATTTATTACATTATTCAATAATAATTCATTATTACATATCAATAATATATTTATTATCCCCTATATCCTAGTTATGCTTTGGGTTTCACTTGAATACCAATTAATTCTAAAATTTTAATAAAACATGTACTATCATATAACTCATCAAAAATCATGTATTAATTTTTCCAGGATTTATGAAAGTCTAGTTTATTCATAAAGGTTTGAATCACAGCTCATCTTTCACATTCCTAATAACCCACGTTTCTCATAATAAAGATGCTTTTGCAATGAGCAGCTGCCATAGACTGACACACTTCCAGACATGAAGCAGCAAGCCATCCTTCAAACTACTTGCCGGTGGATCCTCCCTCTCTGCTGTGAAAGAAATGAAGTTTTCAGAATCAAAATGAAATCTTTTACATTTACCATAACACATAACAAATAAGTAACTCCAGCAATTATGAAAAGGGGAAGAGGCTCAATGGCATGAAAGCCTGACAGTAACTTTCACAAAAGCCTTCCAGAATCAGGATTTGGCCAGACTATGCATCTTTATACTTAAACTCTTCTGCAAGGATATCAGCCAACCTTGGACCAACAGCATGGCATCCAGTCATTGTGTCCAAGATGATTGCTTCGGTCATATGCAAGCCTCCTTGTCATCATCTTTGAACGCTCGTGTGCAAGCCTCCTCATCACCATCTTTGAACACTCGTGTACAAGCCTCCTCGTCAACATCTTTGAACGCTCGCCTCTTCACCCTTTGTCCAAACTCTCCATTTACTCACTTCCCTGTTTCTCATGCAAACTTGTGCAGTACTCACTACAGAGCAACGGTTGTGTCAAATGGATCATTGTCTGTGGAGAGCTTCTCTCCTGCTCTCTGAGCTTTCAGTTATACTGAGGTATCGATGCTTTCTGCAAACACAGATTCAACCATCTGGCATCTCAGCAATCATGGATTCAGCCAACAGGTGACTTAAAAATAAATATTTTCTAAGGAAATAGTTGCATCTCTGCTGAAGGCACAAAGACTTTCCCTTGCCATCATTCCCCCAATACAACAACGGTGTAAAATTACATCTTATTATGTACGGTAAGTAATCTAGACTTCAATGTAGGATACAGGAGAAGGTGTAGGCTACATGTCTATGCTGTGTCCTTTTATATTAGGGACATATCCATCTCTGAATGTCAGTATTTTGGGGAGTCCTGGAAAGTGAATGACATTAGGTAACAGAGTGAGAGCATTGGACCACGCCTGTATTGCTTGGTTTATATTTCAGAGAAGCTCAAGAACTGCATGCATGTGATTAAAATATGCATCTTATTTTTTATTTCAATTCCAGAACTTAGAATAAATCAAATGTATAATAGATATTAACAAACATATTTGGAATAAATGGGTATACAACAGGAACTGATCATAGCCTGAACATTTTCTTAAGGTTCCATGGAGACCCATACTATTAGCCTTTCAATAAGTCTATTGAACTATATTCTGAGGATTTAAACTTTAAAGCATACATATTCTGCATGGGTCAGCATGATAGCGATTGCATTAAATTATGAACTCACTTAAGCTACCATGTGCATATTTAAACCATTGAGAATCCAAATTCTGAACATGGGATGTATTTAATTTCAGAAATAGTTTGTGTTTCCATTGCATCAGACATCAGAGACGGCCATGTTCTCTCGAATGTGCATGGATACATGGATGTGGCAACCACTGTTTTTGCTTGGAAGATTACAGCTTTCTCACCGTCGCCCTGATTTTGGATAATTGATTCACAACAAAACATCAAAGTAATCTGGTTAAAATGTGAATGAAAACATTTACGTTGTGTGATTCTAACACTCTAAGTGCTTTCTTTCCATACAGCAGAGTGTACAAAGCACTTACAATTAGTTAGAAGGAACAATTGGACATGTTTCCCCTTCCTACCCATCTGATCTTGTCCCTCACTCAGTTCAGCATTAGAACCAGAATAATATACTTGCCACCGTGCTCTTCACACGTGCTGGGCATGCTCCAAACTCCAGGACCTTCTGTCTTCAACACCTTGTCACTGGGTACCTATGTCTCTGTCCTCTCTTCCCCTTCCAAGTTTTGCCCAAAAAGTACCTTGATAATAATTCCTTGCACAACACTGTCTGCTGACTCATTCACATTTTAATTCACTTTTTAATATAATCTCCTTCATACATCATCACGCTGCGCTGGTTGCTTTGGATTGTTTTAAGTCTCTTTCCAATATAATGCAAACACCCCAAGGAGAAGGATTTCCATTTACTTTGTCTGCTGTATCATAGCAACTCCAAGAGGCCTTGACACCAAGTAGACACTTAAAATATTTGTATGAAACTAAAGAAGCTTGTGTAAATTAAATGTAATGTAATTTACATATGTTATGTGCATCATATAAACACACAATGGGTAGAAGTTATGTGACATTTTAAGTGTGTGGCTTATATAAATCACTTGGTAAATGTTAGCTCTGAATATTAGAAACCTATTATATATAAAATGAATTTAACAGAAACATTTTCTGTACTTGACTGAATAAATATGGTTGAGTGTATGTGTAATATGTTGTATTTTTCCTACAGAAATATATGAATTGTATCTTATGTGTCCAGCAGACCTGGGTAGCACAATTTAAAATATTGATGAATGTGTTAGCAAAGTTCAATCTATACGTGGTCTAAGCCTAAACCCAGAGAGCTCACATCTGTATTCCAATTGTTCAATAAAGAGACTTACTAAACTTAAACTAGCTGAGCTACCTTCACTGAGCATCTAACTGGCAGCCCTGAGGGGAAGGCATAGGGTTCTCACTGGAGAGTGAAGATTAGCCCCTTGAACTGGACCACTGATCCAAGGAACCGGTACTGCATTGTGATCCATGAGCATTATGAACAAATAGAACAGCAGCCAATATTGGAGAAAATCGAGGAGGACAGGAAAAAGAACCAAGAAAGTGCGGATTCAGAACGTGAAATTTTTACAGACATTTCTAAGCGACCGTCATCATGGGGCAAATACAAACCAAACCTCGACAACAACGAAGAGCAGCCTGTAGGTACAGTAAACATACTTAGATAAACTGTATAGAAAATAGGATGCAAGTGGTAACATGTCAAACCAAATATGTTTACTGATGGATTTTGTCCATATGTGACTTTAGCAATGTCCTATAAAAGAACTCTATGTCTTTGAATTATTTGGACTGTAGTTACTGACACAAAACATCAAAACTTAATCCTACTGAAAGAGCTATTTAATTCATCCAATATTTTTTTTAGTTGGTGTCTAAGTACACTGATATCTGCTAGTGAGGCCATTCTGTTAGGCCCTGAAGGAAATAAAAG
The DNA here is from genome assembly GCF_000622305.1 of Nannospalax galili. Taxonomy (NCBI): domain Eukaryota; kingdom Metazoa; phylum Chordata; class Mammalia; order Rodentia; family Spalacidae; genus Nannospalax; species Nannospalax galili. The sequence continues at coordinate 498,013 of NW_008328543.1, forward strand.
TAAACTAGATATTTATTTTCTTCATGAATTTTGTTAAAATATCAAAACAAACATTATGTGCCATATTTCAATATAAAGTTGGAGATGAAGATTAATTTTGTATGTATGTCATCAACAGCAATATTAAAGAATAATGATCAGTTACTACAGGGATTGCTGTGGTTTGAATGAGAAATGCCACCCACCTGCTCGGGTAACTGATCACTTTTTGGTGGCAGTGTTTGGGGAGGTTATGGCACGTTTAGGCAGTAAAGCCTTACTGGAGGAAGTCTGTCACTGGGGGTGAGCTTAGAGGGTCTATAGCTTCTCCACACTTCCTGTTCTTTATCTCTGCTTCTTGTATGCAGATGAAATTTAATCTTCCAGTTTCCTGTTTGTGGTGTTATGCTTTCTGGTTGCTGAGTCTTGCCCACCATGATGGATTTCATTCTTATTCTTCTGAAACTGAAACTCCAAGTTAACCTGCTTCTCCTCTAATTTCCTTTTTTGTCGGACATTTTATCTCAGCAACAGAAACGTCACTAGTGCAGGTACTAAGTTCAATTTTTCATGCTAGGGAAGTGTATGGCTGTGATTATTCCATGAGGAACTGAGACAATAGATTTGATCCCAGGTTGGGGCCTTGCTACTTAACACACTGGGAAAGCACCTTAGGTTTCTCCACGTCTCTATACCATTTTTATGTTTAAGCAATCTAATAGGGGAAATGGGACCTGATTACTGTTAGAATCAAAGAGAATTCATGACATTACGATTTCTTTAGTACATGCTAAGTAAACTAGTGATTATTGTTGCTATGTGTTATTTTCAAATAAATGTTGACATGACTCAGGATTTTAGAGGTTTTATTGAATAGGTAGAAATTACATGTGTGAAATATGTAAGACTATTAAGATTATATGAGAAGATGCTAAATACAAAAACTAAGCACTACAAAAGACAAGACATGGAGAAGAGAAAGGAGTGTGGGAAAGGGTGTGACAGAATGTGGTGGACAAAGGGAAAGAAAGAGGTACATGCAAGAGTGACGAGGAAGACGGAAACACGAGGAGCTGGGGACCTGGGCAAGAGGAGAAAGGAAAGGGGAGCGGAAGGGGAAGGAAGGGGGTGAGGAGGGAGGGAGAAGGAGGGAGGAGGGGGAGAAGGGGGAGATAGGCCAGAGAAAGGGGGAAGGGGAGGGCCAAGGGGGAAGGAGCTGTGACCAGAGCCCAAGGCCTTAAGCAATGGAAGGAAACAAACAGCTTCCCGGCCGTCAGAGAGCAAAGGGCCAGGAGTGAACATCTGTAGTATCCTGAAAAATCTCAGGAAATAGGATCAGCAGGAACTTAGAATCACAAGGGACCCAAGAGCTGGAAGGGAATATAAAAATAGTGTATAGTAATCCAGTAACTAGTGGAAGAACTGTTGAGAAAAAAAATACATAATGTTTTGGGAAATCCAGAGAAGAGTCTCAGAGTTTCATGAAAATTACTGGACTGTGTAGAGGGACAGAAGATTGCAAGCTCAAGGCCAGAATGACTGTCTGCAAGTTCCAGTCTCTCTCAGTCACATAGTGAGGCCCCATCTTTTAAAAATCATATTTTGGTTGTTAGCTTTAAGTCAGGAGCTGGAGAGATGGCTCAGTCAGTGATCAACAGCACTTGCTGATCTTACAGAAGACCTGGATTTGGTTCCCAGCTTCCATTTGGTAGCTCACAACTATCTGTAACTCAGAGGTTCTGACAGCCATTTCTGTCCACAGCAGGCACCAGACATGCATGTGGTACACTTTCATATATGTAGGCCAAACATACATACACATAAAATAAATGAAAATAAAATGAATAAACAAGAGGAGTTAGGAGAAGTCCAATCACACAGGGAAGCTCAGCCAAAGCAGCAAGCCAGGCTTCCAATCTCAATCCAGCTCTGTTTATTCCTCTCTCATGTTCCTGATCCACTATGGGTAGGTAGAGACAGGAAAAAGCAATTACTTCCCTCACGAATCAAGTACCAAATACATCTGTAACATTCTGTTAGAATCCTCGGCTGTTTCTCCTGGAGAGACTTAAGAATTACATAGACACTCACCCACCCACCACTCAGGGACCATTGCAGAAGAGGAGACAGAAGACTGTAAGAGCCAGGGCTGGTTCATGAACACATGAGGTGGAGGTTTCCAGGCCAATGGAGGCTTGCTCATGCATGCCTGCAGCAGCGGTGGCACCCAATGCAGGACCCATGTCAGCTCAATTAAATAAGGGCACAAAGGGGTGGCGAGCAATAGGTGGCAGGTCAGCACTAGATGGAGAACTATGTGAGGCTGATTGCTGCTGGGTGAGGGAGAGTATGACTTACATACAACCACTGGATGGGCTGTCTAGACGCATTTACACTGAAGGATATTTGGGTACAAACATCTGAATGAATAGGACTCAGCATGTATGGCAAAGTACATAGGGTACTTTAAAAAAGTAAAAAAGTTAAAAAAAAAAAAAAGAATCACGCAGGAGTTTGTTGTATGAGCCCCACAGTAATGCAATATTTCTGCTCACATGTCAGTGCCCAGAGTTAGTTACACTACACTCCAAATACTTCAAGGTTTCATAATTCACCAGAGAAAAACTTACAGATGTGGTATCACAAAGGTCTAGCATTTTCATTTAGTTATTTATTCCACAAGAGTACACTGAGCCACAAATATCTAGAGGGTTCCAAAATTTAAATAGCAAACAAGAGAGGTCCTCCACGCATGGCACTTAAAGTCCAATTGCAATTTTCATCAAGAAGTCTAGGTCTAAGGGGTCCTGATAGGAGGAGTGAACATTGGGAGAACTTGAAGATGTTCCAGCATATCTGAGCAAGATGCTCATTGTCCCATGTCGCATGGGAGCTTCTAAGCACTGCTCACCACCCACCATGTGCTCAGACCTCTTCTCTCAGAACCTCTATTTCTCTTCTGCTTTCTGAGGGGTTTCAGCTGCACTGGAATCCAGTGTTTGTCTCTGTGACAATTCTTAGCGCTAATCCTGTGCCCACTGGGGCCAGATAACTTGCTTCTGCATTTCCGCAATGACTTAAGACATGCAGCTGTAACAGCTATGAGAGCGATGGTCTGCCGATGTCATACGGCAGGATGCCTTCAAAGTCTCAGAGCAAGTGCAGGTGGAGTGTTCGTGAGAAGATGATGCAGAAAACTTACTCTGAAAAAGTCAGCACACAGAAGGTCTGAGAGTAGTAAGTCACAGAAACGGAATCAATACAGCCACTAACTGAAACGCTAGAAAATTACAGGATCTGTCCAAGATGGAGTCACTGGAGGCCTTAGCACAGTTCCACTAGAGTTGTGAGCAAAACCAAATTGCAGAGTTCATGGGAATTGGTGAAGTGGTTACTGGAAGTGGTTATAAAAGACCCAGGTACTGAGAAAGATCCAGCTAAGGTAGATCATGTTGTTTTGCATTACATGAGTCTCTGAGTCAGTCAAGTAAATTTATAAATTATTAATTTCAATTTCTCTTAAGAATATTTAAAATGATGTCTCCAATCACATGACCAGGATATGCATTTTCCCACTTTCAGAAACACAAAGGACAGCACCCTTATCAATTATTATTAATTGTATTGTGTTCCTTGAACTCTGGGTTAGATTTTCATTCTCCCTGACTCAATAGAGCAAAGAGAATTCCAGAAATTTTGTTAGTATGCTGACTTCTCAGGAATCTTTGAAATAGTGTATGTGTGTGTGAGGGGGGGTACATGCACACTAACTGATAGAAAGAAAACTTTTCTTTAAATTTTGTGCTGTCTTTATAGATCTGTGTTTTTCAGGATATACATATTGACCTTAAAGGAGCTGATGCTCCACTATTCAAAGTCATTGAAACATTCAAGGTATAATTTTGGAGTAGAGAAAGTTAAGATTGTAGGTATTAAACTGATTCCTAGAAAAATACTACAGAACCAAAATACAATCATGTGTTTTCAGTCTTTAAAATGTGTTTTGAAAGGTGCAAGTATACACAAAACTACTCATCTCCCGGAAAGGGCAGATAGGAGCTGCATTCTTGAGCTAAAAACAGACCCCCAAACTCTTATTTGTCAGTGAAATTGAGATTGTTTGGGAAAATTGTACTGTGAGCATTTAACATACCAACCCTATTTTGTCATCTCATTCTAAATGACAAATCTAGTACAAAACTAACAATATATAATATGTATATTTCTGTTATGTATATGCATTTATAAAGTTTCCAAAAACAGCAGTCTTTGATTTTTCCCAATCATCATGTAGGGAGAACAAGAAAATTACTCTAAAAGATCTTAAACTCTCAGAATAAAATGTATCCTATTAGATGGATTATGTGAAGGCAGAGACAGGGAAAGACATCTTAACTACATTTGGACTGACAAATGTTAACACCCCTGTGTACCTGTGGTGGTTTGAATGCAGAAAATCCCTCACTGGCTCAGTGTCTGAACACTCAGTCCCCAGTGGTGATGTTGGGAAGGTGGAGGAACAGTTGGGAAGTGCAGTCTTGCTGGAGGGAGTAAGTTCCAGGGGACAGGCAAGCCCTGAGCCTTTACAGCACAGGCCCCACTTCCTGCTCTCATGTTGCTTCCTGAGTATGAATGCCATGTACCAAATGGAGCCCTGTCCCTGCTGCCTTCCCAGGCCTGTTGCTACCTCTTCTCCTACATGAAGGACTGTGTCCTCTGGAACTGTAAACCCAGCTAAAGTCTTCCTCCCTTACATTGTCTTTGTTAGGGTATTTCATCACAGCAAGAAGAGAGTAACTAGCTGGTGCTGTGCATAGTTTATTTTTATCAAAATGTGCATTACCTATGCTCTTAGGTGTATAATAATATATACACCTAATATATCTTATGCCTATGCATTTATAGGATTTTTATTTATGCTGCCTTAAGAATCATGTTTAATGAATGAGTAAGACGTTTTTTGGACAACTGACTTCCCTAGAAGTTACCTATAGTGTCTCCAACAATCACCCTTTGGTCACTGGGACAGGGGTACTGTGGGACCACAGCACTAGGTGATGTTGTATGGTAATCTGGTGACATTAGTGGTCAGCATCTTCCACTCCTGTGTGGGCTGGTATACCATGTTGCTCCCATAACTTAGCATTTATCTCAAAGCTTATTAATCTTTACTTTGTAACTCGATTATCAACACCTGATTTATATGTTAGCATGCTCTAAGTTTAAATAGTATACATTAGTGCTTCTCAATTTTGTGATCTCTGCATCAGTAGAGCGTAGAATTATGTTTTGAGGCAACTGTATTAAATGATGCTAAAGTGTTAGATTTTACAAAATGTCTGCACCCCTGTCTTTGTATTTTGCCTGTTGGTGATGGGACTGAACTCTTGGTCTCACATTTGTTAGGTAAGTCCTCTACCACAGAGCAGATTTCCTGTTTACCTGTAATTTCATGATGTTCTTTATTACTGAGTAGAAATCCATTGTATATGTGTACCATATTTTCATTATCCACTTATCAGTTGATGGACACTTATGTTTATCCCATCTATTATTGTTAAAAGAGTGACAACAAACATGAGTGTACAATTATCTCTGCAATAGGATGAGCCCTTTGGGTATATGCCAAGGAGTGGTATAAGCAGCTCATATGGTAGGTTCATTTTTAGGTTTTGAAGAGTTCTCTACATTGCTTTCCATAGGGGTTGAACAAGTTTTCAATCCCACCAGCAGTGGATGAGTGTTCCCCTTTCCCCACATCCTTTCCAGCATTTGGTATCATTTGTTCTCTTGATCTTAGCCAGTCTGATTGGGGTAAGATGAAATCTTAAAGTGGTTTTAACTTGCATTTCCCTAATTACTAAGGATGTTAAACACTCTTAAGGTGTTTCTTTACCATCTTTATTTCTTCTTTTGAAAAATCTCTGTTCAGACCCCTACCCCATCTTTTAATTGGGAAATTTGTTTTCTTTATTCTTTGTTTTTTGAGATCTTTATATATTCTGGATGTTAAACTTCTGTCAGATATGTCACTGGTGAATATTTTCTCCTACTCTGTGGGTTTTCTCTTCACTTCCTTGGTTATTTCGTTTGGTTTACAGAAGATTTTTAGTTCAATGAGGTTCCACTTATTAATTGTTGACTTTAATTCCTGAGCAACCGATGTTTGATTTAGAAAGTCCTTTCCCACACCTGTATCTTGTTAAGGTACTGCCTATGTATTCTTTGAACATCTTCAGAGTTTGAGGTTTCAAATTGAGGTCTTTGATCCATTTGGAGTTGACTTTTTTGCAAGGAGATAGATAAGGGTCTAGTTTCATTCTTCTACAGGTGGAGATCCAGTTTTGCCAGTACCATTTGTTGAAGATGCTGTCTTTTGACCATTGTGTGTTCTTGGCACTTTTGTCAAATATCAGGTGGCTGAAATTGCACATACTCATATTTGGGCCTCAATTATGTTCCATTGATCTATGTGTGTTTTTGTGATAGTGCCATGCTGTTTTTAAGACTACAGTTCTGAAATACAGTTTGAGATTTGGTGTGCCACCCGCCCCCCTCGTATTGCTCTTTGTTCTCAGGATTGCTTTGCTTTTGTTATCCTGGGTCTTTTGTGATTCCATATGAATTTTAAGATTTTTATTTTGTAACTCTGTAAAGAATGTCATGGAGGTTTGGGTTGCTATTGCATTGAATCTTGCTTTTGGTAGGATGGTCATTTTCAAAATATTAATTCTTCTAATCCACGAACATGGAGGTCCTTCCATCTCATGCTGTCCTCCTCCATCATTTTTGTCAAAGATTGAAAATTTTTATTTAATTTAATAGAGATCCTTAATGTCTTTGATCAGGTTTATTCCTAGATATTTTATTTACTTTTCTGAGGTTATTGTGAATTGGAGGATTTCCACGTACTGAATCTCTAATTGCTTGTTATTGGTATATAGAAAGGATACCGATTTTTTTTGAGACAGGGTCTCCCTGTAGCCCCAGCTGTCCTGGAACTCACTATGTAGACCAGGCTGGCCTTGAACTCACAGAGATCTGCCTGCCTCCACCTCCCAAGTGCTGGGACTACAGGCATGCACCACCACGCCCCAAGGATACTGATTTTTATAAATTGATTTTGTAACCTGCCACTTCTGAAGTTTTAATCATTTCTATGAGTTTTCTGATGGAATTTTCGGGATCTCTTATGTATAATATCACATTATCTGCAAATAGGGATAATTTGACCTCTTCCTTTCCAATTAGTACTCCTTTAGTTTCCTCTTTTGTCTTATTGCTCTAGCAAGAGTTTTAAGAACTATGTTATAAAGGAGTGGAGATAGTGGACAGCTTTTCCTGGTTCCTGAATTTCTCATCATTATAAAATAGCCAGAGAAATTCTTTTCCAAACTTCCAAGGATGATTCATCATACTTACAATAAAACCAAAAATGTAGACTTTTCCTAGGCTTATGTGCAAAATCTAGCTCTAGAATTCTAATTTCTGTTCCCTCATCACTTTCCACCTCTGGACACAGAACACCTCTTTCAACCACATTTAACATTCTAAGCTCCCAGACTATTAAGTCTCAGTGCACACAGAAGGCCACAGCTGGCCAACGTGTGAACACTGCAGAGTGCATGTCCCCGGGTGGGATTCCTATATCAAACCTCACCCACACACAGCTGCGGAACCACTGGGGGAGAAGACTGTAAGAGCCAGGGTTGGTGCATGAACCTAAGGAAACAAAGTCTCCCAGGCCTCTGGGAACTTGCTCATATGAACTGCAGTAATGGTGACAGTATGCACATGATCCGTGCTGACAGATCTTCTCTAAGGGAGTAACTCTAGATGGGCTAACTAGTCTCCAGTGGATGAACTTGCACTAAGGGACAACTGGATACAAATGCTTGACCAGATTGGACTTAATATATAGGAGAGAATGCATGAAATCCAGTCTGGGGGGCTATGAGGGATGCAGATGGGGAAGGTGTCTAAGCTTGATAAAGATCTATTATATGGAATGCGCAAAAACTCAGTAAAAATATTTAAAAAGAAAACTATATAGCTGTAAAATAAATACTTAATAAAAATAAAATGGAAGTTGGAACTAGAGGGATGGCTCAATGGTTAAGAATACTGGCTGTTCTCCCAAAGGTCCTGTGTTCTGTTCCCAGAACCCACTTGTAGGTCATATAGCTCTAGTAATGAGATTAGACACTCTCATCTGACTTCAGGTGAACTTACATACATTCAATCAAAACACTTATAGATATAACATAAAAATAAAATGAAATCTTAAAATTTTAAAGGCCAAGTCTTCATTGGGTATGGAAAATTTAGTCATATTAAGAATATATTTTGCTGGATAACTTTAGCTGTCAACTTGACACATCTGGGTAGAAGGAGCCTCAATTATGGAATTTCCTCCAATGGACTGGCCTGTGGGTATATCTGTGGAGTATTTTCTTGATTGTTGAGTGATGTGGGAGGGCCCAGTCCACTGTGGGCTGTGCCACCCCTGGGCAGGTGGGCCTGTGTTGTACAGGAAAGCAGGTGGAGCAGGGGCCAGGGGAGCAAGTCAGTAAGCAGTGTTCCTCCAGGGTCTGTGCTCCAGCTCCTGCCTCCAGGTTCCTGCCCTGAGTTCCTACCTTGGGCTCCCTCAGTGATGAACTGTGACCTGGGAGATGTAAGACAAATAAACCCTTTCCTCCCAATTTGGTACTGGTTAGAGTGTTTTGTCACAGAAATCGAGAAGCAGATTAGAACACATATGCAAACATACACATACATATATGCACACTAGAGCAAAGTGTAAGTAAATATGCATTTTTCAAAAAGTGTAAGTATATTTTCATAACAGAAATAATAAAATCAATAAAGCTAAAAAAACCTAATATTGGCCCATGTGCAAATGCTATGCTAAACCGTACACATTTCAGAGACACTGACCTTCAAGAAAGTTTTTCCCAACATAAGCAGGATTATTTCCTGTAGTTATTCTTCTCAGTTTTAAACAAGGTCCTCCCACTTCATTCACATCATAGATGTACAGACATTTCTAGAACACCTTCAGAGCCACAAAGGAAGTGTTCAGTGCCCATGCAAATTGCTTGAACAGAAAGGCAGTTTCCTTACAAGATTCTTGTGGGAGTCCATGGGGTGTGCTCAGGGACTCCCTTCTACTCCTTCTCTCTGTCTGTCTCCCTCTGTCTTTTCCACCTCCTCTGTCTCTTCTGTCTCTCCTTCATCCTCCCTCTTCTCCTCCTCCTCCTCTCTTATTCTCCAGTGGGCACACACTACACATGAATACTTATTGTCTCATTAACACACATTTTATTCAAACCCTGTAACATGTTTTAAAATTCGAACAATGTTTAAGGAATTTTTAAACGAATACATTTCTTTTTCTGACTTTGGCAGTAATTTATATTTGACATGGAAAATTTGACAGTGTAAGGAAATGATAAAGTGAAAATATCCATTGCGCATTCCCCATTTTCCCTTCATCCCCTCTTCTCTTATTATTCTTTGAGTTTTCAAAATCAGAGTAAAATAAACAAAAAGATAAACCCTGTAGCAAACCTGGTTCACTCACCTCACTGTGAGAAAGTATGTTATAACAAGGGCTATAATTTTTGTCATTTTCTATTCCACAGAATAGGATTTCTTCCTTTCCTTCCGAAGGCTTTCTCTGCCCTGGGCACCTAGTATTCAGTTTCAAATCCAGGCACAAATTCCAATTTGTATAAAATTGTCAGATTTAGTGATATATTGGAACTGAAGGATTAGTTGAAACATAAGGGATTTTAAAGAGGAAAAATAGTAACAGACAAACAACAACAAAGGAACCCACACAAAACAAGAGCAATGCCCGTCAGCTGCATCTCTGCTGTATTCTGTTGTTTTCTATTCTCAGCTAGGGAAAATTCTCACTTTTGACTCTAATTTAATGCTCTTTACTTCATCTGTGTTATTAGTATTCACTCAGATATGGAGTCACATACCAGATAGAGCCACCATTGTGGAAGAGCTGATCAGTAAATTTCCAAAGCATCTAACAATTCATTGCAGCATTCAGATGAGAAATTTTAAGTCCACAAATTTCAAGAAAATATCAATATATCATCTTAAAAATAATATGCAATATATTTTTCTTAGAAGCATTTATACATTTAAATGGTAGCAAATTATTCTGTCTCAGAACAAAGCATGTATTATACGCAGTATCTAGCTTTTGTTCCAGCTCCCATTGAAAGACCCGACTGACAGCAGGAAGGCCATTTTAGAGAAAGAACTGCAGTCAGCCATATGGTGAGCCAAAGTTCAAACCCAGGTCTTGTGAAACCAGCAGTGGAAAAAAGGACGTTTATGGTCGGACCTCCTGGAACCACCCTGAAGCCCCTACCGGGAAGTTAGCGATAACAATCGGTTTCACCCACAGCCCCCTCTGAATTGAGACCCTACCAGTCCTGACCTGAGCGGGACTCTGCGTCCGCAGGCGCCTGTGTATGAATAAATTCCTCTTGCTTTTGCATCCCGAAACTTGGTTTTGTCCCTGTGTGTTGAGCGCGATTCTTCATTTGGAGGTTCCACCGAGATCCCGCAGCGCAACGCTGGGGACAACCCAAGTCCGCGGGGAGGTGAGTTGGCCGGCCAGGGGAGTGTGGGCCTTGTTCTGTGTTTCTGTATTCTTGTGGTTTCTTTTTCTGCGTGAGACTCATGGCCTGATTCTGGGTGGCTCTGGACAAGACTGACGAGTCTGAGGAGTCTATCCGCCACCCTCGGGGACGCCCGAGGGGCTCTGGGAGCCCGCTGTGTGGGGCTCGGGGACGACTTTCCTCTGCGACCGTATGGGAGCCCGACTATTCGGGGCCCACTACATTTCCGAGGGATTTGTCCATCTGTACGGAGGGGAAGAGGTGCCTCCTCCATTTGGTTTCAGACCCTTGGTCTGGCTCGCCAGGCGAGGGAGCGCAGCGTTTCTGTGTGCCGGCTGTTTGTCTTTGTTTTGTCTCGTGCTTATCTGTATTATTGTATACTCGTCTCCCCTCGCCATGGGACAGGAATTAACTACCCCTCTTAGTCTAACTCTAGATCATTGGCACGAGGTAAAGACTAGAGCCTCCAACCAGTTGGTGGAAGTCAAGAAGAACAAATGGATTGCTTTCTGTTCATCTGAGTGGCCCACCTTTGACGTCGGGTGGCCACGAGATGGCACTTTTGACCCAAATATTATCTCTCAGGTTAAAATGCAGGTTTTCAGATCGGGACCCTACGGACACCCAGACCAGATCCCGTACATCGTTACCTGGGAAAGCCTCTCCTACAACCCCCCTCCTTGGGTTGCCCCTTTCCTGCCCCCTAGACCCTCCTCTCGGGCGCCCTCGGCACCTCAGCCAACAGATCCCTCCCCCTCTGTGTCCCTCTGTCCTGTTCTCCTCAAATCTAAGTCTGTAATTCCCCCCGATGAGTCAGCTCTGACTAATCTCCTTGAAGACAGCCCTCCACCTTACCCACCTCCGGCCCCGATTCCAGAAATTCAACCTCAAGCAGTCGGGGGAGTATCGGACGTAGGCCAGGGCGCTGGGGCGCCCTCCCCGATCGCAGGAAGACTGAGAGACCGCCGGGGTCAAGGAGGAGAGTCTTCTCACATACTTCCCCTCTGAGTGGGACCAGGGCCAGGCAACCAACTCCAGTACTGGCCCTTTTCTGCCTCTGACCTTTATAATTGGAAGCAACATAACCCGCCCTTCTCCCAAGACCCTGTGGCCCTAACTAACCTCCTAGAGTCTATTCTTCTAACCCACCAGCCCACCTGGGATGATTGCCAGCAGCTTCTCCAAGTTCTCCTCACGACAGAAGAAAAACAGAGGGTTATTCTGGAAGCCCGCAAGCAGGTTCCTGGGGCGGATGGGAGACCTACCCAGCTGCCCAACGAGATAGAAGCTGCCTTTCCCTTGACCAGACCAGATTGGGACTTCAACGGAGGTACACTCCCTTTGACCCAGAAAGCCCCGGTCAGGAAGTAGGTGTTTCCATGTCCTTCATATGGCAATCCGCTCCTGACATCAGGAGTAAACTTCAGAGGATGGAAAACCTACAGGGGCAGAGTCTTAGGGACCTCCTGAGAGAAGCAGAGAGAATTTTCAATAAGAGAGAAACCCCTGAGGAAAAGGAAGAAAGACAGAAGAGGGAGGCAGAAGAAAGAGACCGAAAGCGGAATAAGGAATTAAGTAGAATCCTGGCCACAGTAGCAAGAAGAGAAAGTGAGGACAGGATAGAGAGGAAGGGAGACAGAGGGCGTGTGTGTGCCTACTGCAAAGAAAAAAGACACTGGGCTAAGGATTGTGCCAAGAAGAAGAGAAATGCCCCCTCCTCTATCCAGAAAGACATGGGCAGGTGGCTCTCTAAATTTCCTGAAGCCTGGGCAGAAACTGGAGGAATGGGGCTGGCTATCCATCAACCGCCCCTAATCATTGAACTGAAGGCCACAGCGACCCCAGTGGCTGTCAAACAATATTCCATGGCAACCGAGGCTCGCCAAGGAATTAGGCCACACATCAAAAGACTATTAGAACAAGGGATATTAATCCCATGTCGGTCGGCCTGGAACACCCCCCTG
>NW_008328543.1:511820-515661 GCF_000622305.1 Nannospalax galili
GCCCTCCATGCCCCCCCACCGGATTTCAGGTTTTCCTTCATCTATATTAATAAGGCCTATCGAATCAAGTTTGTGTACTCACATGTCCCTCATTACAAGTTCATCCACTGGAGCCTAGTCAGCCTATCTAGAGTCTCCTCCTTAAATGTCAACTCTACTTTACCCAGCAGTGATCAGCTGCCAGTAGTTCTGGTAGGGTTGGGTCCTGCTGCCCATTTCTCCAGTTCTATGCTGGGAGGTATTCAAGGGCTACAGCAATAGCCTGTGTTATTTTGGGAGTCTCTTGGACTTCCCTATCAACAACTGGAGGGGAGGTTTCTCCTGTCTGGCACCATGTTTCTTGTTATATAGCCTTCAGGTATGCACATGCACTCATGTTCAGATATTAGATGTTTTTCAGTACCCTTTGGAGCTATTAAATTTCCTTCTGCTTTTCATACCACTTAATCTTTATGTATCTCTACTTCTTCTCTCCATGTCTAAACTCCCTCCTCCCTTCCCAGTTAAAGTACCTCCATTTTCCCCTTGATCATACCTGGCTCCTGTGATTCCCCCCTCTCTTGAGCGCTACCTTTCCCTTTACCCCCATGGCTCCTTTTATATCCCTCTTCCCTTCTCAGTTGAATACCCCAACTTTCCCCATTTCTTCCTTGGTAATAGCATCTGTTTTCTGTATCCCCTCTCTCAGGCTCTTTCCTTCCCTTTACCTCCATGATCCCTCTCCATTTCCCTGGTTCCTGCAGTTACCTCAGGATATATACTCACACATATGAATTTGGTGCTAAGATCCACAAATGAGGAGTAACACATGTCCCTTGTGTTTCTGAGTCTGTGCTACTTCACTTAGTAAAAGAGTTTCCAGTTCCATCCATTTATATGCAAATTTCAGGATTTCGTCTTTGCTTATGACTGAGTAGAACTCCATTGTATAAATATATCACATTTTCATTATCCATTCCTCACTTGAGGTACATTTAGGTTGTTTCCATTTCTCAGCAATTGTGAAAAGAGCAGCAACAAACATGGATGTACAAGTATCTGTGCAGTAGGATGAGTCCTTTTGGTGTATGCCAAGGAGTGGCATAACCAGATCATATTGTAGATGCATTTTTAGATTTTTAAGAGTAATCCATACTGCTTACAAGATATAGGTATAGGAAAGTACTTTCTAAATATGACCTCAGATGCTTAGTAATTAAGGTCAACAATTGACAAGTGGGACTTCATTAAACTAAAGCGCTTCTGTACAGCAAAAGCAACGACTAAGGAAACAAAGAGGAGACCCACTGAGTGGGAGAAAAACTTCACCATCAGCACATCTGACAGGAGTTTAATGTCCAGAATATAAAAAGTACTAAAAAAAACAAAAAAAAAAACAAAAAAAAAAACAAAGAAACAAGAAAAAAAATGGCCCAATTAAAATATCTGCTAAGGACCTGAACATAGAGTTCTCAAGCAAAGAAATAAAAATGACTAAGAAACACCATAAAGTGTTCAAATCCTCAATCATTAGGGAAATGCAAATTAAAACCACTTTAACATTTCATCTTTCCCCAGTAAGACTTGTTAAAATCAAGAAACTAATGACACCAAATGTTGGGGAGGCTGTAGAGAAAGGGGAATTCTTTTGAAGGACCCGACTGACAGCAGGAAGGCCATTTTAGAAAAAGAACTGTAATCAGCCATTCGATAAGCCAAGATTCTAACCCAGGTCTTGTGAAACTAGCAGTGGAAGATAGGACGTTTGCAGTTGGACCACCTGCCACCACCCTGAGGCCCCTACCGGGAAGTTAGTGATAACAGCCCCTACTGGGAAGTTAACGATAACAATCAGTTTCACCCATAGCCCCCTCTGAATTTGGCAATACTGTTTCCTCATACCTTGTACCCATTGAAATGCACTAATAATAATCTTGTAACCATGCATCTGCTTCTGTACCCTGCTTCTGCTCTATAAAAGGCCCTCCCAAGCTAAGCCCGGCACGCAAGTCCTGACCCGAGCGGGACTCTGCGTCCGCAGGCGCCTGTGTATGAATAAATTCCTCTCGCTTTTGCATCCCGAAACTTGGTTTTGTCCCTGTGTGTTGAGCGCGATTCTTCACCATGTGGTTAAATAAGAGTGTATATAGAAAAACACTAAGAGTATTGAAAACCTGAACTCCAGAAAAGCACTATTTATAATTTAGCAATAAATAAGAAAATAAAGAAAGCTCAATAAACTGTTTCTCCTTCAAACTTTTTGAAGCTTTTCTGTATGTAAATCAGTTGTCAACTGTCAGAATGCAATAATTAAACCAGGCATTTGTCAGTGCTGAGAATAACCTTTGCCTCTAACTTTTTAAATGTTTCTATTCTCTTAGGACCATCACCACTGCCTTCCTTTACCAGAATCTTGCACCTAGACCTGGATAAGCACCTGAATAGAAACTGTATCTGTGAACCCAAACACATGACCAGTGCAGTGCTCCTGTGTGCTACTCATGACACACTGAGCTGATGTCACCCATGGATATTTGATCATGACTTTGCATGAAATTTTAACAAAAGGAACTATGGAAACCTTTTTTAGACACATGTAACTCAGGAAATTTAAACAACCAAACAAAAGAAAACCAAAGGGACACCATAGACTCCTGAATCGAGGGAGGAATTTTGAGGGAGGAATGGGAAGCTTGGTTGGAAGCCCAGCCTAGGTAACAGCATGTGAGACTTTTCCTGGAGACAGGTCCACAGAGGGACCTGGGATATCACACACCTAGGGGTTCTCCTGAAAACAATGCATGCTTACAAACACCTGCAGAGCTTAAGAATCTACAGTCACTCACCGTCAGGGGTGAGTAAGAAAGGATGGTGGGGGAGGGCAAGGTGCTGAAGATCAGCCAACCAGCTGCACAGCACTTTAAGGGTCGGCCCTGCCCTTCTGCAGTAGAGGCAGGTACACTGCTCCACTCAGTCGGGTGGAGGCTGTGCAAGTCCATTTAGAAAAGACCACAAGTAATGAACTCAGAAGTGAAGCCAATTTATCACAATGCAGGTTATACAGGGTAGCTTCCTATGATCACACAAATTGTCTTGTTAAAAAACATGTTTTGTGAACGTGTAATGGGAGAAAAAGCTTGCCTGCTCTGTGCGAATGCGAATAGAAGAGAGTGTTTTATGAAACAGAACTGATACAGTGATTTGTTATTGAGGACATGTTTATAATGTGTTCCTTCAATACAGTTTCATGACTTTTAAATTATATTTGTTTTTTGCTTCCAAGCAGCAGTACTTATTACTACTTATGAAAATTCATTTTTAGCCTAGATATTTAAATTCTCCACTGAAGGAAAGGATGTGAATGTTTAATTTAGATGCACTTGATATAAACAGTGCTGATTAACAGGACTGTCCTGGGGATGGAGCTTCTGATTTCCTGAATGTAACATACGGCTTGTTCTGTAATTCCTCAGACACATCCACCTCTCACACTGAGAACCGACAAAGCTTCACATATGAAGAACCTAAACTCAGTTGGATGATATCAGACCAAGTCATCTGTCTCCAGGAGTCAGTTTAGCCAAGCAGCGAAGAAGAGTTCACACTGTGTTGTTACTGAGACCACCCAGAAAATAAGACAAAAGGGAGAAACTGTCTCATGTGTTCTCTGATGAAGAAATTTGAATGAAACCAACAGATGGGCAAATAAAGAAATAAATATTTTTTAGGTAGGAGAGGAAATGCTTCATATTCTCTCTTTTATTAAATATATATATATATATATATCACAAACATACACCTCTCTCTATGTATATCACAAAATCACAAATATATACCTCTCTCATATATTATATATATATAT
>NW_008328543.1:515805-548943 GCF_000622305.1 Nannospalax galili
TAAAGACATAATGTGCTGAAACTTCCAAAGAATCATGAAGTTGAATTATTATTTTAAAGTCTGAATTACTATTACAAAATGGCTTAAGAAGTCAATAAACTTTTCTTTCTCCCAAAATTGATGGGGAATCTAATAAAGTAATATCCCTTGAAGGCACCAGCTCTCAAAATACTTATGATGTTTCCTTTTGCCCACATATAGATTTGTGTCATCAGAAATAGTGCTGTGGATCATACTGCCTTATTAGAGATTAGTATTTGTGTTTATTCAAAGGGTGATAAATGGAATTTGTTATTTTTCATACTGCAATTTTTACTAAGAGGCAAAGCCCATCTGAAATCACTTTTATGCACATATCCTAGTTAAGGTAAATTACTAATTAAATTACTAATTAAATTACTAATTAATATTCTTTTCTGAGGTGAAACCCTTGGCTGACTGTAAAAGTCAAGCTAAAGAAGGCCTTACCGTCATCATACTGGCCACAGCTGATTGCCAGGAGAGAGGCGATGAGAATCCCACAGGGAAAGCCCGTCCAGAGAGAGAACTGTGGGACCATCTTCTGGGAAATTTCACTCAAGGCCTATCTGAAATAAGGGAAAGCAAAAAGACACATTTGACATGTCCATTTTCAGTTGTAGGTAAACAAAACTCGGGATACAGAGAAGCTTTAGTGGTTTTATAGTTAGTTACCTGTGTCATGCTATCCATTAACAAAGTAACCCCCATGGTTAAAGCACTGGAACTCTTTCCAGACATGAATTTGAAGAAAAGTAATCTCTGTTATTTGATTTGCAAGTAAGGAGGTTGAAAAGTTACCACACTGTCAACATTAGATGCTCATCCACTTTAAAACTCAGACCTTGGAAGTTGAATAGAATTCTAACTGGCCTAAGTTAGGAAACATATGTTATTTATAGCATAATGCAACAATAAAGTCCGTTTCTCAGAGATGGCTAATCAATTGTTTCTTTCGTACATGAGGAGTTCAATGAAAATTTATCATACACAATTAATGTTCATTCCTTTTCCATATAGTGATTAGAGATGACATATCTTTACCAAGAAAACTTTTTAAAAAAAAAAAACAAAAAACATCAATTTTTACCACATCTGTCTTTCCTCTTTCCATGAATTTGGGTAAATTTTACTTCCTACATTTCACTTTTCAACTTCCCATAAGTTTGAAAGAAATAAAGAATAATGGATTGAAAAATCAGTAGCATTAGCACACTAGAAAGTTTAGTTAAAAGAACGATGTGCTCGATTTCCTTATAAATTTAAATAACTATTGACTCAGAATTGCACAAAATACCCTGATTCTAGATTGTGGCAGAGTGGGGATCCAAACTCAACTTCCCTAATTCACAGGTTCCAGACCCAAAGCTACCCCACAAACCAGAATCAAAGTAGAAAAGTGAATCAGGCCACAGGACAATAAGAGCCGGGAGGTGGTGGTTGCCTGTGGGATGGGGCAGGCCTGTCTAAAGAGACCAGCTGGAGCTCAGCCTCCTTCAAAGGCTAGTCACATCAGAATGCCACTGACTGTGACAGGCACACAGATATTCCAGAAGGCAGACATCCAGGGTCTCCTATGATGCTCCTGAGGTTAGATGACCATGCAAAACTCTACGATGTTAACTTCTTCCTACAGGTCAGATGGGGCCTAAGGACCTGGGATGCTCCATGTGCCCCAGATTCTCTGTTAGACTAAGATGCGGAAGAGGCTCCTCAGAGGACACACAGTTTTATATACTTAATTGCACTCATATTATGTACATTTATTTGATAGTATTTTTACCATAGCTTATCTATTGTATATAGTTTGTCAAAAGTTATATTGAAGATGGAAGTTAAAATGTTCTGATTGACAGAATGCACAATTCTTGATTTTCCCAGAGTGCTACACTGGATAAGAGACATTTTATATGAAATTGATTCATTTGCTGCTTTTGTATCTAAGAGATAAAGGAACCTTGCTTTTCCAGGCCATTCTGTACTTTTCACAACTGGGAAAGTATCTTGTCCCTGCTTATGTAATACGTACACACATACTACATAAAGCCCATAAAAATCTTTGCATAAGATGCTAATGTTAGAATATCAATAAGCCCCATAAATTGAACTGGTCCAGACTATAAAACTGTCTAGTCTATCTGTTGGAGGACCTACTTTTCCAGTCTCACTGATCAATTACCTGGTGATAGAACCACTCCCAGCAAGACAGGGTCACCTTAAGTTATGCTAAATAGATGGGCGGAATACATGGTATGTTAATAAGGTAGTGTATATTTCCTGTCTGGAACTAGCTCAGATCCCAGCAGAATTTCCAGACCAGCCACAGCCATGTAGGTCTCCGTAAGTCTGTCCGCTTTCCTGAACTCTTCAGGAAGGTATAATTTCTCCTTTTCTGCTTCATCCCTTTCTTACTAAACATGCTTTCTCTAAGGCTCTGGGCTGCCCCAGCATCTTGTAGTTCTTCACTTTTTCTCTAAAGCTTCCTTCTCCCGGCCATGTGGCTGTGAGTCAGCCCTGTGTCTGACTTCCATGCAGGCTCTGCATGGCTTCGTGGCTTTCTTTCCTTCTTCCCACCATTCACCTCATCAAGGCTGATGCCAAGATCACCAGCTCGCCTGCTCTGAGGGTTTTTCTTTAAGATTCTAATAAAATTGTAAAAGCTTTCATTTGGGTCCATTCTTAAATTCTTTTATGAATGAGACTAAGAACCTCTAGGGGCCCCTCTTTCTCCCTGTTTCACTAAGATAATACAATTCACAATTACTTATATATAAAAAAATGAGGAAAGTTTCTGTGGTAGGTTTTCATATGACTGGTTCAAAAGGCCTTTCTTGTTATTCTTCCTCTCCCTCCCACAGTTGCCCCAACATTCCATTGCCCACCATGTTAAATCCGCCATAATCTCTCCTACCAAGGCCCTGGGATCATTGCAGCAGAAAAGGTGGAGATGGTAGGGGCCAGAGGCAGTAGACCAATATAGGTAAGCTATTGTCTGGCACAATAGGGTAGTTTCACATATGAACCCACAACACTTAGGACAACATGCACAAAACCTGTGCAAACACAAGCTAGACAGGGGCCTAGCATGGATGGGGAGGTGGCAGGAAGCCCTGGTCCTGGCTGAGGACCTATTGGCAATTGCTAGACCTTGGGAGAGGGAGAGTCACTTTTCCTTACTGGTGTGATACCCCGTAGATTGATCAGATTCGAAAGGATGAGCCCAAGAGTATTTAGGTAACAGATTAGACTGCATAGGTGTTTAAAAATATAGGCAAGTGCCAAGGCCTTCGGAGCAAACCTTTAATCCAGCCCTTGGGAGGCAGAGGCAGGTGGATCTCTGTGAGATAAGGCCAGACTGGGTTACATGGGAAGTTTCAGACTAGGTGTCAAAATAAGAATAATAATAAAGAACTACAAAAGAGGACATTAAGTCAGGAGGGTCAGTAAGGTGAGGGTAAAGAAAGCAGACGGGGTCTGAATATGATCAAAGTAGACTGTAGGAAGTCTCTAATCATTAAAAGTATTTACAAAACAAGCCAATTACCAAGGCTAGGCTTTACTCTAGGGCAGTGAGATAGAATCTGGTTTCTACTTTAATCCAGGCTCTTCAACTAGTTACATGACTGAAAAATTTAAACAGGATCTTTGTTACTTACATTAAAATTAAATGGGAATAATACTTTGTACTTTACAATACTGTTCTGAATATTGAACAATTAGGAAAACAAACTCATTCACAGGACAGTACCTCACTCAGTATGATAACCATCAAACAGCTTTGAACCTCCATGGCTCAACATCTGGACACGTCCAGGTGTGAACCATGAGATTGCTGTATGCACTTCAGGAACTCCTCTAGAGTGAATGTCAGTGTTTTCCCCTTTCTGTGAAGGAAGGGCCAGGTTCACAGCAAAAGTCCTTGCTACAAATCCCCACTTACATGTAGATATAGGCCTGAGAATGCCAGAATTTGGGGTCTAGCAGCTGTGGTCATTCTGTCTGAGAAGCACTGGGGTTTTTTCCAGAGAACATGGGTCCCAGGTTTCAAGGGATCCAGGAATGGAAAGGGACCCTCTGTACTATTTCTGAAGTCTGAACTCATTCCAGTGGCGCCCCCTCCCCAGCCCCTCAAAGTTCTGTAGCCCTTCTAGGATGTTGGAATACAATGTCTCTCAAAATTCTTTTCAAACATGACCACAATAAAATGCAAAGAAAGCACATAAAAATGTTAGAGTTAAAAGAGAAGAATTGGGATGGTTGGACTGCAGACTTAAAGTGCCTGCATGGTGTGGGCAAAGGCCCTACCCCAGGACTGAAAAGAGTAAATAAATGAGTAAATAATTCATAATGAATGAATGAGAAAACACCAAATGATCTATATGAAGGGGTGCCGAGAAACATCTTGGCAGGGGTCAGGACAAGGCCGTCTTCTTGAAGCATCCTGATTCTGCTTGGGGCTTCTCTACTCCTTGGTTCATTCTGAATACACTGCTCTCCCAGATCATGGTAGTTTGTTTTATTTCTGACTCAAACCAATTTATTTTCACTTAAAAGTTTTCAAGATGGAAACAACCTTATGGGTTATCACTCTCAAGTCATCCAAGACACTGCACCTGTTGTGATTCCAAAAATAGCTGCACTTACTCTGAGACCTGTATGGGGTTATTAAAGAGGTCCCTACACTTCAGAAAACACCACAATGGAAACAAGCACATCTCACAAGCAGATCGACTGCTATCCACCTGAAAGACAGAGATAACCCTGGGGAGCCCCTTATAACTCTTGTCCTGAGTAGTGGAAGGTGGTATCTCTACACTTTATTATTCTGCCATTTTGTTTATATCTGCTTTAACTGCAACATAACTGTAAGCACCTCAATTGTCTCAGCATCCAGCAACTTTAGAAGTCTAGAGTTGTCCCAGTAAGCCCAATACCCTACAACATGGAGCAAACCTTAGTCTGCACAAGGACACTGAGAATGTCCCTCCTAGGAGATCTGTGCTTTTCCAGTCAAAAACCAGAAGTGTCATGTTTACTCTGTAAACACATTGTGCCAACCAGAAACTAGACTGTGTAGTGACAACTACCAAGATAAAGTGGGAACAAACCAGGTGTTCTAGGTGTGGACTACTTCATCCCTAGCCTCCTGGTCCTTAGAACTGCAGGAAAATAACCCACTGGAGATATGCCAGTATCTTGCTAAATGACTAGAGGTCAGTATTAAACATCACTCCACTGCAGGATTATGTTTTTATCAAACTCTTTCCAGGTCCTCTATAAGTTTTCCCAGCAGATTACGTTAACAAGTAACACTATGCTTGAGAAATCTTGCATTAAGAATGTGGTGACAAATGAATAACTACTTTCTTTGTTCAAATGGCGATTTAATTACCATGCCCAACATTCTGATATAGTTAATACTTAACTGATGTGTATTAGTGATTTGGAAATAACATTAAAATTGTATCAAAATACTAAGGATAGCAGTTTTTATGAATATGTTTATAATCTTACAGGTAAGAGGTGCAAGCTTCATGTTTGCTATCTTTTCCTAACGCTTAAGCTATTTTAAAACAATTACTCTATGTGTACAATGTCAGATTTAAATTTCATATCATCTGTGTTCCCTACAGGAAAAAAAAAAAAGCAAACTATTTGATTTGCTTTGCTATTCTTTTTTCTCAAAAGTCATTCACCCAACAAGTGCCTACGGAGGGCATGCTAGGTACCACTCATCCTAACAGCAGCTGCAAAATACCAATGAAGAAATCAGAATGATTGTTCTGTTCTCAAGGATATTACATGTTAGCCAAATGAGCATAAAAATCCATAGACATAATTATATACCATACATAGAAGGTCATAAGTGACATGAACTAAAACAGCTAAAACTGTCAAAAAATTATGCTATCACATTACACTTAACTGTTAGAAAAATGAGATAAAGTTACACAGAGCCACTAGTAACTGAAGAAGTTCCGATCAAAGCTTGGGTATTCCACCAGCCCTGTCTGTGATCTCTCTAAAAGCTGTCCACCGTCCTAACAACAGAGCTCATGATTAGAGGGAGAATACAGGCCTCTTTAACCTTTCCCTTGTGGGGATGACTCTGAGCTGTGCTCTCTGCTCCCTTCATCGAGGCTGCGAGGGCTTATTAGGACAAGGGCCGCAGAGCTCCGACAGATAGGGTTTGGAGAACGCCCAGCATTCTCCAAGGTCTGTCCCTCAGCACTGCGAACCGAATCAGTTCCCGACACGCTGGATCTGGACCCTGACATGCGCCCTCCCACACTGCAGAGGCACACGAGGAATCAGGGCGCAGGAGCCTGACCTTGGCGGGTGCTCGGAGGCATCCCCGGCTTCAGGGGTGCGACAGACTCCAGACATGTGACATTGAATCGTGCCGCTGTTCTTTGTCCTGGTGAAAAAAGCCAGTGACCTGGCACGTGAGAGCAGAGCCAACCCGCTTCCCATGTGCGCTCAGCTGTCGGACCAGCCACGACTGACCGGAGAGTTTGGTTCTGCAGGTCAGCAGTGCCTGGCCTGCTCCAGGAAGCCACCCGCAAGCTGAGGCACACCTACCTGGGAGCCGTGTCTTTCTCTATAATAGAAAGCTCAGGAAATCAGGTTGCACGGACTCCATCCCACACCAGTCTCTATTCCTAGATCGCTTTATTTGTTTTTCGTCTTTTTTGAGATAAGGTCTCCCGATAGCCTCAGCACGACTGAAACTCACAATGTACACCAGATTGGTCTCAGTCTCCAGAGAGCTGCCTGCCTCTGCTTCCACAGTGCTGGGATTAAAGGCCTGCACCTCCTGGCACACTTTATTTATTTTTCTCATTTTTGTATTTTTACATGAATCATACTCTATCCTGACCTATAGGGAAATATTTTTATAATTTCATACAATAACACATATTTGCAACATAACTAAATGCATTCTTAACTTTATATACATTTTCACATAAAATGTATGTAAAGAATTATATTTTGATTTTATTTAAACATGTTATTGATATGGGCATTCTTAGTTTTGTCAGAATTTTAATTAAAAAGCAAGGAGAGAAACTATCAGGTTATAGCTAATGTAAGGTAACACTATTTAAAAATGTATCCCTCATCGTACAACTACGCTAAGGGAGATGATCAATGCTTACTTTTAAATATACAAAGGTTTGTCTTCAGAAAATATTTGTGTAAGACTCATATTGGGCCTTCATTTATATAACAACTCTATTGAAGTCACTGTTGTCTTTCTCAAAGAGATTAGATTTTAACTTAATAGCATATTTTATTTGATTGCACAAACTTTTGCTAAGCAGACATATCTTTTGAGTCCAGAAGAAAAATCTCAATCCAATTTTATATTCAAAATACACTAAATATGCATTAGCTGATATGGATAAAAGACCTTAACATGGATTATAACATTAAAAGTATCTTGAATACTTGTCATTATGGAATAAAATGTATACAAATTAAAATGCAATGGACAGTAATGAGTAATATACTATAGAAGACTTGGTCCTTCAGGAGGAGTGTGGATAGGATCGTAACTTGCAGAAGCAATGTCAGAAACCATCCCATTATCCACCGATGGAGAAAAACAGACCATTGTACAGAAAGTAGCTTCATTCTTCTCTAGACAAATGAGGAAATCATGGAATCCAGAAACTTTGCTTTCAGAGTTTTCACAAACCAGAGAAGGGTGGTTGTTGGGCGTGTGCACAGACACTCAGGTCTTCACCTGGTGGGATTCTGCGAACATTAGGTGATGTGGACACTTAAATCAGCATTTTCTTTTTCTACACTTTAAAAAGCAACTTGTTACATTTGTCCATTGGCAGCTATTTTAAGAATATTTTATCACATTAATTTCCCAAAAGTCATAAAAGGAAATTATTCATTTTCTCACACTATGGCAAGAGAATTTACCAGCACGAGCGATGGGCAGTGGTAGGCTGTTGGAGATACTCAGTTTTCCAGGTCATGCCATGGAATCTGCACACAATGACCATAGAGCATTCTCATCTTCAGTTTAAATTTCATTCAGTTTGGTCTTCCAGTTCCCTTATGTAGGACTTCCAGTATTTTGTTGAATGGAAATGGTCAAAATAATGTTCAAGTCTTAGATCTCCACATTCACGTGATGCTAACTGTCTTATGTTGGGGTGTGTTCCTTCATATCTAATTCTCTGAGATATTTTATTATGCAGCAGTGGGATGCCAACTTCTATCCTTTTTGCACCTTCTGAGATGACCATTTGATTCAGTCCTTCATGCTGTTGATGTGCTGTCACACTTATTGATTTGATTGTTTTGAGTATCCCTGGGATGAGTCCAATTTGATCAGGTGAATACTATTTTTGTAGCAATTTGACCTGACCTGCAGAATTTCATTGAGGATTTTTGCATGTATGCTCATCAAGGATATTGGCTTATAGTTGTCTTGTGAATTAATCTTATTTTGGTATTGGGATAACACAAGCTTCAAAGAATGAGTTAGAAAGAAGGCCTTCCTCTTCAAATTTGGAATAATTTAAGAGGAACAATTGGTACTAGTTTATCATTAACTGGCTCAATCTCAGCAGTGAAGCCATCTGTTCCTAATTTTTTTGTAGAAAACTATTACTGACAATCTCATTGCTCTCACTGATTTTTATACTCACATAAAAATTATATATTTTTTATTTTTTGAAACATTATGCTTCAAAACAGACAAATATATACACACATATAATTCTACACTTTGTGGAATGACAAGATCTAGGTAATTAATACATGTTCTACCTCACACAGTTGTGATACTTTCTGCAGTAAGAAAACTTTCTATTTCACTTTCAGCATTTGTTAGTAACATAAATCACAGAAAATAAAAGCCTTTATTTCAGGTTCTTTGAGACAGGTTTCCCTATAGTCCAACTGGCCTGGAACTCACAAAGTATACCATGCTGGCCTTGATGTCAGAGATCTGCAGCCCTCTGCCTCTCTCGTGCTGGGACTGAAGGCATGGACCATCGTGCTGAGCAGATTTCTTCTTATTTTCCAGCCCAAGTTTCTAATCCCTTTTCACTGTTTGCTTGTATCTCCCACCTGACAGTTTGTGCGTCTCCTTTGTCCACTCTAAGCTCCTCACTTTACATCTTTCCTGGCCTTTTGCATCCCCCCAGGAACCACAGCACAGTTTGCCATGAACTTTTGGTGACTCAGCACCTTGGCTCCTCTGTCTCCCTGGTCATCTGAGAGAAGAACTCCTCATGGCCCAAACCTGGGACCCTGACCTGTGTTCCAACCACAGCACAGCCTTTGACTCAGGCTGGGTTTAATCAGCAAATGTTCAAGGAATGACTTTTTAAAAGCCAAATTTAGCATTTTTGTGTAATGAATGACCTGTTGTTTTCATTAATTGAAAGAAAATACCCTCTGGTAACATCTCTGTGTGTATGTGTATATGTGATGTATATCCACATCTCTGAAATTTACTCATCAATTTTTTATGTAACATTTGATAAATCACTCAGGGACAATAATGGCACCATCCTCAGTAAGTTATGCTTCTTTGAAGATGGTCATAAAACATATAAACATTGTTGGAACAAATGTAACTATATTGTAGCTATTTATAGAACACATAAATGTGTTTGCATTTTAACATATTAATTATGAATATGTTCAATATATTAATATGTTCAGGTTGAAGTTGACATACTTAGGACAAATATTTGCTTTAAAATGTAAGTAAGCCATACAGCTTCCAAGCAAGCACTGAATTCAAAGTACTAACTTAAATTTTATGAATGATATATGATATATGGAACTATTTGTTTCCTTAATCAATTAAACAAATCCCTCAATGTCAGAACACATATTTACTAGCCCTCTCTAGCCTACAATGATTACATTTAAGATGCTTTCATTGAAAACTTATTAAAGTGAACATGAGCCAGAAAATATAAATGCTATTTAAATATTTTCTTACATAAAAAAGTAGTGGAAAGTGACAAAAACTTTAATAGAACAATTTTAGGATAACAAAACTAAAGACAGATAAAACATATACGGAAGTTTAATTATGAGATTTTCCCACTCAGTTAGCTTTCATTAGTTGTATAAGGTTTTGTCCCTTAGAATTACTGCTGAATAATAGCCCCTCAAGTTCAGAGGTTCAAGATTTAATTTCTACTCATAAAGTTTGCTAACTTTCAAAACTGAGAAAAGTCCCCCTTTTTTTTCATGATTCAGCAAGATACTTCTCTTAGAAATAAATCATTAAAGAGTGTTAATTTCATACAAATGATGGCTAGAAACTTTCTCATGAACTTTCAGTTTCAGAGGGGGATAAATCAGAGCCAGACATCATTTGTGGATGAAAGGAACTTGAAGTCTTAAGATTTGTTACTGTGAAGCCCATGGGCAAAGGCAAAATCAGATATTATGAATGATTTTGGAGCTTCAGTTTTAATAGGACAATGATACGTGGAGGAGAGAGCCAAGCAAGGGCCGAGAGCATCCCTGTGTTTGCACCATGCCACGTCACACGCAGCAAATTCTGCTGACAACCTGTAAACAGAACACGAAGAGCCTCCGAACGTGGATATATTCTTGGGGGTGGGGACATGCATTTGGCTGCATGTACTCTATTACTATTTTTTTCTTTTTCCATTTTCATGTGAGTATGTGGTGTGCAAGTGGGTATGTATGTTTTGCATGTATGGGATGTGTGGGGACACATGTGCACTTGTGTGGCCATGATGGGGAGATGTGAACTTGATGTGGAAATCATCTGTGATTGTTCCTCACTATTCATTGAGGCAAGGTCTCTTAATCACAACCAGAGCTTGTCGAAGTGGCTATTCTTCAATTTCCAAGACTGGAATTACAGGCCACCACATCCACCTGGCATTTATGTGAGTCCTGCAGATCAACTCTGGTGGTGCTCGCAAGGCAAGTGCTTTATCCTGTGATCCCAGAAGTCCCATAGATAGGTATATTTTAATTACAACTGGCACAGCTCTTTTAAGAGGAGATTAGGTTTATATGTATGTCTATAAGGTTTTTGGAAGATAATGTAATTAACAGAATCCAGATGAGAAAACCAAGGAGTACTAGGACTTTGCTGAACTGAAACTGACATTAGCTTCCTCGTGGAAGTACAAATCCATGTTTCCTTTATTATCATCCAATTTTTGAAAAAGTGAAATATACATCTATATTTCTATATAAACATCAAAATTTAATAGTTGCAATATTTTTACTTTACTCTTATCATATTAGCATAGTAACTATACAGATATCATACATGTGTACCTGTCACTACAGTCAATGTCAACCCCCCAGTTTCCTCCTTAGTCATGATTGACAGTGTTGGTGAAAGAAAGCAGCAGCCTGCTTGGCCCTGACTATGGCCTCAGTTTGAAACCTTGGTCTTAAGGAGCCGTGAGGGGACACTCGGCCGATATCATAACCCCAGCTCTCTCTATATATTCAGGATCCCAATATTATTATCCTGCCCCACAAAACCTTTTTTATGTAATCACAGTCTTTGATAACTTTTAACAGTTTTAGTGTCTTTTTGTCTAGAAAAATCAAAATTTATAATGTGGCAAGTATCTGTAAGGTCAAATCTGGCTGTTACTGTCATTCATGATTTTTTTTAAAAATGGGGGTGATCAGAACTGCTATGAACATATTATGAAGAATAAAAATATCATGTAATGCACATGCAGTCACAAATGGAGTCTTGAGTGCACAACCCCAAGTCTAAAGTATAACATGTTTCAGGCAAAGTCATTTCCCCTCAAGTAGTCATGGTTAGTTTAAATTTTGTAGCGTTACTAACAGTTTTAAGCAAGATACCAAATCTCTACATTGCTGAGATTGATTCATTTGCATTTGCTTCTTTTTCTAAGGTTTGAAGGCTTAAAGAAGATTCTAGACAATCTTTTAAACTAGCTCAGGGTAATTGATGGTTAGTTTTTCATGAGCAGCACCAAGACTTACATCTCAACCTTGCACCCTTAGAATTATGCAAAGTGCTCATACATGATGGAAAGGAGAAGAGGAAGATGGGAGGCGCCACACTGCTGTCCTGCAGGTATTTCCTGATGCTCAACAAACTAGATTATACAGCTCTTCCAATGAGTATCAACACACTGCTCCAGTACCTTCAGGTTATCATATCTGTGACCATGAAGGCGAAAGGAAGGACAGGAAGGGCATGATATTTGGAGAAAGTAAGACTTTTTAAAGGTATTCATACCTAAATATGGAAGGAAGCAATGCTGATATACAAAATAAGGAACTTTAAAACCTAATTTGATGCATGCAATTCTAGAAGCTTTTGCACACCACTTACATCCTTCATGTTATTTTAAAAACATCCAAGACAAAACAAAACGTCTGAAACAGCGGCATGTCTAATATTTGTTAGTGTAACCTCAGAAATCTGCCCTAGAGATTACTGTGTTAAAGAGAAAAATATGTATTTAATGATTCCAAAAGAGGCTTTATGTAAAGGAGGAAAAGGAAAACTGCACTCTGTTTCATGAAGCATTGCTAATTAAAGTGGGAAATACTGTTTACAGAGATTAGCCTGAAAATCACTTTCCTCAGAAACACAGAAGTAGACTAATTTTAATCCTCTGAGTGAACACTAAAATTGTATCACGCACTATCTTCCACCAGCCAAGTAATATGACCTTGTGAAGCTATTCCAACTGTCATATTAAGCTGCTTTAAGTGTGGATCATGTCTATAATTTCATTGTAAACTCATTACGAGGTGAGCTTTCTAAAGCAACAGTAATTACAACAGAGAAAGTGTTTGGCAATAATGACTTGTTTGTGGAAAACACAAACAAAAAGTAACTAATAAGGGAGTAAAACAGTCTGATAAGGAATGTTCCCTTTACATTCTTGCATAGAAGTAAAATAATGTTATAAACTGAAATTATTACTGGTTATTTTCAAAATATTATTGTTTGGTTTGTTAAAATTAAGGAGACAGTTTTTTCTTATAATTTGTGAACTTGTGAATGTGGGCAATAATTTTGATTCTGGGGTTATCACGTATTTGATAGATGAATAAAGGAAAATTCGTGTGTATCTGATTGACAGGGGTGCAAACTGTCAAGACACATCAAAGTGTAAACACCTGAACATTGATTAAATGCAGGAGTTTTTTTAATAGACTTCACTTGCTTCTGGGAGGACATTAGATTATTTTGTAGCAGAAGGACGGACAATGAGTTATGTATTCCTCTAGAACTGAGACAGTGTGGGAAGTGTGTGGGAGGTAAATGAGCTAAAGACAAACCCTCGTGAAAGCAGATGTTAACAGACAAGAGCTCCGCATAGTGTCAGACGCAGAGCCAGGCCCAGGCCAAATGTCTTTCCCCCATGCAATGGCATTCCACAGTTTGTGAAATCAAACCTAAAACATGGCTTTGTACTCTCATGCTTAAATGCATCTGTCCTTATACATGACATCAAGTACAATCTGCAAGCTCCTTTTACACACCTGCTTCCCTTTCTTTAACGATGTTAGTTATTAAGTTCTCTGTGAACCTTGCATTTTTTTTTTTTTTGTGAGAAAAGACAAAAACATAAAAGCAGTATTGGTACTGTTAGCTCTGCAGGAAGACGTACTGGTAAAGAGAGGCCTGCGGTGGGGAGAAGGCTAGTGCCTGGTTTACGCAATGAAAGCTGCCAGAGAAAGTGGCATTGAGATGGAACTTGAATGAGCTAAGGGAATGGTAGAGAATTCATAAACAGGACACAGGGGTGCACTTTGGAAGCCTGTGAGTTAGAAGTGTGCAAGCCATGACTGATACCTAGCATTAGCACAGATGAATGAGGGGAGAAAAGAGCCACCAAAATGGGAAGCTCCGATTCAGACGCTTGGGAGAATTCTGGTGGCACTCAGGTGGTAGTATGCTTGGACAGAGGCAGGCTCAAAGGAGAAATCAAAACTTGGACTTGTAACATTACAGTCTAAAGCATTTATTAAATCAAATGCAGATAGCCACAGGAAAACATCACTGACTCTACAAGTTAGGAGGAAGTAAGAGATGAGGTTTCTCAACTGTGAAATAAATATAAAACTGTTAAGAGATTATTTATGCAGTGATTATAAAGAAGGTACACAGGATTTGCAAATATTTACAGGTCAGCAAAATAATTCCAGCTTAAAAGTTTGAGGAGCAGGAAGAGGAAGTGGCTGAAGTCCAGTAAAGGGCTTTAAGCAGGATGGCGGCATACAAGTGCAACTGGCGGACAGAGGGTCCAACAGTGTGGACTGGGTACAACAGAAGGCCATGGTCAGTTACTCTAAGACACATGGCTTAATTTCATCATGGACTACAAGAAGCCAGCCTAGAGATGTTCAAGACAATCGAGAGTTTAGATCAAGCTTTGTCGTTTCATAGAGGGCAGGGAACAATCTGATGCAGGCCTAACGGAGTGATAGCTCCTTGAGGTGTTTGGCACATATGTGTATGTACAGCTGTGTGCTAAAAACACAGCTGTAACAAATGGGAAACACTTAAGAGATGACTACAGGCACAGCAGGAGGGTCAGACGTCCCTGATGAAACTAGGGCCTTAGCTTGGTGATGGAACAAATCTTTACAGTTCACATGCTGTTGTCAGAGCACAAAGGCTTTTGGAAGTTGGGGAATAACAAAGTTACACCAGAGCTTTGAAGACAAGGAGGCCTGAAATGCTCATTTAAACTACAGAGCAGGAGCTGTTTCAGAAGATTGCACTGTGGTTGTTTCTCAGGGAGGTCATAGTGCTGAATGTATGTTTTTCCTGAATTTTCCTGGCATCTTCAGTCTTAGGGTATGGAAAGATCATATACAGAATATTGTGAATCACTTTGTTATTTTTCACATTTAATGCATGTTTAAGTTTTTGCTTTAAAATTTGCCTATTACAATATTTAAGATATCACAAAAGCATTCTTAATAAATGCATCCTTTCAAATGTGGCAGGTACTAAAAGCTCTCAGACCAAAAGGACTCTTCTCTTCCTCCTAGGAGTGAATTCCCAAACTTAAATTGGCCGCCCAGAAACCTGACATGAACTGTTCTCTTCATCCACAGGCATCCAGAAAGTTTCTGTCTCTCTAGCAGTGTTTGGTGCATACAGACCACAGACAAGTTGCTTCAGAGGGTTCAAAACTGTGTGCCACTGCAAAGCTTCAGGTGCAACTTTTCTGAGTCTCCTCATTTTATTTGTAGATATTTCAGTGCCTGGTTTTATTAAATGTGCTCTTTTTTAAAAATATTTTATTATTTTTATTTTATGTGTATGCATGTATTGCCTGCATGTAGGTAAGTGCATCTGTGTCGTGCAATACCTGCAGAGGACACAAGAGGCCATCGGATCCCCTGGAACTGGAGTTACGGACAGTTGTTAGCTGCCATGTGGGTGCTGGGATTCAAACCCGGGTCTTCTGCAAGAACAGCCAGTGTTCTTAACCACTGAGCCATGTCTCCAGCCCCAAATGTGTTCTTTTAATTTCATTATGAAAGTGGTAAAATCAGTTCTTATGTTAAAGAATAAAACAGAAGTGAGACCTAAAGGTTATAACATGGTCTTCAAAGCTCACGTATCAGGAGAAAGCCTGGCAAACCACAGCCACCCCACTGATCTCTTCACAATACTGAAGTGTCCTTGTAAGAGACAGAAAAGAGAAACACTCCAAGTCACTGGAGCTCCTGTGAAGGCTGGAATAGGGCTGCCTGAGCTAAGGAGTCTCTGGGGCCTCAGGTGACTGAAGAGACCAGTAGGATTCTTCTCTTGAGCCCTCAGAGGGAGCAGAACACTTACATAGAATTAATATGATTAAGTTTATTTCATCAGTTTTCTCGATTAAGTTTAAAAAATAGAAATATTACTTACCCAAGGAAAATAATAGCCAAATAATGACCACAACTCTTAAAAAAGTAAATTAGGAGTAATAAAGCTTCATTATAAAACATACTTTAAGCCTTGGTGATCTTGTTAGAAAACCACACCCTTCCCGTTCCCACTTGTAACCCTCAGAGTCAGGGTGACACTAGTAAAACACAAAACTGTCTAAAACACAGCAGCAAACACAGGGCGGTTCAGAATCTGCTCAACAGTATGTTGCTTGAAATACTTAATAAATTTTAGGCATTGTCACAGAACTGAACTTGTAGCATAAAACTTCAGAATTCAAGCTTTAGTAGTTCCAGATGTTCAAATAAATACTGTTATCTGAAAAGTGTACCGTAAAGAACACATGGAAATCGCACTGAAAACGTCAGCATGTGATTTGGAAAGCGTGTTTTGCTGCTGTCCTCCTACCTTAGGTTTAGAAATGGAGCCATGCAGAGCGAGAGTCGCTGCTTAGCGGCAATGCAGATGACCTTGCGGGATTGACATTTTCCTTACTGCATAGATGTCAAACTCCAAGAGCAGCACTGCTAAAACTCTGAAAGCAATTACTTTGAAATAACAGGAGTGCGTGAGAGGGAGGGTCTGACAAGCCAATAGCAGGCTGTCTGCCCATAGAACACAGCCGCAGCAGGCATCACGTGTGCCCATTAGGAAAAACAACACTGAGATTGATTCCATTCCTGGTTAGGTTTATCAAGTGACGATAATCAACATTTCAAGTCAGGTGACTTTATAAAAGAACCTTAGATTACTTGAAAAGTCTAATGACATGGAATAATTCGGTATTTTTAGAAATGCTGATAAGTCCGTCTTTTCTTACAATTATATTCATTTTTTACTATGACTGTACAATTAAAGCTGCCCAGTCCTTAAAGGATCCCTGATAACGGTAGTTGTTGGTAATTTAGATGGATGATAGATGTGTGATAGCTAGAGGGTGCATAGATGACAAATAGACAGATAAACGGTAGAGTGGATGGTTGACTAGAGAGGTTCATACTAGAGAGATGACAGATTAAAGAGATTAAAATGATAATGATATGGACTATATAAATCATGATACATAGATAACATTAGGTTACAATAAAAAGATAAAATTTGTCATTAAAATGTGTTTGTTATTATTATTTATTGGTTTGAGTGTTTTCCCTGCACTTATGTAAGTTCATCACATGTATGCAATGCCCCTGTAGACCAGAAGGAGGTGTCAGATTCCCTGGAACTGGAGTTACAGATGGTTGTTAGCCACCATGTGGGTGCTGGGAACCTAACCTGGGTCCTCTGAAAGAACCACCGGGGCTCTTAAGCACTGAGCCATCTCTCTAGCACTAAAATTGGTTATTTTCTTTTTTTTAATTAAAAAAAATTATTTATTATTTTTATTTTATGTGTATGTGTGTATTACCTGCATGTAGGTAAGTGCACCCGTGTCATGCAATGCCCACGGAGGACAGAAGAGGCTGTCGGATCCCCGGAACTGGAGTTACAGACAGTTGTTAGCTGCCATGTGGGTGCTGGGATTCGAACCTGGATCTTCTGCAAGAACAATCAGTGTTCTTAACTGCTAAGCCATCTCTCCAGCCCATAAAATTGGTTATTTTCAAAAGTATATAAGTTTGATGATGTTAGCAGGGGCAATTCAACAAAAATATGGACAATCTATTATTCACTTCATACATGCATCACAGCACACAGTTCTTTTGGATGTGGTAAATACAAAAACAATGAATCAAAGAGATTGAATATTATGTGAAGTGACCACAGGAATTGCTATCTCCAAACCAGTAATTTGTCATCATCACTTCTTGAATACTGCATATAATGGGAGAAAAACTCTGTGAAGAAACTATGTTTTACCTTCATTCTCTCCCTCACTATCAGACTTCATATAAATTGGCAGGTGAGAAATAGAAGTGAATTATGTATAGTACCTTTCTGACAAATTTACTATCCTTTTTCAATTTATTAAATATTGACAATAAATAATACTCAACAATCCTGAATTTTAAGCACAAAAGATGATTTCTGTGGATCTGTTGGGCCCAAGCAGGCAACACTGGAGACATGATCCTGCTTCTGATGTGTTTGATGTCCACCTGGATTCAGAGACTACTCAGGTGTGCTAGGTGGTATGAGAGAGTTTATGTCACTAGAGAGAGAGGATTCAAATGCCCTAGAGTCCAAGGAAAATATAAACAGTTATCTTGCATGGGAGCAAAGGGATAGGGTGAAATATCAGAAAAGGTAACATTGGAAAATCATTCTAAAGAGTGAGTGGGGTTATGAGAAAGACAAAAATGGTCTTGGCCCAGACCACAGGCAAGGAGAAAGCCCCGAAGCTCAAATATACTCGATCAGGAGACAGGATATATTTCACTGGGATTTTTTAAAGCTTTTTATTGATCTTTTGGGTCATGCAATGTGATATGTTCTGTTCATATTCATGCCCCTCCCCATCCACACTGCTCGCACTAACCCTCCTGCTAATTTTATGTCCTCTATTACTATTCCTTGGGTTAGTATTCAGATCAGGTTGTAAGAAAAGGTTAACCCTGGATGGTGAGGTGTGGAGCAAAGAGTTATTAAGGAACCCTTGCGATATTAAATTTGTTTATAAAACTGTGCTTCAAGGCAGCCACTCCATCACGATGCAGCTTTTGGAAAGATACATGGTAAGGGACTGAAGCTTGATGTAATTAGTGAGGGAACTTGGGAGCTAATTTTGTAAGGCTTTCTAATGAGAGAGAGAGAGAGAGAGAAAGGAGAGAAATCTAGGTGTAAGTATAAGCAGGTGTGATGTTGTCTAATGGTCTCAGATACTAAACTAATCTTCCATGACCATATTTAAAGCTATGGGAAATCTCTAAACTATTCATTACAATAGTCATGTTACAGATATCAGCTAAACTTTTTTGTGTCTGTTAATAACACTCACTTTTAAAATTATCTATTAAGTACAAAGATTTTCATAATAGCTGTTTTCCTAAAGAAATACTTTATTATGTACATAAATGTTACCCTCAATGCACCTGAGTGCAATTTTAGGTAGTTGAAGGTCACTGAGAAAAATGCCATGTTTTTCCATCAAAATGCTGTTCATGGTAAAAGAAGCTCCTTTGAGCAGGTGGTGGGGGGACGGGAAGGGGGGAGCTGCCCTCGGGAGGTGCATATGGTCCTGCAAGAAATGGCATATGGGATAGAGGAAGTGAAGGTTTAAAAAATAGGGGAAGTATGCAACTGATAATTACAAAACATTGTTTTACTCACAATTATTATTCATAAATAGTCCTAATCTAATATTTTGGATATTTAAGCCTCAGAAATAATTATGTATTTCAAACAGCTATCATTTCAGGATCTAGATTTGTAGAGAGATTGCCTCCAAACCTTATATTTCCTATTTTTGTTTCTCCCTATTCTGTGTTAAGAGAAGACTACATTTGATCCTCTTCATCAAGTTTCTCCTCCACGTGCTTCCTTCCTGTATGACTGTTTCCATGGATTGGCATAAGCTCTGGTGGGTGACACTTTCAGAAAGTGCAATTCCTATGCCAAAGTTTCTCCCAACAGAACACCACAGCTAGACTGTGCACCTAAAACATCTCAGCACCACAGCCTCAGATAAAGCTCATGTCTACCTTCTGATGACTAACTTTGACAAGAATGATCTTGTTTAGCATGTCAAGAACAGTGAAAACTTTGTTTCAGGAGCTGTGGGCTGTGCTTCTGAGGGCAGAGACGAAGTGGCCAGAATGGCAGAGAATGATGTTATGAAACCTCCGATTGTGCGCACATCTGAATTTTTTATTTTTCAGGCAGTATCAGTATGAATACTATCCTTCAAAGACATTGAATTCCTGAATAAGAAAATCTTTCGCTCATGCCTGAGATCTGAAGTGGCACTACGAGGCACAGCCTGACAGATTTGTGGAGAATACCTACTCCCTCCTCTAGATCTGCTTAAGAACTTGCCAGAAACTTACCATTGCAGTCATTATGGAGAAAGCAAGTTCAGGAAGCAGAA
Source organism: Nannospalax galili (assembly GCF_000622305.1). Classification (NCBI taxonomy): domain Eukaryota; kingdom Metazoa; phylum Chordata; class Mammalia; order Rodentia; family Spalacidae; genus Nannospalax; species Nannospalax galili. The sequence goes on from NW_008328543.1 coordinate 535,776, forward strand.
AGCCTCATCTCTGTACCTACCAAGCACACAGAGGCAATTTATCAATGATTTCACGGGAAAAGGAGAGATCTTAATTTCACTCAGAATGTACCGTAGCTTTGAATTGTATTTCAGATCTGATCATTTAAAATGCATCCTGAATAACTTTTATTTGCTTTTCAAAGCACTTTATGCTGGAAAAATAGTTATATGTAGTATTAGTAATATGTAGTTTGAAAACATAGTTCATAGTGCCTCTCACTGTGATTTGTAATGTTCAACTGAATATACTGAACTGAAATTGTAAAATGTTTTAATTAGATTCTCTTGTAAAGATCTGATTCTTACCTATACTTGCTGAGTATATATACATATATACATGTATGTATATGTATATATAATATGTACATTATTTTTACTACATAATCTAACACATATTTCAATTAGCGATTTAACTTTATTGAAATTTTAAGAGACAAATTATCTTTCTTCTTAAACTTTAAAAATAAAACACTTTCTCAGATATTTATATTTTGAGTCCTCCAATGTCAGATGTTTTCCATATGAATCTAATTGGGTTAAACATTTGTCCTGTTCTCCCTGATTTAGCCTTACAGAAAACAGCTCATGAATAGAAAACAGGGCTGTCAAAAAGTTAAAGCTTATGATTTTAGTTTGCATAAGATGGGACATGCAATGTCCATAATTTCTAAACTCAGCCATCTGCGAAAATTTCTCTAAACCTCAAAGTAAAGAATTTCAAAGACCTCTGATTGAGGAGCTCAACGTAAGACGCTCCTCAAGCTGGCAGGACACAAGTCTCAGCTGCAGCAACAACATGAAAGCAGCCTAAAAAGAAAGAAAAAGCACAGTGTGCTTCACATTAGCACAGGCAGAAAGCTCGAACCCAGGTCTTACTACACAGTTTCTCTCTGTGAACTGTGGTCTTTATGACTTTTGCAACCTAGTATCTCTGCATGTTTGTTTCCCTAAATCCATTACACTTTAACTTCTACAAATAAAGGGGTCCTTGAGATGAAGTGTTCATTCAGACTGTGGCTAGGCCCTTTGCTCAGGCTACTTTTTGATAGTGCGTTAATTTATTACTGCAAAACATCACGCTCGAAATTGAAGCAGCATTTTGGAGATCTAGGTCGCTAAACCTTTTCATTAGAAACAAACATTTTTTTTTTTTTCTGGTCAGAGAGATTTATAGACACTAGTGGTAACTTTAGATCTGTGTTGGACTGCTGTGTCTCTAAATTGATTTCCAAAGGAAAATAGAAGCCAACAGTGATTGCTTTGCCAGTAGCTAGGTTTTCAATGAAATCTACATTTTCATGTTATTCACATTCCCCAAGAAGTCATTTCAAAGAGAAACACTCTGAATAAATATAGGTTTTGGTGGTAGAATTGGCTGGAGCCTTATACAGAAAAGGGAGGTTTCTATCATGCCTAGAAATAAATGCTAACAATGGATACATGGGTAACTATCCGTCAGCCAGCCCCATTTCACTGTGTGAGATGTCTGTGGTTATCAGAGATTAGATGACCCAAAAGCCAAGCTAAAAGCCTTATAGATTATTTCTTCTCCTACAAATGCTTTTAAGAACATGAATTTATAGTCATCTAGAGAGGGATTGTGAACAAGATTTTCATTTGCAACCTTAACTGGGTCATTATTTGTTATCTCATTTACAAAATTTAAATAAGTTTAATAGTCCAAAGATTAAAATTTAATCATACCCTTATATATGTATGTTAGCAAACAATATAATTCCAATAAGAATTTATTTATGTATTAATAGCATTACAATGTGTTTTAACATTGCTATTGTTATAAACAACCAACAAAATAGAAATGTGAGCAGTATTGTCAATTTTATTCTATTTTGTAGAAAATGTGAATGTGGGCCTGAGTGTCAAGATGTGCTTCCAAAGATTCTAATAGTGACGTCACTGTGTGCTTTTCGCCACGGCTGTGTCAAGAGAAAGTAGGAATACAGAAACCTTTTAAGTTCTAAGAAGATTATCAGTGTTTTGTAGATCTGTGGAGTAAATGACCCAATACTGAAAATAAAACCTCAGGCTAAACAACCTTGCCCCATGAGCTTAGCATTATATGGCTTTTTTCCCAAACTAAAGGAAATGGACTTGGAAGAAATATATTTAATTAACTAAAAAGAAATCAGTCAGGTAGTTTAAAACCAGAAACAAACTGAAGTAAGAGAATATGCTTAATTATTGATAGTAAACTTATATTATTTCTATGATAAATTAATTTGGAGCTGAGGGGATGGCCTAGCAGTTAAAAGCACTCATTACTCCTACAGAGAATCTGGGTTCAACTGACTCACAACTCCCTGTGACTCCAGTTCCAGGGGATCCCACATCCTCTTCTGTCCTCCACAGGGATTTGCATGCATATGGTGCATTGATTACATACATGTAATCAATCAGTCACACACATAAACACAAATCTTTAAAAGCAAAAAATAAAGTGACTTAGGAAGATGTACTCTTTGTTAATTATCTACAAAACATCTATTAAAATAGTTTGATTTAGAAACTACCACTGTTGTCACTAAATAAAAAAAACTAGAATGAAAGTAGCTGGGCGGGCTCATACACACTACTTCGGGTTAAAAACAAACAATATTCTGCTTTAGTATTTTAAGTTGTAGTCTATATTTCACGTCAACACAGCTATGACTAAATTCTGTTTTATGAACTTTTTATTTCTAGAGCTTTTCCAGAACCCTCAAGGTGCTGTAAGCATTGAAGGGTGTGGTTTTGAGTTATGTTGGGTATTTTGACCAATGTACATGTCTTTTTAACCCCAAACTTTCCCTGTTAAGATGATGTTTATTCAAGGCAGCAAGTGATGTTTGCTAATATTACTGCAGTTCTTCATAAAGAAAAATTCATATTTCATTCATTTGTAATTATTTAAAAGTGCACTATAGGGCTGGAGAGATGGCTCAGAGATTACGAACACTGGCTGTTCTTGCAGAAGATTGGGCTTTGAATCCCAGCACCCACGTGGCAGCTAACAACTGTCTGTAACTCCAGTTCCAGGGGATCTAACAGCCTCTTCTGTCCTCCACGGGCACTGCATGACACAGGTGCACTTATCCACATGCAGGCAATACATGCATACACATAAAATAAAAATAAATAAAAAATTTCAAAAGTGCACTCTAAAAGATCATAGCCACTGATTTTAAAATAGACCATACAGTAATCCATCTAAAATTGTAGATAGTATCTACTATTATCATTTACACATCCATCCTCTGTGTGCGTGTGTGTGTGTGTGTATGTGTGCGGTGTATGGGGTATGCACGCATGTATGTGTGTGAGGGGTGGTATATTGTGTATTCCCGAATGGAACACACTCACCTGTGTGCTTTTTGAGTGCAGCTCCAGCCTTCAGCTGCCCCAGGTTTATGTAGGTGTTGTGGGTATAAACCTGGGTCTTCCTCTTACACATACCCACTGGACTTTAGCCCTGAACTCTCGAAAATTTAAAATTATATTCTTGCCTTCAAAATAATATGCTATGTTTCACATCTTAAATACTTTCCATTCACAGATCATGATCTTTTACTTTTCATATACAAATCCGATTTGAATCTCTATCCTCTTGATAATGAAACACATGATTTGTAGTAAATTAAGTGAATTACATCTTAGCGGGCATCCATGTTTCCTTCAGTTTTCTATTATGTAAATGTACTACGAACACTGCAAGGTAAATATGTTCATTGTAATCCACCCATGAGTGTGAGCCTGTGTAAGTCTTTGTGCTTTTGTGTTTTCTCTCTGCCTCTAAGATCTCTTACAGCCATATTTAGAGTGAAATCTGGTCATTCATAAGAAATCTATACAGCTTATGTGTAGAAAGACCCTGAGGGTGTGAACTGTTTAGAAATGGAAGTTACAAGTTTTTTCATATCCCTACACTGGGAAAGGACTGAGATGGTCATTTGCTATCCACTGGGAAGTACAGAGCCCTCTGCTCTACTTAGTGGCCAGTCGGTTCCTTTTAAAAGTATTTGTTTATTCTTATTTATATGTATGTGTGTGTGTGTGTGTGTGTGTGTGTGTGTGTGTGTGTCTGAGTGTCTGAGTATATGTATATGAGCCTGTAGTGCCCAGAAGAGGGCAATGGATCTCTGGAACTCACTTTACAGGTGGTGGTGATCCACCATGTGGGTGCTGGGAACTGAACCTTGGTCCTCTGCAAGAGCAGCCAGTATTCCAAACCACTGAGCCATCTCTCCAGCCAGACATTTGTTTTAAATATCCTTTGTGCCATTTAAAATACAGACATGGTCATTACTCAGTCCCTTAACCTTCCATTGATGACAGTGTCACTTTTAAAATAAAGGTAACAGCTTCCTGATAGTGTGGGTGACGTTAAAGATCAAAATGAATGAATGTCACTCAGTGTGCGGTTTTCAAAACTGACATAGTGGGTTCTTTTACCATTCCTCCTTTTCTGGCAATTGTGGTTTCTTTCCATTTGTCTGTATAAAGCAGTTAACGGTTGCCAACATTGTTTAGTTATAGCTTACCTCCCTTCCTCCCTCCCTCCCTCCCTCCCTCTCCTTCCTTCCTTCTTTCCTTCTTTCCCCTCCTTCCTTCCTTCCTCCTTCCTTCCATCCTTCCTGCCTTCCTTCCTTCCTCTATCTCTTGCTCTTTTCCTCTTTTTAACATTTTTTTCTACTTGTGAATAGGACTCAGGGCCTTATTCATGTTAGAGAAATATTCTAAAAGTGATGTACATTCTCAGTCCAGCTTGTGAGAAAGTTTCTTATTTAACCTACCACTGACTAATTTGTGCCCTTAAGATATGGCTCTGACCTACCCAGTAAATTTATCCTCTTTGCTCATGTTTAAAAAGGAGAGGCTGTTCCTGAAATGAAAGCGTTTATTAAAGTGATATTCTCCTCCTACAAAGAGTGATACACTGTAGATACTCCACATCTGTCTTTATTCTTAGGACAAACCCCAATGTTTGGGATGGTGAAGGCATTTTCACAAAGATTGAAACAACAACCTTCAGACAATTTAACACATTCATGTGGTGCTGTTTCAGCAGGTTGGTGAACCTTTGGGAGAGACAGTTGTAGATAGAAGAAGTGGGTCTCTAGAGGTGGGCCTTGAGGGTTAAGCCGGCCCCACCTCTTATGCTATGTCTGTTTCCTGTTCACACAGATGTGGAGAGTGCCAGTATCCTCTCTCCTGTCATGTTGCAATCTACCACCATGCCTTCAAAGCCATGGTAGACTCTATCTCCTCTGACCATGAACCAAAGAACATTTATCTTCCTTAAGTGACCTTATCAATTATTTGACCTCAGTAATGACTAGTTAATGGAGAAGTTCATAAAAGTGCACACCTATGAGCCTTTAGGTGAACAGGTCAATAGCATAAATGTAGTCCTAAGCACAACCGAAGCCAAGAAAATATTAGATGCTAAAACCCTCAGTCATGTCTCCGTTCCCTAGAGCATCACTTTGTATTCAAGTAGGAGAGAGTGCAACGTGTCCCTTTCTGAATGTTTGGTAATAGCACAGCACAGGTTTGTGTGTATGTGGAAGGGTGGGATGTTCAGTATTTTATTAGTGGCATCAAGCTGTGGGACTGACTTTTACAATATGAACACGGGCTGGACAAATGACTTTTACTTAACCTTACAACCAAAAGTTAATCTTATCTTAGCCGGTTTACCATGTAGCCAAGCTCAAGGAGCCTCGAGTTTCTCTTATAACCTAAAGCATGAAGCTTTAATTCCTTATTACCCTTGAGCCCAAATCACAGTCTGAATGTGAGGGGGATGTTTTGCATATTCAAGAGAGCCCAGCAAGCAGCAAAGGACATTCCTTGGAAATAAGAAGGAAGAGGATTACATTTGTGTTGGAAACAACAGATGGGATTAAATAGATAACATCTGTTTGTGGTTGTGATTCTACTGATGTGGGTCTAGGCATTAGAAAGGGCTAAATTCTTCTCTGATAGGATAAGGATCCTTCTTTCACTTCCATTTCCTCTGCTTCAATAAAGGAAGAGTGAACCTTTGTTCAAAAGCACATTTCTGAGTGATTTCTTAAGGATCAGCTTCTCAGAACAATTCAGGTTCTTGTGTGAAATGGACTCTAAGGGACAGGCCATGTTTATTTAGGCATCACATAGTAAACAAGTTGCTTTTCTCACATGGGGATTTCCAGCACTACATTATAATGGAATAGATGACTACACGTTCCACAGGACACGTTTTCTATGTTGTACTTCTGACAGTCATCTGGATTTTGTGAGGGTGTGGAGTAGGAAGCACGTGGTGGTATTTTGGTTCAATCCTAATGACTATGTATTGCAGAGAAAAAATTTTTAGATTATGTTAAACAGGCCAATTTAAATTTATAAGGTTCACACCAAACAGTTTTCAAACGAGGTTCCACACATTGATAACAGTGACAGATGAAAAGTTCTGGGCAATTCACATACTTGCAAGTACCTGATGTTGCTTCTCTTTCATACCCTTCTGGGTGCACAGAGGTTCCGCTTGGTCTTTTTAAATTTCATTTCCCCAAATTGAGTATCTTTTCATAAGTTTACTGACAACTGGAATTGCCTTTTTGGAAAGTCTAGTTGGAGACTATTTCTAAATTTTCTCCAAGGATGGTCTGTGTCATGTTTGATCTATTTGTAGGAGTGTCTAATGTTTTATAAGGCATACATGTGTGCATGTGTGAATTGATTTCTTGTGATCTTAATAATGAATCTCGATCACCATTCTTGATTTCTACATAAAATAGTCTTTGTTCAATACGGATATTTCTGCTGTCCACTTATCAAAGTTCTTTATTCAAATTCTTGAGGGTATTCCCTTATTGTATCTTTCAAAATTTTATGAAGTAAAAAAAAAATATTTGAACTTCATATATATTTTGGACTGTAAAAGAAAGAGAGCTGTTGAAAACCAGGAAATCTCTGCACAGTAATTGGCTTTTCTCCTTGTAAATATAAAATGCCTTAGATCAAATTCCAAAGATATAGGTAAAACAGTTGATCTGAGGAGCTGAAAATCAGAACCATGTGATGGAAACAGGATTTGAAACAGGTGTGTAGTATTACATTGAAGAGATTACGATGGCCATATCAGACAAAAATACTGACTTTATGGTGAGAGAAGGCAGACAGTGACCTGATCAGAGGTGAATGTCAAAGATAAAAGTGGACTGGAACACAGAACAAACAGAACACATTGGGGGCGGGTATGAGGAACAGCAGGGGACCTTCCAGGAGACCAGTGCTTGGGCTCAAGTGAGGGTGACTGCATTCCGAAGCAGAGAGAGATCATAACTGAGCTGTGAGAAGCATTCAGGCCTTTCATTCAAGACAGGCTTTTCTAATCCTTTCAGGCTTTGCCTTAAGTTGTCTTTTAACACAATGGCATCTATTAGAGATAAATTAGGGAATGGTTGGCTGCCTTTAGCTATTTTTAAACCATTGCAGGAACATTTCAAATGATATTTCTTAATAACAAATTGTAGCTTGACTATTGGAATTAAAATCTTGGCAAATAACGATTATCTTTGATAAATTCACCATGAAATTTGAGGTGCCAAGATTTTATTCAGAATCTAAATTTCTACTCGTAATGGAGTGGTCTGTAGCTTTCAATTCTTTTATGATTCAATGCAGATAATTCTATAGAAATTCCTGAATGGATCACAAGCAGTTCATGTATTCAGCATTTTAGTGTAATGAATGTATCACAGTCAGTTCTATGAAGAGGATGAACACAGGTCAGGTGTTGTACCTTGGACTAGAGCAGCTTGCTCAGACCTTTTCTTACCCCTGGATTTCTTTATTGAAAACACTCAAATATTTCTCATTTGTTTAGCTCTTTTATCTGTGCATTTCTATTTTTATAAGTATTAATCTTATAATATGCAGATATTGAAATAATTTTTCCAATATGTATCTTTATTGAATTTTTGCATATTTCACACAATATATCTTAATCATAGACACTCTTTGTATCTGCAGCACCATAGCCCATCCACAGAATTTCATGCATTCTGTCATGTAGTTTGTTTATCCACATGTCCCTCTGTGTGAGTTCATCCACTGGAGCCAGGTCAGCCTATCTAGCATCACTCCCTTAAAGAAGATCAACTCTCTCTCGCCCACCGGTGATCGGCTGCAAATAGTTCCTCAGCTGAAGTTGAGCCCTACTGTCCGTTTCCCCAGCTCTATGGTTTTTGACACATTTCCATGTTGAAATTTATAGGCTGAGATTCCTATCAACCATGCTAACAGAAAATATGTCCAAGGCAAAAAAATACATACATAGCAATCATTAGTTAATAACTATCACAGAGTAATACTGAGAGTTGAAATGATAATCTATTATAAATTAATTCAGTTATTATAGAGCATTAATCATTAACTGTCATGGACTATTTTAGTAGCCATCCCCTTAGCTTCACAGCAAGCCTATTCTATGTCTTATAAATGAAGATATGTAGCTGAGTAGGTTTAATAACCAGGACAAAACTGGCAAATACATAATCCTGGTTTAAGATTCATGGTTATTTTACTTCTAAGTCCACTTTGGACTGGTTGTATATATCAACATACCGTATTCAGATCCAGCTTGCAAATCATCTTATCTACTGTGTGTAGGCATTAACTTTAAGGTTTTTCCATTTTAATACGCATTTTGATATTGAGTTCTTGACAGGTTCATTTTAAACGGAACTCTTTAGGTATTCCATTTTATTTACCTCACATAATTTTTCTAATCATGTTATATCCTTGCATGACTGACCAACCTGTCACCGAAAAGACTGAGAGCATTTCGTTCCTTTGTGAATAACATCTTATGCTTTTCTCCTTAAACATTCAAATTAAATTTCAAAGGAGGCCCCTAGTCATGTACCCTGTGAGTACAAGGTTGTTTCATTAACCACAGAGATGGTCATGAATAATGGGGCAAAGAGAATGTTATCTGGAGAGAGGGCTCAGTTGCTAAAGCGCCTGTCACAGGAGCTCAAGGACCTGGGTTCAGATCCCCTGCAGTTATGTAAAAACTAGGCATCACCCAGCCCTGGAAGCTGGAGACAGGTGTGTGCCAGGAGCTCCCTGGCTAGACAATCCAGCTGGTAAAAAAACAAGGTGGATGCACACATGCACACTCAAAGAGAATAAGATCTCCATTGCTCTGTAGGACATGTAATGCTATCAGCTCAGCTCCATTTCTCAAGCACACAATGCTGTAGTTGAAACTCTGTCTATATAGAGTATAAACATTAGTATATGAACAGTTACTCTCGTTTTAAAATTGTGATTGTATCAATGTTTGAAGAAATATAAAATATGAAGATGACCAGACATGAGATGACTTAGGTAAACAGAATAGGATAAAACTTTATCACAATTTCCAGTCTTTCACACATTTGGAGCCAAAGCACTCAGGAAATACACAGGCACATAACGCTTCATTCTCATGAAGTAGATAAATGGGGGACTCATTTCAGATCTTCAAGAGTATCTGAACTGCCTCACATTTCAAAAGTCAACAGATCTAAAATGGTGTATTTCCTATTGAAAGTACCTGACTGATAAAGGAACAACTGTAGACACCTAAACCTCCACTCATAAATAAAGATGGAGAGTAAACAAATAAATGACCTCCCACAGTGAAGAAATCAGAGTAGGGGATGGATTTCAGGGTACCTGAAAAACCCAGTTTATGTTTCTCTTTGTGTAAGTTTTGCTTTCAAAATACTACAAGATTTTTCATGAATGTTCAGGTTGGTTTGAGACAGTGTTATGATTCTCATTTCATGAAAAATTGACTCTTCCATTTCAACAAATACACATTACCCAAGTCTGCTGGATACAGTGTTTAGTAATGAGAATAAAAAAATGAAAACAAATACTGGATCTATCATCAAATAACCTGTTATCAGGGAATAAAGGTGCTCACAAACAGATCATTTTGTTAAGGGGGAAGGTGCATAGTATATAAACTCATAGCAGGGGAGGGAGGTGGTCTGCTAGATCAGGAGTACCCTGAAGGTTGTGGTGCCCAGGGGTTTCCCTAATTGCAGGCAGCGAGTGAAGTAAATGAAGCAGAGGAGGTCAGCACGCTGCAACATCAGAATCAGCAGAAACAAAGGCAGAAACCATAAAAGGTAACAGGCACAAGAACTCTAGGCAATTCTGCATTGTTGTAACAAATGTGAAGAGGATGTAGGATCAAGCGGGGTAGGACGAGATGCAGGGGAGCCATGGTCCTGTGAAACAAGGCCATTGTCATAGTGTGGATGAATTGCTATTGCAACAGGGCCAAGGATGGGTTTCAGAGGGATATGATGTACCCCGAAGGGACACTTCTTGTGTATGAAAGATTCAGGTTGAAACTCAGGTTGAAACATAACAAATGCACTAAATTTACAGAACTGAGTAGTTTTTATTGAAATGATTAAATAGAATAAAGAGTCTCTCTGTATGTGTGTGTGTGTGTATGTGTGTGTGTGTGTGTCTGTGAAGGAGATATGTCTACTTATTGAAGGAAATTCTCATGAGTTAATGCACAATAAAATATTGAAAACCCCATTTGAGATTGTGTGTGCCTCTGTGTGTGCCTCTGTGTGTGTGTGTGTGTGAGAGAGAGAGAGAGAGAGAGAGAGAGAGAGAGAGAGTGGGTGAGAGAAAGAGAGAGAGAGAAAGAGCACGTGAGAAATTCATTCCTGGAGTGTTCACTAGGGCCCAGAGTCTCCTGAGAAAAAATTTCACACTCAACAAAATGAGTATTTACTTTGTGTCAATACTTAATTTGCCAAAGAGAATTAATGGAATTGTAAAAATTATATTATTTTCTGTGAAAAAATTCATACACACTCTAATGAGAGTTATATTTATAATATGAATTTAGAAAGTCCAGTAGCATTGGAATAAGGTTGGTAGGGTAATAATTTTCATTGCAATGGCATCCTCTTAGCTGGAGAGTAAAATCTGGAGGCCGTACTCTTCCTCTCTATGCTTCCTGTCCACCATGAGATGAACAGCAGACACTTCCTCCATTCACTCTGGTACCCCTGATGGTCTGCCTCAGCCTCCCCAGGGTCAATGGGCAGCAGTGATGACTGAGCCTCTAAAACCATGAGCCAAAATCAATGTTTCCTTCCTTGCCATGGTCAACAATACAGAAAAGAATTAAATATTTCAAAATAGCCAGTAGACAGGAATTTGAATAACCCTATCATAAAGAAAAGATCATGTTTGAGCCAACAGACACCCTGAGCTCATTATTATAAATTCTATTTGTATATTTAAATCTTACATTTTGTTTCAATAAGTGTGTGGTTCTAATGGCAATTAAATGGCTATGACTTTTTAAAAAAATTTTAATAACTACATGATTAGAAGAAGCATTTCATTACAGCTTTAACATATTCAGTAACACACTCCAGAGCAAGAGTACATCTCTTTCACAAATGACTGTAAGTTTCTAGGTTCTCAATTGAGTTAATACAGCTATACAATATTGAACTCAGTATAAGCCCTGTAACACATAAAATTGAATGAGTTTTTTAACCTTCAAAAAAGATCTCCATTTCATTTTACAATATATTGTTCCTTGCAGAAAGACTCTTGTTTTTGCTACTAACACTGAGATGTTGGCGCATGCATCCTTAATCTGTATGTATCTGATTACCATTAGTCATAGTAGGTTGCACTCGGATCCTTGGCACCTGTGTGTGGATATAAAGTCATCGGGTAGATTTCAGTGGTAAAGTTTACCACCTCTGCTACTTCACATGACGTACATTTTTATGCTTCCTCCTCAATTACAACTCAGTTTTTAAATTTGTTGGTTTTTTGTGTGTATATCACACAGAACATCGCAAACAATCGTATTCATCTATATACCCACTTTCCAGATGACTCATTCAAGCTTTTCCATCTGGTGATTCTAGTCAGCCTATCTGGGGTCATTGTTTTAGAAAGGTCAGCTGTTCCTCATCTAGCAGCAATCAGTTGTCAAAATTCCTTTAGATAAGATTGGGGTCTGCTGTTCATTTTCCCAGTTCTATGCTGGGTTACTATCTGGGAGTCCCTTTGGCCACCCTGGCCAACGGCTCAAAAGAAGGTATCGCCTATCTGGCATTGTTGCTTATTATGTAGCCTTTAGCTATACATATGGACTCTTAAAAATTATATTGGCCCCTCTAATCTTTGCTTATACTTTTCTTTAGGCTATTTAAGGATATATAGTTGGTCCAGATAAACCAATTTATTTTTAGTCTTAAGATCATTTAAGGATCTGTTCCTCAGGTGTCACATGGGCTTGGGAGGAGCCCCTGGCTCCTTTCTTTTATCAATTCCATTTATGTGAAGATAAGTCAAAGGTCCTACTGGACCATGGCTGGCTTCACTTGGAAGCATGGAGGAAATGATTCCTCTGTGTTGACCCTCCTCTTTGTAGACTGGACACTGGTTCAAGTCCATCTGGTGGGGTCTCCTCAGCTTCCTTGATCAAGAAGACAGGTGACCCACCACAGTTAACAGAGATTTTGAGAGATGTTCAAAGTCCCCTGGAAGTAGTCAACCTAGGAGGGCAAGGAGCAAAATATGTCCTTTATGTCCCTCTGACCAAATTATTATAGGCCTCAAAGTATGTTTGTTAAAAATCCAAGACGGTTAGTTCCACCAGTCTGGTACTTTTAATTACTGTGTGTCATGTAGATAAATCTTGGGCAAAGACCAGCTTTTCTTAGATAAACCTTACCTAGACATATATTTCTTGATCTGCTATATACAATTTGTCAGTAGGTTGTAGGAGTAATATGGTTCCCTCTGGTTTTCAAAACTAGCTAGGCATTATTTATCTCTCGCATTGTGTCACCCCTCCATTATGGTTTTCCCACTTAAGGTGCCCACATTTCCCCCCTTTCTCCCTTACTAATACCCTTCTCCTATGGTCCTATCTCTCTTGAGCTCCTTCTTTCCCCTTACCCCCTAGGTTCCTTATATACCCTTCCCTCCCCCCTCCCTTAAACTAACCCAATTTTTATCCATATCTCCCTTATTAAAGCCTGTTTCCTACTGTTCTTCTCTTTCAGGTTATTTCTTTTCCTTTACCTCCCTGTTTCCTTTCCATTAT
>NW_008328543.1:549022-552082 GCF_000622305.1 Nannospalax galili
TTCTAGTTCCATCCATTTACCTGCAAATTTCATGATTTCATCTTTCTTTACTGCTGAGTAAAATTCCATCATATAAATGAACCACATTTTCATTATCCACTCTCAGTTGAGGGACACTTAGGTTGCTTCCATCTCTTAGCTATTGTGAAAAGAGCAGCAACAAACGTGCATGTACAAGTGTCTGTGCAATAGGATGAGTTCTTTGGTATATGCCAAGGAGTGGTATAACTGGGTCAAATGGTAGGTTCATTTGTAGTGTTTTAAGAGTTCTCCACGCTGCTTTCCATAGGGGTTATGACCTTTTTTCACTATTTTTTAGACGTTCCTTTTCTTCATTCCAAAAGAAGAGAAGAAAGAGAAAAAGAAGAGGCAACCTGGACGTGCCGAAGCAGCATTTCTCTCAGGCTAGAAATCAGTGTTTGTGGGGGTTTGAAAGTGAAATCTTCCCATGGGCTCATTCATTTGAGCACTTTTTCCCGGGAAGTGGTGCTATTTGAGAAGTCATGGCATCTTTATGCGCTGGGGCCTTCCTGGGGGAAGTGTCACTGGGTTGGTTGAGAGTTCACAGTTCTTCCAATTCCAGTCCACTCCCTCTGAATTCTGCATGAGGTTAAGAGAGGTGTCCGGAGCTGCTTCTGCTGCCGCCATGCTGGCCCCTTGCTGCTGTGCTTCTCCTGCATGATGAACTTGGTATTTTATCAAAGCAGCGAAAATCAACTAGTATAGCGTTGAACAAGTGAGACAAAGACCTTTGTAAATACATTCTACACAGTCTGAAATGGAAGCACAATATAAATAAATGCTTGCCCTTCCTTCCTTCCTTCCTTCCTTCCTTCCTTCCTTCCTTCCTTCCTTCCTTCCTTCCTTCCTTCCTTCCTTCTTTCCCTCCCTCCCTCCCTCCTTCCTTCCTAGCCTCCTCCCCCACCCCCCCATTTAATCCCAAACCCCACACACATTCAAAATCCAAAAACAATTGGGTTTCCTTATTAAAGAAAAGCATTGCCTTAGGTTTCTTCCTGTCATAGACATTGTTTCCAGGGTTACACAATAAGGGGACTATAAAGAAATAAAAGCCTCTTAGTTGTTGAAACTAAAGGACAATAGAATCGGGGATAGATACAGACACACTACAAATTTCTAAAAAATATTAGCTCTAAAAAATCTGTGACTTGGGGCTGGGAGATGGCTCACCAGTTAAGAGTACTAACTGTTCTTGCAGAGGCGGTGGGTTCAATTTCCAGCATCCACATGGCAGCTAACAAGTGTCCATAACTTCTGTTCCAGGGGATCCAGCACCCTCTTCTGAACTCCATGGGCATTGCACACCATGGGTGCACTTACATGCATGCAAAAAGTACACTCATACACATAAAATAAAAAATAAGAATAAAATAAAATAAATAAATAGGCTTTATTAATTATAAAATTTACCATTTACTTGAGAATCAAACTGTTTATTATTGTTTAACCTTAATGTTAATACCTTGGTCTACGTATGTGGCATTTCCTTGATTTTAAAATTTTAACTTCAATTTTTAGTTTTTTAAAAGTTCTCCACACTGTTTTCCATAGAGGTTGCACAACTTTGCAATTCCACCAGCAGTGAATGAGCGTTCTCCTTTCTCCACACCCTTGCCAGCATTTGGTATCATTTGTTCTCTTGATCCTAGCCATTCTGATTGGGGTAAGGGGATACATTATAGTGGTTTTAATTTGTATTTCCATAATTAATAATGATCGAACACTTTTTGAGATGTTTCTTAGCCATCTTTATTTATTCCTTTGAGAACTCTCTGTTTAGATCTTTAGCCCATCTTTTAATTGGGTCATTTGGTTTCTCGAGTCTTTGTTTTTTGAATTTTTATATATTCTGGATTTTAAACCTCTGTCAGATGTGTCACTGGTGAAGATTGCTATTCTGTGGGTTTTCTCTTCACTTTTTTGTTTATTTTGCTATACAGAAGCTCTTTAGTTTAATGAGGTCCCACTTATTGATTGCTGACCTGAATTCCTAAGCAACTTCTGATTTTGAAAATCCTTTCCTACACCAAATGCTGTAAGTTACTGCCAATATTTTCTTCTAATAGTTTCAGGATTTCCAGTTTCACAGTGAGGTCTTTGATCCATTTGGAGTTGACTTTTGTGCAAGGCAAAAGATAAGGATCTAGTTTCATTCTTCTACAGGTGGAGATCCAGTTTGACCAGCACCATTTGTTGAAGATTCTCTTTCCTCCATTATGTGTTCTTGGCACCTTTGTCAAATATCAGGTGGCTGAAATTGCATGGACTCGGGTCTGGATCTTCAGTGATGTTCCATTGATCTATGTGTCTGTTTTTTCACCAGTACATGCTGTTTTTATGACTATGGCTTTATAGTATACTTTGAGATCTGGTAGAGTAATCCTCCCCCAGTATTGTTCTTTGTCTCAGGATTGCTTTGGCTATCCAGGGTCTTTTGTAACTCCATATGAATTTAAGGATGGGTTTTTCTAATTCTGTGAAGTATGTCATGGGGATTTTGACTGGGGTTGCACTGAATCTATATATTGCTTTTGGTAGAATGGTCATTTTAACAATATTAATTCTTCCAATCCATGAACATGGTAGGTCCTTCCATCTCCTGGTGTCTTCCTCAATCTCTTTAATGATTTAAAATTTTCGCTGTAGAGATCTTTGGTGTCTTTGATCAGATTTATTCCAAGATATTTTAATTTCTTTGCAGCAATTGTGAATGGGAGCATTTCCCTGTGTTCTTTCTACAATTGCCTGTTATTGGTATATAGAAAGGCTACTGATTTTTATAGATTGATTTTATAACCTGCCACTATACTGAAAGTGTTGATCAGTTCTAGGAGTTCTCTGGTGGAATTTTGGGGGTCTTTTAGGTATAGTATCATATCATCTGCAAAAAGTGATAGTTTGACTCTTCTTTTCCAATTAGTACTCCTTTAATTTCCTTCTCCTGTCTTGTTGCTCTAGCAAGAGTTTCAAGCACTATGTTGAAAAGGAGTGGAGATAGTGGACATCCTTGTGTGGTTCCTGATTTTATGGGACTGCTTC
>NW_008328543.1:552184-585961 GCF_000622305.1 Nannospalax galili
TGAGGACTTTGAACATAAATGCATGCTGAATTTTGCCAAAGGCCTTCTCTGCATCTATTGAGATGACAATGTGATTTTTGTCTTTGAGTCCATTTATATGATTAATGACGTTTATTGTCTTGCATGTATTGAACCATCCCTGCATCTCTGGGATAAAGCCGACTTGATCATGGTGAATGATCTTTTTGATGTGTGTCTGTACGTGGTTTGCAAGTTTTTGTTGAGGATTTTGGCATCTATGTTCATTAAGGATATGGGTCTGTACTTTTCTTTTTTGGTTGTGCCTTTACCCAGTTTGGGTATTAGAGTGATGCTGGCTTCATAGAAGGAATTTGGGAGTTCTCCCTCTGTTTCTATTGTTTTGAATACTTTAAATGGACATGTTGTATGAGCTGGTTATACCACTCCTTGGCATATACCCAAAGGACTCATCTTATGTAGAGACATGTGTACAACCATGTTCGTTGCTGCTATTTTCACAAAGCTAAGAGATGGAAGCAACCTAAGTGTCCCTCAACTGATGAGTGGTTTAACAAAAATGTGGTCTATTTACACAATGGAGTTCTATTCAGTGGTAAAGAAAGATGAAATAATGAAATTTGCAGATAAATGGATGGATCTAGAAACTGTTACACTAAGTGAAGTAACACAGACTCAGATAAACAAATCACATATGTTCTCCCTCATATGTGTCTCTTAGCACCAAATCCTTTTAAATTCCAGGTCCTTTAAATAAGATGATGCTGTACAGCAGTCCCTTCTGCATGAATTAATTACCATCATCACGACTTCAGCTGACCCTGATTCCTAAACATAGTAACAATTGGACTTGTTGATGGTTGTGCTCATTCATTAAAGGAGTGCCAAGCAGGGTCACTGGACCCTTACCTGAGTATCCAGCCACTCTTCCCAGCCAACTAGTCCAGCTTTGGAAGACAAAAGAAAAATGAGGAAGAACCCAATAGAGGGATGCTTTTGGAAGCCCTTGTCAAGAAACCCCAATGGACTCTCATATGAACATTTGAAAATTGCCCTGTTCTGACTTTTTTCTAGTTCCCTGTCTAGAACTTGTAATGCTAATTACTCTTGCCTTTACTTCTTCACGTCTCCTATTTACAATTCAAGGATTTTCTTCTTTCCTTAGAGACAAGAGTTATGCAATTTGGGAGTCTTTTAGATAGACCCACTGAAGGGGTACTCCAATAGCCTCACCCTGCATCCCTGTTCAGCATGGAAGAAGCCAGAGCACTCTGTGTCCCGATTCCCTATTGGCAATTTGGGTAACCTCTTCAGAGGATGGTGTGATAGGAATAGGAGGTAGGAATTGGCTAGTTAGGGTAAAAAGACCCCAAAGAAAAATAGCCAGTTTCTGGACTAAAAGTCAAAATGTCCTTAGGCCTGTTAGCAACACATTCTGTTCCAAAGGCAAAAAAAGTCAAAATGTCAAAAGTATTTGGGAGCTTGTATCTAATCCTTAAAAGATTTTAGGGTTACCTCTTCAGAGGGGGAATGTTGGATGGGAAGGAGTGGGCATGGATTTGATCAAAACACCTTATATTCATGTATGAAATTCTCAATAAAATTTTGTTAAAAGTTAAAAAAAATTGTAACTTCAAGTACAAAAGTAACCAAAGTGGCAGCAAACCAATTTCATTTCAATGCTCTCCTTTTTGTGACCATAGTAAAAGTTTAACTTCCAGATTTCTTATCATTGATATTATTTGGATTTCTGTGTTTAAGTGGTTCTGGCTCTATTGCCTCTGAACATGAGAATAAGTACCAGATTGTTGCATTCCAACAAGTATTTTACATGTGCACTGTCAAGGTAATTGGCCTTCTGAGACACTCAGATTAAATAAGTAGACTATAGAAATTAAAGAAACCATAAAGACACCTGATATTTCCTCTTGATGTGGTAAAGGATCATGGAGATACTGGCTGGGCCTCCCAGAACGTGCCATCCGGACAATGGAGAGAAGAAGGGGGCTAGAAATTGCAACACATCGAGGCTAAGAAAAGTGATGTCACCTGAGCATAAATAGAACATAATTGTAGAACTCATTGATTTAAACTTTAAGTTTTTAAGATGTCTAACAGCGGAGCTGCTCAGCAGGAAATGGCACAAGCTCACGAGGGCAGACTGTGTGGAAAGCGACTAAGAAAACTGAGTTTCAACAAAGGATGCATTAAGCATGGCTGTGAAAGGGTTCCAGTGTTACAGTCAACATGCAGGGAAAATCTCTTATTATATGAGGCCAGAAGGACTTTCATTTACCCATAAAACTATAGAAGGTGAATGCTGTTGGCTGAAGCCTGTTGAGACTGTGGTGCCAGGACAGTAAAAAACTGAGAGATGAAACTAGCTCAGATACAGAAGAGCACCACTGTGAGTGGGTGTTCTTATCATCTTATCAATTGAGATGAGCATTGTAAATGCAAATGAAAAGAATTAAAGAATCAGCCTCCCTATGAGGAATGTTGCATTATTTTTAATAACTAATTTAACTTACAAAGATCATTGTAAAGAGATGGAAGTTTAAATGAACTTTGATCTTAATTGTGTAGTAAAAATAAATGTTAGTGTTCTATGTGTAAAATAGATACCTAAGGCATGCATGATAGAAATCTTTCAGTTTCTATATCAATTTGTAAAGAGTTAAACTGCTTATGTCTCTAGGTAGAGGGTATCATAAGTCAGTATTTGAAAATTTCAATACACTAGTGTAAATCTATACCAATTTCTTGCTTATTTTAATATATAAAATTCATTTAATGTGGCATATGTTCAAAGAGAGTGAAAAACATGTTTATAACTAAATGAAATTTCAAAATCTTTGAAAAGATTATTATTTGTTTGCATTTTATAAACATCAAAGAAAAATTATTCAGTGCAATTAAATTTCAAAAGTATTTACAAGCATCATTCTTTAGCTTAGCCCCATGAACAAAGGTAGAAGAGGGTCTTATAGAAAAAGTTGTTACAATTTGAATACAGCATTCTGTGCGTGTGTGCGTGTGTGCGTGTGTGTGTGGTCATGTGTATGTGCACGTGTGTGTGACACTGTGCTGGTCATGGACAGTTGAACAGGTAGCTCTTTCTTTTGAATTTGATGGTTCCATGGATAGAGCTCAAGTCATCACACCTGGTGTCAAGAGCTTTACCCTGAGTCATCAGTGTCTTATTTTTTATAGCAGCACAGTGAGTTTTATTCAAGTTGTTCATATAGGATAATTCTTTCCAACTGCGCTTTTGTAACTTTCTAAAGTTTGAAATGACAGTTTGAAATAAAACTTAAATCAATTAACCTGTCAATATTCTACAAGTCATGAAAGATTTTAGAACTCAATACATATTTTAGCTTATTGATATAAACAGTGTCTGAGCAAACCCTCAATATGCCTAAAGTCTTCATTATGAAAAGCATTTGAAGACTTCTTGATAAAACTGAGTATATTTTAAAACCTTAGGTTTATATCAAGTACTTTCTATTCTATTCTCTGATTACATTATTTATTTGCATTCAAAAATCATTCATTAAAAATTACAAATGTAGCCGGGTGTGGTGATGCACGCCTTTAATCCCAGCACTCGGGAGGCAAACACAGATGGATCTTTGTTAGTTCAAGGCCAGCCTGGTCTACATAGGGAGTTCCAGGCCAGCTGGGGCTATAGGGAGACACTGTCTCAAAAAGACACACAAAAAATTACAAATGTATTCCCTTGCATTCTATACTATGAGTATGTTATTTATTTATATCCAAACTTTGTTTTAAAAGTCAAATTGTGCTGGAGACTCAGCAGTTAAGATCACTGGCAGCTCTTGCTGACTACCTGAGTTCAGTTCCCAGCACCCATCTGGTAGCTAACAATTATTTGTAATTCCAGTTCCAGGGGATCTGACACCTTCTTCTGGCCTCCACAGGCATTATATGACATGGGTGCACTAACATACTTGCAGGCAAGACCCTAGTATATATAAAAAATAATCAAAACAAATGTGTTTCCTATACTTACATAACAAAGATAAGTTTATCAAAAGGTTAACTTTCTACACAAACTCTATTTTAATTTTGACTTGAATCATGTCATTATAATCTTACTTTGGTTACAGAAGAGTCAGACAGTACATCTTAATTCTGTATTTTTTGCTTATCAATGAAATGGTGTGATGCAGCATCAAGAACCAAAGCTTTGAAGCAGGGAATGTCTCCTAGGAAGATACCATGTTCTCTGAGACTCCAGCCTCCCTAAGAAACACTGAGCCCTCACCACACTTTGCATCATCAGTCCTGTTCTCTTTCACAAACTCCCAGCTACATAGGACTTGCAAAGAGCCAAGCCAACATACTGAAAGTGGGACACAGCCCTTTAATCAGAGAAGGCGATCTCATTTTGAGAGAGGTGTCAGATGGCCTGTGAATCATCTGCTGCAGAGAATGCTGGTGTCTGTGAGTAACTGCACCCCATAAGCACTGGACAACCCTTCTCAGCCATGTAGTAGAGATGATAGAAACCCTGCAACCTAATGTGAAATAATAGAATTTTCAGCACATCCTCAGATTGTCTGTGTGCAGGGACCTATGCTCAGGTCAGCCTTGCAGTCATCAAGTGCAATGAACGAAAAGCCACGATGATAATCCTCACTGACTCAAAGCAGTGCTTATGAAAAGCATTAATTTCTGAATCAGTAGCATTTTGATTCAATTTTGGTACAGGAACATTGGCTTTCAAAAAGTGCACTGGACTCAGAAATATCTTCCAATGTAATAAAATAATTTCATTGCTTTCTAAAATGTGCTATGAAATCATTTAAAGAAAAGGGGTATTGTTCTAATGGCTGGCTGTGGAGTTCTGAAAATAAAGTTCTTCAAACCCATGTCTAAGAGAGTTAACATTCAAAGCCATTATTTGGTATAACATTCATTGGGGATTTAATTGAGGACTGAAAACAATCTAATTTTAAGATACACATGTACTGAACATTCATAGACTAAGTTTCTTGCCATTATTCTCTAATCCATTCATCACAACAACTATGTAAGTATTTGTATTAGTTACAAACAGTATAGACATGAATTAAATGTCACAAAAATAGATTATATGCAGAGGCTGTGCCACTGGGTAGAAGGTATACACACCCTTGGATTATGAAATCCATTTACATCAGGGATTCAATCTCACACAGATATTGAGTGAGGAATGTAACACACACACACACACACACACAGAGAGAGTTAGTTATAAACACAAAACTGATTTTTTAAAATCTTTGCCTGCCAAGATAAGACATTGCTCCAGTTATAGGACATTCTAACACTTGGAATCCATGAACCTTTTAAAAAAAATGGCATAAATACTACCAAATAAAATTTTGAAATAACAAACAATAATTATGGAAGAAAATAGTATGTGTTATAAACGCATACATTTAAATTGTACTAGTAGAGGAAGACCACAAGGCTGAGAATCATTGTAGAGGTTGATAAGGATTTTAGACAAGGAAAATTTAAATTATATGGTAACAAAGCAGATACGGCTTTGAAAAATGTGGACTTAAATGCCATTTATTCACATCTGAAATTTAAATCTGGGCATAGTGGCACAATTGTAATCCAGCACCCTGGAGGCAAAGACAGTAGCAACTCTGGATGTAAGTCCAGCCTTGTCTATGTAGGATGTTCCAGTCCAGGCCAGCCAGTGCTGCAACATGAGACCCTGTCTCAAAAATATAAAAGTAAAACAACAGACAACCTCCCATAAAACTTGCTGCAAGTTATCAGTTTATTCTCAAGGTAAAGTAGGGACACATTTTAGCATTAATAAGTAAATAGTGTGTCGGTATAGACTATCTGTGATTAACAAATTGTTGATGATCTTGAAGATTTAGCTTTTAGAACTGTTTGAAACATAAAAACCAGGACATTCAAAACTGAAACTGAAAATCTTGGAATAATGACATCCATGTAAGTCGGAATAGCAACATCTAAGAAACTGTAGCAACATTATCATGTGTTTCAGTAATAACATATGTGTGACTTGTAAACATGCAAGTCACATCCATGGTATTGAGTGACATTTTAAGTTGGAAATACATCTTTCATTTCTTTTAGAGTCATAGCATTCTTAAAATTTGGAGGCATATCATCCATGTGTGCTGGAGTCATAGCATCTATGTGAGACTTGGAGTTACATCAGTCATGTGAGTTATAGCCCAGATCATCTTAGTGGTTGAGTCACATCATCCTTGAAATTGAGAATCATATCACCCTTGTGACTTAGAATTACACCATCCATGACAATGAGTCTATCCCATCTATGTGAGTTGTTAGAGTCACATCATTTATGTGAGTTAGAGTCACAACATCCATGTGGATTAGAGTGAAAACTATGTAACTTAGACTCACTTCATCCACATGAATTAGTCACACCATCCTTCTGACTTAGTTGTACCATCCATGTAAGCTAGAGTCCATACTATCCATGTGAGTTAGAGTCACAACATCCATGTAAGCTAGAGTCCATACTATCCATCTGAGTTAGAGTCCTATCATCCATGTAAGCTAGAGTCCATACTATCCTTGTGAGTTAGTCACAACGTCATGAAAGCTATAGTCCATACTATCCATGTGAGTTAGAGTCCTATCATCCATGTAAGGTAGAGTCCATACTATCCATGTGAGTTAGAATCACAACATCCATGTAAGCTATAGTCCATACTATCCATGTGAGTTAGAGTCCTATCGTCCATGTAAGCTAGAGTCCATACTATCCATGTGAGTTAGAATCACAACATCCATGTAAGCTATAGTCCATACTATCCATGTGAGTTAGAGTCCTACCGTCCATGTAAGCTAGAGTCCATACTATCCATGAGTTAGAGTCACAACATCCATGTAAGCTATAGTCCATACTATCCACATGAGTTAGAGTCCTATCGTCCAAGTAAGCTAGAGTCCATACTATCCTTGTGAGTTAGAGTCACAACATCCATGTAAGCTATAGTCCATACTATCCACGTGAGTTAGAGTCCTATCGTCCATGTAAGCTAGAGTCCATACTATCCTTGTGAGTTAGAGTCCTATCGTCCATGTAAGCTATAGTCCATACTATCCACATGAGTTAGAGTCCTATCGTCCATGTAAGCTAGAGTCCATACTATCCTTGTGAGTTAGAGTCACAACATCCATGCAAATTAAAGTCACATTAACCATCTGAGTTAGTGTGACATCATCCATGTGAGCTGGCATCACATCATCCATGTGAAAGTAAATATCATCTTTGTTAGAGTCACATCATCTATGTGAGTTAGAAACATCATCCATGTCAGTTAGAATCACATCATCCATGTGAGTTATCTTTACATAATCCTTATGAGTTAGAGTCACATCATCCTTGTGAGTTAGAGTCTACACCATCATCTCTTTGAATTAGAATCACATGATCTTTGTGAGCTAGAATCACATAATCCATGTGTGCTAGAGGCATACCATCCATGTGACTTAAGGTTCACATCATTCATGTCAGAGCCATGTTATCCATGGGATTTAGAGTCACATCATTCCATCCATGTTAGTGAGAGTCACATTATCCCTTTTAGAGACCACATCAGCTCTTCGAATTAGAATCACATTATCCATGTAAGTTAGAGATACAACAATCCATGCATGTTAAATTCATGTGACTCCTGTGAACTTCACTTACAACCATCTGTGGGGTTTAGAGTCACATTATCTTTGGGACCTGGTGTTACATCATCCATGGGATTTAAGTCACATCATTTATTTGCATTGGAGGAACATCATTCATATATTGGAGTGACATTACCCACGTGAGCTGAAGCTATAGTATTCAGATGAGTTGTACACACGTCTGTTTGAGCTGGGACACATAATCCATTTGAGTTGGAGTGACATCAACCATGTGAGCTGAACTGACATCATTCATGTGAGTGGGAGTTGCACAATTCTTGTCAGTTAGAGTGACATCGTGCCTGTGAGTTGGAATGCCATTGTATATGGTTGTTGGAATGACAGTCTCTATTTTACTTGGAGGAGTACTACTAAAGCTTTGAATTTCTTTTCTGAAAATTGTTGAGTAGTGATTAATAAGAGGTAGGGAAGTGATTCATAGTCACTGAAATGCCTGAGGAGAAAGTAACTTACAGAGAAAAAGTTCATTTATATTCTGTGAAAATGAGTATTACTGTACAAAATCTGTGTTGGAGGCAAATGAAAAAAACATGCATCTTTAAAATTATGGCCTTGATTCTGCTGGTCATGCCTCAAATCAGAATTATCACAAAACTACTACAATCAAAGGTGTGAATCTGGACATATTGATGTGGATGCTTGAATAGAGAGTACCTGGTCATAGATAGTGAAATAAAAATACACTAAAACTGTGCTCGATGAATAGAATAATAAGAGAATATAGCATGAAGAATTTATGTCTCAAAAAAAAAAAACAAAACTCTGGAGGAATCCATTGGAGAATTTAAGAAAAAATCTAACAAAAAAAAAAAAACAAAACTCTGGAGGAATCCATTGGAGAATTTACCTTAACCTTTAAAGAAGAAATATTAACAATTTCACATATTATCTTCCAGAGAATAAAATATGTGTTACTCACCTCCACTTGGAATACAAGGTCTGTGTTGTCCTCAGATCATCAACGGAAACATTACAGTCAGCAGAAATGCAACCCTTTCATTCATGGACACAGACATCAATTTTCTTAGCAAAATATCAACACAATAAATCTAGTACCACAAAGCATCACAGCCAGAAGGAGTCATTCCAGTTCCCGAAATTTAAGCCACATATTTCTTGATACTATCAGAATAATAAGAAAAATCAATACAGTAAAAGAAAAATCTTTGGCCCAAATTCAAGCCTCCTGTGGGTGATAGTTTGGGCAAACACAGGGTTTTTCCTTGTCGTGACAGTCGTTGCTGTTGCTAGAATGGAATGGTGAGATTGCCAAAGACAAGATGTCTGTTCTTACTGGTGTTATCGTGGATGCATAAACAGCAAAAATAAATGAATATAGACTCCAAATTCTAAGTCCTAAAGCAGAGAGGAATGAACCAGTGCATGTGATGCCAGTGCTCAGGGAGGTTTCTCCTTTTACTTTAGTCCAGGCCCAGCCCACAACATGGTTCTGCCCACACTCAGGCTGTGATTTCCACATCAGTTAACCCATTTAAGTAAATCCCTCCCAGAGGTGCCCACAGGCAATCTAGACAGTCCTCCATTAAGGTTCCCTCCCTGTTTGATTCTAGATTACAAGCTGATAATTAAAATTGATCATCCAAATATGTAAGGATTCTATTTATTTCTATTTCAGACCATGGGATAATATTTTGTAGATACCAACAAATTGATTATATATTTCTATATAACAGCAATAATTAGAGAACAGCCAACATACATGAAAAATAATGTTTTTTCAGTCATGTGTTAATTCAAGATTGATCATGAGGAGACAGCAAACAGGGCAGTGTTTACTGGCATAAGAACACATTTATAAATGAAGGAGATGAGGTTGAGATCGCTCAGAGGTTAAGAACACCAGCTGCCCTTGCAATAGGCCCGGGTTTAAATCCCAGTACACACATGGCAGCTAACAATTGTCCATAACTCCAGTTCCAGAGGATCCAACACCCTCTTCTGTCCTCTGTGGTCATTGTAAAACATGGTGCACCTACATACATGCAGGCATAATACTCATACACAGAAAATAAAAATAAATTTAAAAACTTTTAAGAGGCTGGAGAGATGGTTCAGCACTTAAGAGCACCGACTTCTCTTGCAGAGGATCTGAGTTTGATTCCCAGAACTCACAATGGTGGTTAACAACCAAGTGTAGCTCCAAGTCCAGGGGATCTGACATCCATGACATTGCATGACACGGGTGCACTTACACACATGCAGGCAATACACGCATACACATAAAATAAAAATAATAAATATTTAAAAAAAATAAAGAGTAAAATAATTTAAATTGTAGTACATGATATTGATTTTTAAATAGAACCACACAAATATGTTTATTTTGAATAAAGATACTTAAATGTAATTCTTAAGGAAAGTAACTAATTTTTCAATAAATTATGCAGAAAAATTAGCCATATGGAAACAAAATGAATCTTGATCTGAACTTCAATTTTTTATCAAACTTATCTCTAGCTGATTCTTAGACCCAACTATAACAGGTAAAATTATTTAACTTTAGGAAAAAAATAAAACTTCACAGAAAATATGACTGAGGAAAAGGCAACAATTTAAGGGATATAAAACCAGTAGAATATTATTAAAAAGAATATTTTAAGTGCTTTACAAAAGGAACTGTTTAAAAAGCAAAATGACATCTTGGGGATGGGGGGGTTATGAAAATCCCAGTCTAACCAAATTCACTCATCTGCATGAAAAATGATCACCATTCAAAATATTGGAAATTAAAAATAAAATACAACTGTTGACAGTGCTGAACAGACACTGCAGCGAGGAAAGAATGCATTGCGGAAAGCTAATCACAACCACGCCATGACGGCACTGCACATCCACTAAAAGGCTAAAACTGTAACAAAACATGGGACCAGCAGGTGCTGGTGACTAAGTGGAGCAGGTGACACCCTTGTGCATTGCTAGTTATAATGCAAAACCAGGAAGTGTGGAAAACAGTCTGGCAGGTTTTTATAAAGTAAGCATTTAATTATCAAATGACAACATGTCCTCATTCCTAGGTATTTATCCCACGTAATGAAAACTCAAGTTCTCATAGAACTCTCTGCAAACAGCTATGATGTCTTTGTTCCTGGTAGTGAAGGCGTAGCAATGACCAACGAGCCATGGCGGCTCCTTCCTATAATTTCAGCACTCAAGAGGCTAAGGCATGAGTTCAAGGTTTGCTTGGGTTACAGAGTACAAAGAATTAGAATTAAAATGATCTTCACCTGGTAAAACAGGAAAAAGACATAACCATATGACAGTACTACTCAGCAATGAAATGTAACAGCTCATACAGAAAGCTTGCATGGACGAAAACAGGATTCATCATCCTAATAGAGCCAAGTTCCCTCACAATGCAGTACACCACAGCTCTCCATCTACATACTAATGAGAATGCCAAGCTGTCAGGAAAGTCGCCCTCGTCCTTCTCCTTGTCCTCCTACTCCTGCTCCTGCTCCTCCTCCTCCTCTTCCTCCTCCTCCTCCCCCTCCTCTTCCTCCTGCTCTTCCTCCTCCTCCTCCTCCTCCTCATCCTCCTCCTCCTGCTCTTCCTCCTCCTCCCCTTCTCCTCCCCCTCTCCCTCCTCCTCCTCCTGCTCTTCCTCCTCCTGCTCCTCCTCCTCCTCCTCGTCCTCCTTGTCCTCCTCCTCCTCCTCCTCCTCCTCCTCCTCCTCTTCCTCCTCCTCCTCCCCCTCCTCTTCCTCCTGCTCTTCCTCCTCCTCCTCCTCCTCCTCCTCCTCCTCCTCTTCCTCCTCCTCCTCCCCCTCCTCTTCCTCCTGCTCTTCCTCCTCCTCCTCCTCCTCCTCCTCCTCCTCCTCTTCCTCCTCCTCCTCCCCCTCCTCTTCCTCCTGCTCTTCCTCCTCCTCCTCCTCCTCCTCCTCCTCCTCCTCTTCCTCCTCCTCCTCCCCCTCCTCCTCCTCCTCCTCCTCCTCCTCCTCCTCATCCTCCTCCTCCTGCTCTTCCTCCTCCTCCCCTTCTCCTCCCCCTCTCCCTCCTCCTCCTCCTGCTCTTCCTCCTCCTGCTCCTCCTCCTCCTCCTCGTCCTCCTTGTCCTCCTCCTCCTCCTCCTGCTCTTCCTCCTCCTCCTGCTCTTCCTCCTCCTCCTCCTTGTCCTCCTGCTCTTTCTCCTCCTCCTCCTGCTCTTCCTCCTCCCCCCCCTCCTCCTCCATCCTCGAGATAGGGTCTCCCTGTGACAACAGCCCTGGCCTGGAACTTGCGATATAGAACTGGCTGGTCTGGATCTCATAGAGGTCCACCTGCCTCTGCGTCTTTGGTGCTAGAATTAAAGTCATGTCTTGTTATTTTCCATATAGAGATAACACTGTGTCAAGTCTCATACTCCAAACTCAAAACTGAATATTACTGTGTAAAATTTTTAAGAACACCTAAATATTACCCAATTATGTATCTAAAATAATTTTTGTAGAATATGTTACAGCACAACTTATTTTAAAACATATTTGAGGGCCAGCGAGACGATTCAGAGGGTAAAGGCCCTTGTCTCTAAGTCTGAGGCACCTATGTTGAGTCTCCCAACCCACGTATTGGAAGGAGAGAACTCACCCCTGCAAGTCGTTCTCTGACTTCCACATACCTGCCATTTACTCACTCAAGTACACTCAATAAATAATAAATGTAATAAATGATACTTATAGAGCAAATCTGACACTGTTAACTACCAGTTTTACTACTACTCTGCACAAGTTTTATATCAATAATCTATAAAAACTATACACAGAAATATTACTAATTAAAATGAAAATTTAAAAAGGTGTTTACAGACAGAAGCATAGCCCGGTGGTAGAACATGTGCTTAGCACAGAGAAAGGAAAATTTAGTTTTAGATATTTTGCTTCTGGCGTTTTTCATTTAATTCTAATTCTCTATAGTATGAGAATCTTGAAAACCCTTTTGCATATTATGTGTCACATGGACAACATATTTCTTCCTATTGCCTTCAAGCTCCCTATATTGCTTCGTTTTGAAGGCTATGTTCTAAGTTAATGTCCAGAAATCCAAACGACATTAAAAATTAAACTTTGAAATGTCAAAAACAAATACGTTTTAAGAGTGAGATGGCTCAGTACATAAAGGCACTTCTTCCAAGCCCTAAGACCTGAGTTCAATCTCAGGTCACACATGATGGAAGGAAAGCCCACATGTAGTGGTCCTGCACATGTGCCCCATGAACACATACAGGCACACACATTTGTAAATGTGATAAAATATAAAAATAAATTACATACCACTACATACAGTCATATCCATCTGATTTGAGAACCTGTATGAATTTAGAAAGAATATGAAATGTAGTAGACAGACTATGCATTTAGTTCTAGCATTTAACTTACATTTGGGAAACAATTTTGATTCCTGTTTATTTTCATTAAAATATTTAGAGGGCTCAGTTGTGATGTGTTTCACATTCTGAGTATTTTTTCTATCACTATTCAATTTTTTTTAACTTTAAGCTCTGGGCAAAAATTAAAATAGCTCTTCTCTCACACAGAACACAGTGTTTCTAGGGTTAAGTATGGGTAGGGACCCCTGAAATAGATATATAAAAGCGTGGCACCCAAGATGGAAGTATTTTTGATGGCATAGACGTTTAAAAGATGGGGTCTAGTGGGAAGTCCTTAGAGCCTGGAGGAGTGTCTGTCATGATATGTGGGGCCTGGCCTCCAAGCTTTATTCTCTTTCCCATCATGTGAGTATCCTGCTGTATCTTGTATTACCTGCACTGCTCTCTGGCAGCTTCACAGATGGTCCACAGCCACAGGCAGCCTGGGCTTGGACACGAGAATACAAATGCACACACTAAGTATACCTCACATTTCATAAGATAATTCACATGGATTTCATTATAGAAAACTAAAAATGACTAATGGAAGGATTCTCTTTAGGGTTAAATAACATAAAAAAAGGAGATTCATGAGACCCAGAACCCTGTATTGGCTTTGATACACAAAAAGTATGCAAAGTATGCTTAAAAATCAAGACAATTTAGTCTGCCTCTCAAGGGGAATGTCTATGGTCTGTCTAGGCATATTAAATTAACAAAATCCTCTTCATCTTCAAGCAGTGATTCATTCATCAGACTTCAGAGTCATTAAAATCAGTTCTTGATTTGGGATTTTCAGCCACTAAATGACGTGAGGGTGGTGATCAGTCATTCTTGATTAGGGTTCATCCCAGATCTATCTGGCTCTGTGGCTGTTACACTAGCTTGCTTTCCTCATCTTAAAAAAAAATCTCATTAAGGCATTGATGGAACAACTGAGTAGGAAAATTAGAAAGAGCAACTCTGTTGCCTTTCTTTCTGAATGCAGGCTTTTGTCTTCAAGTTGGTCCTGGTCATTACCCTGGAGTATGCGGAAGGGGCCACGTCCCTGGGCTGTGGTTACCTAGAGACTGAATCTCCCTCTCAAGGACATGCCACACAAAGCAGTCCCAGACACACTATTCTAACCTGCTACAACACACACACACACACACATATGCAAACATACACTTATACACATACAAACACATATACCAATTCATGCACATATACACACAGAGATATACACAGACATGAACACATGTGTGCACTTACATGACCTTCCTTCGGTCTTTCTGAGGTTCTATTTTTGGACATGGTAATAAAACTACCACATTACACCATAGTGTTCATCTCTTTCTAGAAAAATTTCATGTATCATTTATTACTTAATATATTTTTAAAATATTTTATTTATTATTTTTATTTTATGTGTATGAGTGTATTGCCTGCATGTATGTGAGCGCACCCGTGTCGTGTAATGTTGCAGAGGTCAGAAGAGGGCTTCAAATTACCCTGGAACTGGAGTTAAGGACAGTTCATAGCCACCATGTGGGTGCTGGGAATCGAACCCAGGTCCTCTGCAAGAGCAGTCAGTGCTCTGAAGCGCAGAGCCATCTCTCCAGCCCCAACTACTTAATATTTTTAATAAAAACACTTGAGAGAGAGAGAGAGAGAGAGAGAGAGAGAGAGAGAGAGAGAGAGAACTCATTCTCCCACCTCCGAGCTTATGTCTTCTTTTCCATGTAACTGAGATTCAGACACAACAGAGCTTGGTGGCAGGTGTGCATACCAGAATTCACCTTTTACATCTAGGTGTTTAAAGGCAATGTTTTCACCAGAAGGCAGAGGCAAACCGTAAAGTCCTATCATTTTATTAGAGACTATCCCCTGAGAAACAGGAATGAGGGAAAGGGGTGGGGCAGGAAGGATGCAGACGATAATCAGGGTCTTTCTGATCAAGTCAGTTCTAATAGGTCACTTAGCTTTCAAAGAGTTAAAATCATGCCTTCCAGGGGACTGAAATCATAGGCCAACTTCCACCTCAGTCCAGCCTCAGATTTATCAGACGAGCACTGCCACTCTGTGACACATGATTACGTGCACGGTGCTGAGAGGCTCCCACAGCACCACAGGCCTCAGGGAGTGTGAAAGAAACATAGTGGGGCTGAGATAAGGCCCCAGAGGTGCCGACTGGGAAGTTAGTTCGGGATGATTAAGAGTGTGGCTGTGCCCTCATCTGTGAAAGCACAGTGGACACCTGCCCTGGACACAAGGTGGATAGAAAGGGTTTGATGCAGCATCTACAAGATGTTTTAATTGGTAAATGTGTACGGTGGTTGGTTTGTATGTTGTCCTGGCCAACCTGGAGTTTACTATGTAGAACTTGTGATGATTTTCTTGCCTCTACCTTACATGTGCTGGAATTGGAGACTTGTACCACAAGCTCAGCTGTATACATGCATGTATCTTAATGTTATAATCAGAAAGTGAAAATCTATCTCATATGACTCCTATATAAAGAAGAGGATTTTATACAACACAGTTATTAAACATATTTGCACAATAGGGGACAGCAGGATGGCTTGGTCAGGTACCTGCTACCGAGTCTAAGGACCTATGATCAATAACTAGGACCCATATGATGAAAAGAGAGGACTGATTTCTGCAATCTGCCCTCTACCCTCACAGGCATGATGTGGCATGCACATACACATGCATAGAGCACACAAATATACACAATAAATATAGATAATAAATAAATAAAATATAATGAAATGTTAGTTCAATGAATGACAGTTTAAAAAGTTTAGGGGAATATATGAGCAGATATACATTTTTAAGTGAAAATTCTGTTAAAAGAAAATAAATATGAAAAGACAATGGGTTATAAGTTTCTAAATATTTAAAATTGAAAAGATTTTCTGGATGCTACTTGGGAAAGTACACAACTACATAAATGACTTCCTCCCAGCTCTCTTGAACACTCTTTAGCATAAGGCTGCCCCACTACGCTTTGCTGACAGTGGCTCTGGGATGCATTATTATTAGGCGTATTTTTGTCCATTTATGAAGTCAAAGGAGTGAATTACACAAAATTTCATCCAAACTCTACAGTTTAAGATTCTGGATCCAAAACAATAAATATGAATTTAAGAATTATTGTTGAGATCAGATAGCACGATCGTCACTAATGTACCTCTTAAAAGCAGAGTCATGGGAAAAGTCAAAATGGTTGGGTCTGGATGGAGATAAAGTCCCAGTGTGGAAGCTCAAAAAGCACAATGAGTATGTCTAGGCTATTTTAAAAGACAGATGACAAAGTGGCTAAAATGCAGGGTTCACTAGGGTCCAGGGTAAGGTTCACAGAAAAACTGAAATGCCAGATCCAGCCCATGAGTTACAAGGAAGGAGCTCCCTCTCCCCAGGCACAGTTAGTGCTTTGAGCAAAGACTTGGAGAGAGTTCTGCACAACCCTGTAACATCAGCTCAGGACAGAATGGAGTAGACCCCTGGACAGAAGCCAAAGAATGAAGAAGCAGTCTGATTATGTTAGGTGGTAGATGACTTAAACAATCTGGCTTTTACTCAGAATGAGATGGTCACTGAGGGTTTTGGCAAAGAAATCATGATTTTGACATACAATTTGAAAAGGATCAGCCTAACTTTACTTTTACTTTGTGTGGACTGCCATATTGAATATGGACGACAGTGGAGCAGTTGTATCAACAAACACAGAAGTAAATTGTTTCCAGAAACACAGTTCATGTGCTTTCTTTGCAGCTAACATCCTGGCCACGGTGACAGTATGACAGGCATGCCTCTGTGTTCCAACCCAGACTTACTGTCTTCAGGACAGTCATACATGGAGAAGGTCTTATCATTACTTACAAAGAACAGAGTGCTGTCACTACTTCCTGGTGCTGCTCTGACAAGTCACCAAAGTAGCAGCATAAAATCAACACAAAGTCAAGAGCTGGATCAAGATCCAGGTGGTGGTGGCCCAAGATCCTCCAGCAATCACTTCCCCAGACACACCTGTTTGAAGACTGTTTATACTTTACAAGCCCCCACTTCCTTCAAGGAGCCAAGCAAGCTGCCTGAACACAACGCCTCAGGTTGGGGCAATAATGAGAAAAGATGAATTGAAATGGCAGCTATTACAATGTGAGATCCTCAAACTGAAAAGCACACTAAGCAAAATGGAAAGCAACACACAGAAGACTTCAATAGAGGAACAGATCAATGAATGGATTCTTGAGATTAACGCACTCTGTTTATAAAGGGGGAAATGAAGAGGAAGGAGGGGCCCAAAGGGAACTATGGGATGGGATTACAGGATACCAAGGGAGGGAGCTTTCTCTAAATATTCAATCAACAGATTGCTCAAACCCGGAGAGGACATGTGCATCCTGTGTAAGGTCAGAGGTCATCAGAAAGAGTTGATTTCATCCCAAGACACATTATAATGAAGATGACAAATGTTAAAGATTCTCAATATAAAACAGATTAGGGAACAACCTGTAAGCCTGTGGAATATCAACTATATTAACAAATTGTCATGTTCTGTCTGCTCTGTTGAGAACATGCCCTGGGAACAAGGAGGGATCCCTTGTCCCAGGCACACTCATGATCATTTCAAGTGTGCTCTGAACACCCAGCTTCTGTGACATAGAGAACAGAGAACAGCAACAGCTAAAGGCACTGCAAACACTTCTTTGAGAGCATCTAGAACATGAATTATTTCCAACAGAGATCACTGTTGTTTATTACAGAGTATAAAAAGGCCTGTGGTGGGAAAAAGAAGCTGGGTCCTCGCTGATGCAGCATGCATTGCTCTGCCTGGAAACCTCTCAATCAGTAATTCCAGAATGACCGTTTCAGCAGGTCCTCCCCAGTGATTTCTGGTGAACGTTGGAAGTGCCCAGTTCAGGAAGCTGCCTTTGCTTGCCCTGCCAAGCAGGCAGTCTGGTTGTTTCAGCTGGATGACCAGTTTATCTCTTTACTCTTCAGTTTCTCCTTCCTCCCGTACACAGCCTTGTTATATACTTCACTCATTTGATAACCAAAGCACCACTATCATGGATCATTCACCATACAGAACACATTGTTTCAACTTGCCTGGTAACAGGTACTTCAGGAGAAACTGACAGGCCAGGAGACTGACTTGAGATGTTCATAGAACAAAAGGAAAAATAATAGTTATAATAATAATAAACCTAACAAACCCAGAATATAACATCTAGCAAAACTGTCCCTTAGAAATGAAGAGACAAAGACATTCCTAGACAAATGCTGAGTCATGTGTTACCCCAGATCTGCCCTATAAGAAACCTGAAGGAGAGTTACTCAACCCAAAAGACAGAAAACTGGCCGAGAAGTGTAGCTACACAGGTGAGTCCAGGGGGCTTTCACATTAAAAGCCTGTATGTAGGAACTAAGGGAGCATGAAGAGTAAATATTCGGGTTGTTGGTGTTCAAGGGGCACTTGAGGATGCCAAGAGAAATGCTAAACTAATCCGTAGTATGAATTCTGTCTATATTCAGAGCAGACATTGTAATTTAGCAGAACTTCATGATAGTGGCAGAGCTTTATCACTTGTGGAGGATGAAGGATGTGTCGGCCTCTCTGCTCTTCCACGTTCTAGAAGAAGCTGAATATGTGATCTCACTCATGTTAACCTTCTATCTGCAGAACTAGCCAAGCACTGTCCATTTGGGCCCCATCTGTGCCACTCTGTTCTCTCCAGGTGCTCTCTTCCATGCTGAACTGACATGCATGGTTATGTTGGGAACATCTTTCCACCTCGAGGTCGAGGGTTAGAGACCTTAACTTTATCTTCAGCCTTCACTCCGGCTTTCTAAGGGTTTTGGCAGATCAGGGCCTCTGTGACTCGGTTCAAGTTAACATTTTGAGGGTTCTGTGTTTGGACATCAGAAATTGTGAGATCAATTTAAGATGAAGGAATGCTGGATGAACCCTTCTCTTTAACTGTAACTATTTTCAGAATCCCTCGAACTCTACACATTTCAAGGCCACCCTGTTCAATTAATTTTTTATCCTAATATCAATTGATTTTTTTAAAAGAAATTCAACTAATGGGCTGGAGAGATGGCTCAGCAGTTAGGAACACTGGTTGTTCTTGCAGAGGACCCAAGTTTGAATCCCAGCACTCACATGGCAGCTAACAACTGTCTGTAACTCCAGTCCCAGGGGATCTGACAGCCTCTTCTGTCCTCTGTGGGCATTGCACAACACAGGTGCACTTACCTACACACAGGCAATACATGCATACACATAAAATAAAAATAATAAAATATTTAAAAAAGAAATTCAACTAAAATACTGCCACTCTGCCCATATTAAAGCATTTATCTGCGAAATTAGGAAAGTAGTTGTCTATGAATGGAACTTTCCAGATGGTGAGCCTATATTATGCAGTGTATGTGTATAAATCTTACGTTGCTGTGTCTGTCTCTGCTTCCCTCTGTGCGAACATTTGTTGGTCTTGAAGAATGAAGATGCTGAGGGTGAGAACAGAGGACAGTGATTGCATGGGCAGCCTAATGTCCTGAGGTGGCAGGCTGGCGTATTCTCCGCTTTCCTGGGTGAATAATGCTACTGCCGACTGGAGAGGCTGTACTTAGAACATATTCTAGTATACTGACCACGGTTTGTCAAGGGGCACGCTTGAAGAACACAAATCAAGAACGTTAGAAAATAATATAATGTCTGATCACTGATTGTCAAAGACCTTGTCAGTTTGAAGAACACAGAAAAGGGCTTTCCACTACGCTCATAGAACACCATTTCTCTCTTAAAGATTTTCTAGATTCCCACTGACAGCGCGGAGGGACCAGGGACATACCTCAGGAGTATGAGAGCTGGGGAGGCCTCACACCAGGATGAGACACACCCAGAGCAGATCTTACCTCAGAGTCTCACTTTCCAGTCTGTATTCAGACAGAGCCACACCCAGGGCACTGTGATGATGGGGTAGCAGAAAAGTCTTTTGTATTTTTATCACTATTTTATATCTTCATAATTTTCTAAAAATGTATAGAGCAGTTTGGTTTAAAGTTAGATCTGGCTATTACCTCGACCCCAGACCTCCCAGACCACCCGGACCTGGAGGTGGACACCGCCTCTGTGCCTACTTCCAATAAGGAAGGAGCTCCTTTGCTTTTATCTCAGGATTTTCAGGATGGCATTTTTAACTGTGTGTGAAGTATTTAGACGCCCCAGGTGAACTTGAAAAGGGTATGAGGTAGAAAACTGGAAGGTGGTGCCAGGATTGAGCCCGGAGCTGCAGCTCACAAGGCCGGCGCTCCAAGCAGAAGGGACGCGGAACATAAATACACAGACCCCAGAAAACCTCCAACATCTGGTAAGTGATTCATTTCTCACACGCAGTCACATATAGTTAAGGAGAAAGCTTTTTCTCAGACATTTAAGAAAATGTCTCTAAGGTCTAGAGCTGCATGGCTTGGGGTCCAGGAGGAGAGGTACAACATCTCCCTTTCTCTTTGCTGCTGTGATAAAGTGACTAAGGGGAAAAGACTCATTCTGACGCGAAGTTCAAGACTATACCCCATCATGGTGGGAAGGTCAAACCGCAGGCCCTGGAAGCAGCTGGTCACACGGTTTCGGAGCCAGAGAGATGAGTGCATGCTGGTGCTGGGCTGCCTTTCTCTGTCTACACATTCCGGGACTCCAGGGAAAGGAGGCATGTGGGCCTTCCCCTATTGGTTAATGTAATGAAGCTCATCCTCCACAGGCATGTCCAGAGACCATATCCCAGGTGATTCTAGAGTCTGTCAAAATGACAACACTAACCATTACAAAATCTCTGAAGAAACTGAGAAGTTCACTTACACTGTGCCATTCAGCTATCTATTCATTCTCCATTTAGCCAGATTCCTGTTTGATGGTGGCTTGGCTCTATGAACTCACAGTGCAGCCAGCCATTTCTATTTCAAATGCCTCATTCAGCTGATATAAATACAAAAAGATGACACAATAGAAAGAAGTCAGATTATGAAGATGAACAGAGAGCCACTTAGGCCACTTTAATAACCTGACTCTAATACTCTAAAGTGCCACTTTAATTTGATTTCTAAGAACACTTTAGTCATTACAAATCATCACCACATGAGAGAAAAGAAGGAGAACAAAGGATGAACAGAGAGCTTCCTCTATACGGTTCTGGCAATGGTGGCACCCCTCACATGACACGTTATGCTGTTCTAAACATGGCTCTTAAACACTGCAGGAGGCATGCTGTGTGCTATGATGTGTCTGAAAGAAACAACGAAACAAGACCACATGGAGACGAGGAATTCTGTTTTCTCAAACACACAGTCATAGACGGTTCCTGAAATGACTGTCAAGTCTCCTCTTCTGATTACCACATCTTAGCCTGCCTCCTTTTCTGTGGGGCTGAAATTAGTTGCAGGTGTGCTTGGCACGTCCACATTTAGGTTAAGAAGCCTACAACCCCTTTCTCCTCCACTCTTTCTGGCTCGTTATCTGCTGGCTGTTGAATCTGTCTCCCTGGGAGGAGCTGCTTAATGCAGAAGATACGTGGGGTCAGACAGTGAAGGAGGCGTCTGATAGGGCTTTGGGGAGCAGAATGCTGCCAACAGCCACTTCAGCATCTCAGGAAGCATTTCCACTATGGATTCAGCTGATGGATAAGTAGCAGCTGACGTTTTCATTGCAGCTATACAGGGAACCCAGGAAGCACTGCCTGCATCCCTGACCCCAGAACTATGGAAAAGAATAGTTTAATAAAAAAGATTTGCAGTAATTTGTTAAATATGTGTAAGTATTACACACATGCATGCACATACATATAATAGACACATACAAAATGTACATGCGAGCATACACACACTCATACACACATGCATGCACACACAGGTGAGATACACATATACAGGAACATGTGCATATATGCACACACATACATATACACATGCAATATAAAAGTGACAAAGATTTGAGGCAAACAAAAACTTCAGATGCAGGAATTGGATACGGTTGCGACAAAGTATTGAAATTCAGCAATGTTGGATCACAGAACATGAAAAACCACAAAGAGGTTTTTCTCAAACATTTAAAAGACTCAACAGTTCCAGACATCTGAAGGCTGAACAAAGATGTAGAAAACTAGGAAACCACATGGAAAATGGTTAAAAGAAATTAAAGACTCAAAATCATATTTTTAAATGGGATAGAAAGCTATGTCACTTAGTTTAGTACTAATTTTATCTAAGTTTGATGCAATAAGCAGTTATGAGTAGTATATTTGCACCATAGTTAAGCAGCAATACAGGTTAATGGACAAATGTCTCTCAAGAATGAGCAGGAGGAATTTTGTCCTTTTACAAATGTTTCTTATGACTTTCCAAAAAATTAGAAGGGCTACATTCTGGGGAAGAATTTTTTATATTTGATCATTGACTGAATTTTAGTGAAATTTTCTTTATGAGATAGTTTGTTAATTTTGAATCTTTCATTATTTTCACATCTTGATAATGGGTACGTCATGACAAGGGGCAAAATAAAAAGCTACGAGAAGGAATGTGAACAACAAGTTAAATCAACTCAGCAAACATGGAACTGAAACAGATAATAGAAAATTAACCAACTTCTAAAGGGAAGCCGATTACTATGTAATACTACCTGTGTTCTAAATGTTTATAAATTGCATGTGATTGGGGCTGTTGACTGCCTCTAACGGTAAAAAACACCATTCATATAGGGTGGGATGAATCCCAAATTCTGATAAACACACAGCAAAGGAAAGCATAGAAAGGTGATCTAATCAGAAACATTACACAGTGCAGGCAAAAAGAATCAACAAGTATAGACAGGGTCTTGATGGCATACGCCTCTGCTGAGGTCATGGTCAGCTCTATGTGGCTGGAGGAGATAGGTAGGTACTTGTTTGGATTCCACACAGTGCTGTTTTTGATGGGCATTTGAAGCTGTACACAAGATCAGAAACTTGTTTTTCACCTGTTAATTCCAGAAGGATTAAGCTAATAAAAAGCAGAGAAAGGAAATCACTAACTTAGAAATGCAAAATCTGTGAAGTCCAGGAGTAGCTGTGGCTTGGGTTGTTTTAAGCATGAGTGAGCTTTTCCAAATTACAAAAGTCTGGCAAGCATAATTACAAGTTATGATACTATCTAGTTAGCCAGGTTACAGAAAGGAGGAAGGGGGCACACCCTGGCTTAGGGTGAGGGTCAGCGCTGAGAGTCTAGCAATGACTGCAGCCCTTCACTACTTCACCTTATAGGACTCTAACTGCTGGAATAGTAGTCAAGAAACCCTCTGCCCTCCACAGTGAGATCACTATCCACATGAATCGATTCCTCCGTTCCACCTCTTCCCTATTCTGCCATTCATAGGTGAGTTCATGTGTTTTCTATTGTTTTTGTATATGCCTCATCATATTTCATTTAACCTAATATCTTGCATGTTCATTCTTTTCGAACATTGCAGAATGTCCTTTGTATGGCTGAGTAGTATTCTACTCTGTATAGAATGTATGTGGTTTTAATGAACTCTGCTGATGACTGGTTTAATTTCCTTTTGTAGACTTCCACGATGATTTTGTCTCAGTACTTTAGCTGTCTTCCTGAATTTCCATAACATCTGTTTATTTCACTTTCCCATCAACAGCAGGCAAGGGGCTTCTCTGTTCCCATATTCTCACCAAAATCGGTTGTCTTTATCAATTTTTAACCATTACTACTGGGGTGAGGTGAACCTCATTGTGATTTTAATACCCCTGGTGTTTAACGGTATTGAACGTTGCTTCATATGCTACTTGGACATTTGCATGATAGAGGGTAATTAAAATGTATAAATAATTTAGACAACTCAATGGAAGAAAACAAACAACCCTGTGTAAATAAATATAATCAATGTTCTTAATGTCCCTTTTTTGGATATTAATTTATATATATTTACTTTTTTTTTTTAACAATGTTCAACTATGTTGAACATTGCATCTAACCCACAGGGAAGAGTTTGTAGGGAGTCACACATCTTTGTTTCTCTGACTTGATGTTATGGTATCACCCATTTCACCTCAATGTGCCCACATTGATAATTAATCTAACTAGTGTCTGTGTCCAGCAGGAGGACAGAACAGGAAATCCTCTCCTTCTCACAGGTCTACAGCTTACTGAGGAAAAGCTACTATAGAATGGCCACTAAGTATAAAATTAGGTACCTCCATAGCAATAAGCACCAAGCTCAGACTTCAAAATCACAGATTTATAGACTCAGAAAATCAGTGCATACTGATAACCCAAAAGGCCAACACTATTCTTCAAGACACAGAGTTAATAAATCTAAGAATTTGAACTCAAATCTGACTAACTTGACAATGCTGAAATCACCTTAAACCATGACCCCAAATCCACACTTTGGTAAACTTGTTCTCTCTCAACCTAGCACATTGCTCACGGTAATTTGATACAGTCTCATTGCCTGCAAACTGCAGAAGCACACGGTACAGGTACAGCAAATCTCTGATCTACTCTTCTTAAAAATGTCCCCATCTCTTCTAAGTCAACAGATACCTGGTGATGACAGTGCATTATGGTAAGCGTGCAGGCCTCTGCACCCTATGGTCTTCCACCTTCCACCCTAGAGGAACAGTGGGGATCTGAGAGCTTCCTTCGGCCTGATTTCTTCTAAAACAAATTATTATTTTTATTCTATGTGTCTGAATGCATTGCCTGCATGTATATAAGTGTACTCGTGTTATGCAAAGCCTGCAATATCAGAAGAAGGCATCAGATTCCCCTGGAACTGGAATTATGTTTGTTAGCTGCCAGGTGGGTTTGGGGAACCAAACCAGGGTCCTCTGCAAGAGCAGCCAGTACTCTTAACCACTGAGCCACTTCTCTTAAGGAGAGAAGGAAGTAGCAACAGGAGTTAACATTTTTATTTCTTGTCAATATTGGTGATTTGACCTGCAGGCCCCACTAGAATTTCAACAGACAGAGTCCCAATGAATCTCCTGATACCAACTGGACAAGGGGTAGTATTTAAATCCCAGAAACTTAACATTTGTTCAAGAGCATCTTGCAAAAAGAGAAATTTTGGTACATTTCCACTTGAAAGCAATCTTACATAAAAATTCAATTCAATAAGCATTAGGGATTGTATAGATGGTCAGACAATATTAGAGAAAAATGAATATTTTATTTTTTGCATCTCATAAGAGGGAAATTCTAAAATAAGTTATTTTTGATAGTACCTTCAAGGTATTTTTAATATTCTTCCTCTTAAGACTTATTTTTATTAATGTATGTGTGTGTGCATGTGTGTGCGTGTGTGTGTGCATGCACATACACACATGCATGCTTCTGAGTGTAGATGCCAATGGAGGATGGAGACATCATATTACTATGGATCTGGGAGTTACAGGGGGCTGGGAGCCTCCAACTTGGGTGCTTGTTACTGAACTCAGGTCCTCTACAAGAGCAACACAGCCTCTAAAATCTGAGCCATTGCTCCAGCTCCTAAAAGTCTTTCTTTCTTTGCTTCGGTACGTCTATCCACTTTGGCTTTTGATATGCGATTGAAAGTTATTTCTCCCTCTTATCTAAGACATTTTCTAGCAAGGAAGTATTGACATTTTGGGCCAGATGGCACCTTGCTGTGGTGATGTGCTACCCACTCTAGAATGCATAGCATCATCCTGACCCTTTTCAGCCATAACAACAAAAATATCTCCTGAAATGGCCATACTTTCCTGGGAGAAATCACAGTTAGCTGAGAAAACTATTATGAAAGTTTCTGATTTTTTGATGTATGGATAAAAACTATTTTAAGTTTAGAGTTCCTAAGGAACTCTAACCTCGGCATACAGGCATATACACAACGGTGGTTCATCACAATAATAAGCTACAGAACAATTAGAAAAAGGATTTACATGGGGCGAAAGCCAGAGAAAGCCAGGTGCAAGCTTTCAAGTGGTCGCGCTTGTGTGAGTTACACAGATGCAGGTAATTCTTGCAGCAATGGATTGTAACAACAGTTGTAAAATGTCCACCAGAAACTCATTCGAAACAATGCTCGGTGCCTCCAAGACTGTGATTTCAGACTCCTAGAAAGAATAAGGTGTTTAGCAAAATCCACAGCACTTGTACAAATAGCTTAGGTACCATGAGCCATGTCTAATATTGAGGATTTTAGAAGTCCCATTTTTCAAATGCCAGCCAAAGGTCAACATGACAAGCATTTTTCCTGTGGACAGAGATCTCTGTAACCCTTTACTGTAAAGTTATCTCTTGATAACTGTGAGATAGTTTGATTCCAGGACACCCTGAAAATTCCAGTCGGTAAAGGCTCTAGTGTCTTATACTGAATGGGTCAGTAACATCTGAATATAACACACACACCCTTGTATATACTGAAAGCCATCTCTAGGTCAATCATTTAATAAACTATCTCTAGTTTATTATGTAAACACTCATATAGCGACAATGTTAAGAGCATGAACAAGACCCATGCAAACTCAATTAGACAAAAACCCAGCATAGAACTGGGGAAACAGGCAGCAGGTCCCAACCTTAGATGAAGAACTATTGGCAGATGATTACTGCTGGATGAGGGAAACTTGATCTTCTTTAAGGAAGAGACTCTAGGTAGGCTGACGAGACCCCAGTGGATGAACTTGCACTGAGGGACATTTGGGTATACAAATGACTCGATAGGCCTTAACATATATGACAGGAGGCATACAATCAGGTTGGGGGGCTATGGGTGGCAATGAGGGAGGGGTATAAAGATGATTAAGATGTTTTGTATGAAATGCAAAAAAGTCAGTAAAAAATATACATTGAGAAAAGTTAGTTTGCCAAAAAAAGTTATTAAGGAAGAACAGCAAGAGAAAACCTCTAAACAGTGCAGTGTAGTGTGCTGGACAGCTTCAGTTGTCACCTTGACACATCTGGGAGCCTGGATTGGGAATTGCCTCTATTGGATTGGCCTGCAGCCATATTTGTCAGGCATTTTCTTGATTATCAAGTGATGTAGGAGTACACAGTCCACTGTGGGTGGTAACACTCCTGGGCAGGTGGGTTTGTGTTGCATAAGAAAGCAGGCTAAGCAGGGGCCAGGGCGCAAGCCAGTAAGCAGCATTCCTCCATGGCCTGTGCTCCAGCTCCTGCTTCCAGGCTCCTGCCCTGAATTCCTACCTTGGGCTTCCTCAGTGACGGACTGTGACCTGGGAGATGTAAGACAAATGCATTTCCTCCCCAAGTTGGTATTGGTCAGAGTATTTGGTCATGGTAATTGAGAAGAAACTAGAACATGAGGTAAGTTTTATCCCTAATGTTGTCTATCTCATGTTGTTAGGTCCACTCATACAGAGCCTGAGGATACAAAGGGTAGACTCTCTGAACCTCTTCAGGGTTTGTGATGTAAAATTCAGGTACCCAAAGTCTTGTTGAATGAGTAAATTGACCTTTTAATCAATTATCATATTGCCACTAAGAATTAATTTTTCCAACTGCACTTTAATTCATAACAAGTCTTAAGGCTAAACAGGAAATGTGACAGGAACAGAAGACAACCATAATTTAACAGAGCACTATGTTTAGTTGGTTCCATTGTGTCAACCTTTACTTGCTTTTCAGAAAGCTTCCCAACTTAGAATATCCATTGGAGGAACCCATTTTCAGTGACATATGGGAATGTCCACATCAACTCTGCATGCGGCCTGAAGGAATGAGGGCCTTACATTTCTCTAGACTTAGGCCCTTTGATTGCCGGCGCTGTGGGGGACACCCATGACTGAGCAGCCTGAATGTTTGCACAGGGTTCCCCACCACTGTCAGTAAACCCAGTGTTTGAAAGTCTTGAGACCAGGATTGAAAAGAGCTCAGAAGATGGAAGAACGTGCTCTTCAAGGCCACCCCTGCCTCCAATGCAGTTATTCCCGGCAAGACAAATCAGATGCATCCAACTCCTGCCTCTGGCAAGGACTTTATATGTTAGTCTAATTGTGTTCTTCTGTTGAGCTACTAGTTTTGTTTCTTTCTTATCAGTTATACCTTAAGGGAACTATTATGTATCCATTATGTCCCAAAGGGCGAGAGGACTCAGCAAATGCTGATGTCTGAAAGCTACTTCAAGTGAGATCACAGCTACCATAATAACCTGAGCATGCCACAGGAAACAAGGGAATTCAGAGCACGAATAAAATGCCTCGTGATTCTCAATTCAGGGTTTTTCCCACATGCACGCACCTCTGCGACTCTGAACAGCATTTTTTATTGAGGACATCTAAATCTAACGTAATATACTCAACACAATGTAAGCACTTAATAATGCTAATAACACATGGAAATTATTACTTTAAAAAGCAAAGAAGAAATATAAATTCCTGGATCCTAAGTGCTGATGAAACTTCACCTCATAGTACTGAGACTCCAAAGCTCTGGCTATTCTCTGGCGTCGGGAGGCTGCCAGAAGATAATTTACATTTGAAATGTGCTGCTGCAGCATGCCCAGCTCTTGTACAACAC
The DNA here is from genome assembly GCF_000622305.1 of Nannospalax galili. Lineage (NCBI taxonomy): Eukaryota > Metazoa > Chordata > Mammalia > Rodentia > Spalacidae > Nannospalax > Nannospalax galili. The sequence continues at coordinate 580,794 of NW_008328543.1, forward strand.
ACAGCGCCACGCACCCACTCTGAAGGCTATTTCTCTGCAGGCTGTAATGTCTGTCTTATTCACTCCTCTAGATATAAATGGAAATTAGACAGTAAAATAATTTTTTCATCAGTACGGTATTGAAATAGTGCAGCTCCTTCCTCCTGAGCACTTGCATAGCTTTCACTCTTTATATCTTCAGCCATGCCCCAGGGACAGATGGGCAACACTGAGAGTGTGATGGCAGAGTCTGACATCTGAAAACCTCTGTGTCTGTCTTCAGGTTTCTTTCGCTTCAAGGTCTGCTCGTTAGACATCCTGCCCCAAGCAGTTAAGCACGTGCTCTGTACTAATAAACCCAGGTTTGAGATCTGGTTCTGTTGTCGCCTAAATTTAGAGATATGAGCATCCTGTTAGGCATACGTGTGCATGTGGGGTGTGGTGGTTGGTGCTCTCATTATTAACAATGGCCCTTTGTTATCAAGATTCTTATTGCCCAGAGAGGTGCAGAGAGGCAGTGTTTAAGTGTCCTCTCTCCCCTTCCCTGTCTGCTCTCCCCTTCCCCCCCACCCAGGTCATTTTCTCCTTTCTCCTGTGTTCCCTACTTGGGGGTAAGTTAAAATATAATTGGAGGAACTGGTTTCATTGTTAGTCATTATTACTTCTTTTTGTTTTCAGTGAGGAATTGACCTGGAAGCCTTCTATTTTATTAGCACACAAGACCTGCAACACTGAGAAGATCAAAGGCCAATTTTCATTTTAAAGATTCATCCCAATGGTATATTTAAGGACAGTTCTTCACACTGTTAATGTGACACTATTAGCTTATACACAGTATAAAAGCAGATGGGAGACAGCGTAGATTGTTCACATTGTAATTGGAATTCTTTCTTTGTGCAAAGTCAGCCAAACAAGGAAGCCATCTTCTCCATAAATACAGGCTGCTTAGGAATGCTCGGGCCTGAGACTGTTAAGGATCAAGCACTACATTGATAAATCAGATCATGAAAACAATGTAAATGTGTTCCAGGACCCATCTTCGCAGTTTTGGGATGGTCTGCTTCTTTGTTACTTTATGATAAACTTCTTTTAAATAATTTTTGGAGATAATTCAAACTTTTTTATCAGAATTATCTTTATCAGGATTTTTAAATCAATGAACATATTTTTCCTCTACTCAATGGAACCTACATACCAATAGACTCAGAATAAAGTGAAAATAGATTAAAATAGTTAACAATTATACTTGTTCTACATTCAATAACTCAAAAACTTCTACATTAAAAAAATCTTATGGAAAAAACACTTTTTAAAATTTTTCTAGAGGGTCTGGAAACAAGACCCAGGGACAGAGCACTGGCAAAGCCTGAGACATGGGCTTCATGCTTGACATGGCTAAATAAATAGATATATAAATAAACAAACAAGCAAATAAGCCAAGAACAAGGTCACTGAACCCTAATCAGCACATCACAACAAGCTTTAAAATTTAGTAGTTTAGCAATTTTACTTATTTTAATGGTGGTTGTAGATTCTTTATTTATCTCTGTCCACAATACCAGCATTACATGCATTGGTAACCACGGTAAACAGTTCATATATCTTTATAATAAAGGGATACGAGTTAAGAGTATACTGAAAATGAATGCCAAGAGAGTTAATAACATTCTGTGAACCTGATTCTGGAACAGTAGTCTAAGTACTATTTAAAATCATGCATATTAATGCTAATATCAGAGACATAATTATTGTCCTTACTATGCTGAATAAAAAAACTGAGGTCAGGGTGGTTAAAAATTTGTCTTATGTATCTGGTGTCCTAGTGCCAGATCATTTCCTGGGTAAGTCCAGCAGGTCTACCGTGCCTTGACTCCCCCAGCCTCTTTCACCCTCCCAGCTCCCCTCTTACCTGGGTACTGGCCCATTTCTTGTCTTGGAACTGCGGACTCCTGGACTGACCTCTAGGCCCAGAATCCCCCCTGCTTCCTGATCCTTTGCATCCAGACTAACCCAGTTCCTCCCAGGAGTCCCCAGGAGCCCTCAGGGCCTCTTCCTTACCCCACCTCCCTTTGCATTCCTGGGTGGCACAGCCACCAGCTTCCTGGGACCAGAATCTTTCCTGGGCCCTACTCCTAGACCAGCCCAGCACCCAAATTCCTGAGAGCAGCATCTTTCCTGGAGGGATCCAGACCTTAGGAGAAAGCCTGAGAGCATCTGATCCTCATCTGACTTGGGCCTCTGTGGGAACTCCTGAAGACAAAAACCATCAGCCACTCCAATATAAAATCAAAAGAGAGAACCTGAAGCCTAGACCAACCGGCTTTTCCCTTGGACAAAAGTCAACTCCTAATGGATCAAAGACCTCAATGTGAAGCCTGAATCTCTGAAACTGTTAGAAGAAAACATTGGCAATAACCTACAAGATCTAGGTGTAGGAAAGGATTTTCTAAACAGGACATCAATTGCCCAGGAAACAAGGTCAAGAATCAACAAATGGGACCCCATTAAACTAAAAATCTAATGTACATCAAAAGAAGCAACCAAGGAAGTGAAGAGAAAACCCACAGAACAGGAGAAAATCTTCACCAGCGACACATCTGACAGAGGTTTAACATCCAGAATATATAACCCCTCAAAAAACAAAGAATCAAGAAAGAAAGTAACTTAATTAAAAGATGGGCTAAGAAACTGAACAGAGAGTTCTCAAAAGAAGAACTAAAGATGGCTAAGAAGCATCTTAAAAGGTGTTCAACATCACTAGTAATTAGGGAAATGCAAATTTAATTCAGAGAACAAATGATACCAAATGCTGGCGAGGATGTGGAGAAAGGGGAACGCTCATTCACTGCTGGTGGGATAGCAAACTCATGCAGCCTCTATGGAAAACAGTGTGGAGAACTCTTAAAAAACTAAAAATGAACCTACCATATGACCCGGTTTTACCACTCCTTGGCATATACCCAAAGGACTCATCCTATTGCAGAGACACTTGTACAACCACGTTTGTTGCTGCTCTTTTCAAAATAGATAAGACATGGAAGCAACCTAAATGTCCCTCAACTAACAAGTAGGTAATGAAAATGTGGTTCATTTATACAATGGAGTTTTACTCAGCAGTAAAGAAAGATAAAAGTATGAAATTTATAGGTAAATGGATGGAACTAGAAACTGTTATACTAAGTGAAGTAACACAGACTTGAAAAAAACAAGTGATATGTTGTCTCTGATTTGGGGATCTTAGACCCAAATCCTGATGTAACTACAGGAACCAGGAAAATGGAAAGGAACCATGTGGATAAAATGGAAAAAGGAGAGAGAGGGATAGTAAGAAATAGATGTTATTAAGGGGGAATGGGGAAAATGGGGGTGTTGTTAATAAGGGAGATATGGACAAAAACTGGGGTTAGTTTAAGGGAGGGTGGAGGAAAGGGTTTACAAGGAATCTAGGGGATAAAGGGAAAGAAGGATCTCAAGAGAGGTGGGACCATAGAAGAAGGGTATTATTAAGGGAGAAATGGGAAAAATTGGGGCACCTTAAATGGAGAAACTATGGTGGAAGGGTTAGACAAAGCAAGAGATAAATAATGCCTAGCTAGTTTTTAAAAAACCAGAGGGAACCATATTAATCCAAAAACCTACTACAAATTATACATACAACTATATCAAAGAATATAATATATGTCTAGCAAGGTTTATCTGAGAGTGTTTGGTCTTTGCCCAAGCTTTCTCTACATAGCACATGGCAATTAAAAGTACCAGACTGGTGGAACCGACCTTCTTTGATGTTTAACAGCTATCCTTTGAGGCCTATACTAATTTGGTCAGAGGGACATAAGGACACTTTTTGCTCCTTTCTCTCCTAGGTCAACCAAGTTCCAGGGGACTATGAGCATCTCTCAAAATGTCCTGTAACTGTGATGAGTCACCTGTCCTCCTGACCAAGGAGGCCATGGAGACCCCAGCAGATGGACCTGAACCAGTGTCCAGTCTACAAAGAGGATGGTCAATACAGAGGAAACATTTCTTCCATGCTTCCAAGTGAAGCCAGCCATGGTTGAGCAGGACCTTTGACTTATCTTCACATAGGTACTCCAGGGGCTCCTCCCAAGGCCATGTTAACCCTGGAGAACAGATCCTCAAACAACCTTAAGAGTAAAAATAAATTGGTTTATCTGGACCAATTGTAAGGTCTTAAACACCCAAAAGGAAAGTATAACCAAAGATTAATGGGGTCAATACAATTTTTTAAGAGTCCATATGTATAGCTAAAGGCTACATAATGAGAAACAATGCCAGACAGGAGATACCTTCCTTTGAGTTATTGGCCATGGTGTCCCAAAAGACTCCCAGACAGTAACCCAGCATAGAACTGGGAAAATGAACAGCAGACCCCAATCTTATCTAAAGGAATGACAACTGATTGCTGCTAGATGAGGAATACCTGACCTTTCTAAAACAAAGACCTCTAGATAGGCTGACTAGATTCACCAGATGGACAAGTAGTGGGGAATGGCTAGGGGTGCCAACAACACAGTGGACAACAGCAGGGACAACAGAGTATAAGGGCTCTAGTGAGGGGAGGCAGGCTATGGGAGGGTGCCATCTGGGAAGCGGGTGTATAGTTGAATAAGATGGTTTGTGATGTTCTGTGTGATATAGATACACAGAAAAAAATCATAGAGGACAGTAACAGGGATGACAGAGTATATGGGCACAAATGTGTTTGGGGTGGAGGCTATGGGAGGGTGCCATTTGGGAAGTGGGTATATAGATGAATAAGATTGTTTGGGATGTTCTGTATGAAATACGCACAAAGAAAATCAAAAAATTTCAAAAACCTGAGTTATATTTGAGGAGGAAGTATAAAAATTTACTTCATGTTAATTAGTAGAGGTGATAAACATTACCACTGAAATCTACCTGATGACTTTATATCCATACTCAGGTGCCAAGTATCCGAGTATAACCAACTGTGACTAGCAACAATCAGATGCATAGAGATTAGACACATGCAAACATCTAAGTGTTAGTAACATTTAAAACGTAGGAAACAGCATATTTTGAATATGAAATGGAGATCTTCTTTAAAGGTTAAAAACTCATTCAATTTTCTGTCTTACAGGGCTTATACTGAGTTCAATATTGTATAACTGTATTAATTCAACTGTGAACCTAGAAACTTACAGCCA
>NW_008328543.1:586077-589971 GCF_000622305.1 Nannospalax galili
GCTAAAAATTGTCTTATGTGTTTAACTACTTAGGCCAGGATTTATAGTTAAGTTTGAATAATTCTGTAATAATTCTGTGATTGTGCTAGTGTGTTTTGCTGTTGTTCAAACAGGTGTGCTTATAAAATATGCACAAGCAGATGGTATCTGCTAAACATATGACTGTCAATAATAATATCCTGATATTTTCAAATACTCATGAGTATGTATTAAAAAAAGGATTTTGAAATTTTCACCACAACATAGTGCACTTAAAAAGAACCTTAATAAACAGCCAAGCCCAGCAGTCATTTTAGATAAAACGTAAGCAAAGTGTAAAATGATTTAGCTAATTTGCTTTTGAGGGTTGGTAGAAGGCAGTGATATGGAGTGGGCAAGGGGAACATTAGACTAGGAAAGACTAATGGGGGGTAGTAGAGCAGGGCAGAGGAGGGGTACAGGGAAGGACAAGTAACACCAAAGGCCTTTAGAAAAAGCCATGTGCAAAACTACCACTATAGAAGCTTCTGGAAGCATTTATATATGCATCTTAAAAGAAGATTAAAATAGTTCCCTATAACATGGGGGCATTGCCCTTTCTAAACACAATAGATTAATGAGAAAAAGATCTCAATGCCAGGTATGGACTCCCTCTCTAGAAGCTGTTGACAATGGGTCCCATTAACCCTAAACAATACTGGCCATTGCCCCTGCTCTTGGTTACCCACCCGAACTTGATGGATGGTAAGACCTCATTTCTGGAGACACTACATACATAAGCTGTAGAACAAACAAGGAGAAATCAAGGTGACCCTATTTCAGATTCTTATCTCTATGGGCTAACATCCATAGTGCTGGAAGGTGCTATGCAAGTTACCAGATGGAAAAATAAATGATCCTCAACCCCTACCAGTCATTGAATCCTGTGAACTACAGTAACAACGAGCCTGGCAAGATATGTCCACTGGTACAATAGTGGCACAGATAATATGGGAGTAACCAACCATTCTTTAAATGGATTTAAGGTCTGCCTCTTAGGATAGAGTCCATACCTGAAATTGATGTCAGGCTTAGGAAATTGAGGTTAAATATATCACAGGAAATAAGGGAGAACTAATACTAGTTTTTTACTAAATAGTTATACTAAAGTGACTCTGAATGGCTCATTGTTACAACTCTAGATTAATGCATCTCTCAACACTCACCAGAGAAGTTTCCTTATGCAACAGATGGTGATTAACATAGAATCCCACTGGTAGCCAATATGCCAAGAGCAAGAGACTGCAGAGTGCTTATCCCTGAATAGGACACCTACATCAAGTTCTGTTCACCAAGGTCAGGGATTATTGTGGGAAAGGAGTAGAAAATTGTAAGAGCCAAGATGTGGTGGATAACCACGAGGAAACAGTCTTGCACACAGATGCTCAGTTATTCATATGAACTCATAGCAACAGTGACAGCATGCACAAGTCCCAGGTAAGCTCAAAACAGACAAAAATCCAGCAGAGACATAAGGAAGGGGGTAAGAAGCACCAACCTCACCTAAGGAAACTGTGGTAGCGGATGGCTGCTTGGAGGAAGAGAGACAGTCTCTTCCAATCACAGGGTTCTTGGTGCATTAACCAGTCTCCTCTGGATGGATACACATTGAAGGACATTTGAGGAGACAAATTAGACTCCATAGGGATATATAAAACAGGGAAATGGATAAGAAATTCCAACCCAACCTAGGGAACTTTTGGCAATTGATGGCTACTGGGAGAAAGAAAGACAGTGTCTTGCAGGGTTAGGGCTCTTCATGGGCCCAGTGGATGGACATTGGGGAACACGGATCATACTCTATAAGCTGTGTTGTGTGTAAGAGAGTTCATTGAATTAGACGAGGGGTGGGGGGCATGGAGGGAGGTGCAGAGAGGGCAGTGGATCCAAATATCATCAAATTATATTGCATGAAAATTGCAAAAATTCGATAAAAAAGAAAAAGAAAATTTCAAAATCCAAAATCACTAAATGTCTTGACTCCATTTCCAGAAATTTTACTGTTATGTCGAGAAAATAGGGTATATTTTATAATGTTCCTTCTACAATCTATAGGGATTCAATCCTCAGTATTATCAAGAAGAAAATATTAAAACTATAAAATCTCCATCACATCATATTGCCAGACATTTTAAAAGGGGAGAATATTCATAGCAATTTTTGAATAAAATTTGTTTCCAGTACAGTAAGATACAAAAATAGATCTCAAGTGGAAATAATTAAGAAGATATGTAGAGAGATAAGTATGATCTGTGGGGACAAGGGGGAGGGATGAGGGGTGAACATGATCAAAATACAGTTTAAGAAATTCTCAAAGAATAAAAATATTGTCAATATATAATGCAGTTCTCATGTTCTCTTGGGTTCATGAACAAAGTACTTAGAAATGACTTGTCTATTGCAAAATTGTGACTCAAAAGATTGTTCAGAGAGGTGACGGTTGTAGAATTTATAGAGAATTTCTGCTAAGGAGTCTCTAGTGCTCCAATTTTCTTTCAACACTGCATTAGTATTTCTGCGATTACATGGGAGCACTAGAAAGTACGGCAGCAGTTGCTAAAGGCTAATGCCGCTTTCCACCCCCTGAAGAGGAGAGCTCGTTCCTGTAATCATCCATCACCTTCTGCTTTATAGTTCTTGTGAGTCAAATAAATCCTTGAATGAATACATTCAAGCTGATAACTCTATTATATCTTTGAGGTTTCTTGTCTTCCTGTAAAAATGATGCACAATGTGTCCTTAGAATTTTTGACAGGAAGGCTCTAGAGTCATGATTATTGATCAGCAGTTCTGAGGGATTTGCCTCCCTCAGACTCTCTAGGCTACAATCCCTATGAAAAACAATGCCATAGTCCAAACCTTCCCAGCAGAAAGGCCAGTGATTCAGACAGAAACAAACTCATTTGGGGCTCTAATGAATTAACAGACACATGAAGAGAAACCTCCTGAGTCTCAGAAAATTAATGATCTAAAGATACTGACAATATGGGGCTGGAGCAATGGTTCAGCAGCTTAAGATCACTGGCTGCTCCTGCAGAAGACCTGGGCTCAATTCCTAGCACCCACATGAAAGCTAACAGCCATTTATAACTCCAGTTCCAGGGGACCTGACTTCCTCTTCTGGCCTCTGCAGGCATTTATGACACAGGTGCACTTACCCACATGCAGGCAATACAATCATGCACATAAAATAAAAATAATAAATAAAATATTATAAATTTTAAAAAAGACTGACAATATAATTCTCTGTCAATTACTTTTTGTTCAGCATTATTTTGACAGATTCAATATTTCACACCTAATGGAGATAGAGACATGGGAAGGATTGCCCAATTGCCAATAAGAATTATGCTGAGATTCAATATTTCACATCTAATGGAGATAGAGACATGGGGAGGATTGCCCAATTGCCAATAAGAATTATGTTGAGATGGAAGGTGTTGTGCAGACACAACCAGGACAATGGTATGTAAGCATGGAAGAAACACAGAGATGGAGCATTTCTAAGGTACCTGGTTTACACCATCTCCTCAAGATGTTCCCAAGGCATTCTAGTTGTGGGTATTGATTTTGACACCCATGTAGGACATTTGTCCTTTGTTTCCATTATACTTGCATATGGATGACATATAATCATATATTTTAATTGAATTTTGGGGAATTTCTTTACAATATATTTCCATCATATTTAGGTATCCTGCATCTGACCATCAGTTTGAAAATAATTTAATTGGTGATTTATTTTTTATGAGGTATCAAAAATATTGTAAATATTGATATTTTAAAAAATACAGCACTTGGGAGGCAGAGGTAGGCAGATTTTTGTGAGTTCGAGGCCAGCCTGGTCTACATAGTGAGTTCCATGACAGGTTGAGC
>NW_008328543.1:590036-590686 GCF_000622305.1 Nannospalax galili
TACAGCTTACTTTTTAAATTGAATATTTTTAGAGTCAAATAAATTAAGTATAAAACAAAATAATGTAAAAATTTACTTTGGTTAAAATGCCCCTTCCTTGCTCTGCTTCCCTGAGCCTTGCAGGACTCACAGGCCTCTCTCCCGAGTAAGTCCATTGAGCCCTCCGTGCCTTGACTCCCCCAGCCTCACTCACCCTCCTATCTCCCCCACCGGTCTCTCCTCCTAGCCTGGGTCCTGTCCCATTCCTTCTCTTGGCGCCCCAGACACCTGGGGAATGACTACTGCTTCCTGATCTTGTGCATCCAGAGCAACCCAGCTCCTCAGTGCAGTCCCCAGGAGTCCTTGGGGACTCTTCCTGCCCCCAAATTCCTTTGCATCTCTGGGTGGCCTAGCCACCAGCTGCCCTAGACCAGCATCTTTCCTGGGCTCTGCTCCCAGGCCAGTCCAAGCCCCAAATTCCTGAGGACAAAATCTTTCCTGGAGGGATCCAGAACTTTGGAGAAAGCCTGAGAGCATCTGATCCTCATCTGACTTGGGCCTCTGTGGGAACTCCTGAAGACAAAAGCAGTCTGGCCACTCCAATATAAAATCAAAAGAGAGAACCAGAAGCTTAGAGGAACCAGCTTTTCATATGCAAAAGTAAACCAGGA
>NW_008328543.1:592379-593583 GCF_000622305.1 Nannospalax galili
CACAACAGACACCAGAAAGATACAGAACATTATAAGGGAATACTTTAAAAACCTATATGCTACTAAATTTGAAAATCTAAAAGAAATGGAACGATATCTAAAGGCATGGGAACCACCAAAACTAAACCAAGTAGGGATTAACAGCTTAAACAGACCCATAACACAAAAAGAAATTGAAACAGTAATACAAAACTTCCCAACCAAAAAAAGCCTAGGACTAGATGGATTTACAGCAGAATTCTATCAGACATTTAAAGAAGATCTACATCCAATACTACTAATTTATTCAAAAAGATAGAAATGGAGGGAGACCCTCCAAATTCCTTTTATGAAGCCAGCATCACTCTAATACCAAAGCCAGGTGAAGATACAACCAAAAAAGAAAACTATAGACCCATATCTTTAATGAACATAGATGCGAAAATTCTCAAGAAGATACTTGCAAACTGCATACAGACATACATCAAAAAGATCATCCACCAAGATCAAGTCACCTTTATCCCAGAGATGCAGGGATGGTTCAATATACGTAAGTCAATAAATATCATATATAAATGAACTCAAAGACAAGAACCACATGGTCATCTCAATAGATGATGCAGAGAAGGCCTTTGACAAAATTTAACATGCATTTATGTTCAAAGTTCTAGAGGGAATTGGACTGGAGGGAACATACCTCAACATAATTAAAGCCATATATAACAAACCCACAGCCAACATCATTCTAAATGGAGAAAAACTGTAAGCATTCCCATTGAAATCAGGAACCAGACAAGGCTGTCCACTATCTCCACTTCTCTTTAACATAGTGCTGGAAACTCTTGCAAGAACAATAAGACAAGAGCAGGAAATTAAAGGAGTTATAATTTGAAAAGAAGAGACCAAATTATCCCTTTTTGCAGAAGACATAATATTATATCTGAGCGACCCAAAAAAATTCCACCAGAAAACTCCTAGAAATTATTAACACATTCAGTAAAGTGGCAGGTTACATAATTAACCTACAAAAGTCTGTAGCCTTTCTATATACCAATAACAAGCAATCAGAGAAAAAGCACATGGAAACACTCCCTTCACAATAGCTGCAAAAAAAAACCCCTCAGAATAAACATAACCAAAGACATTAAAGAACTCTACAATGAAAATTTTAAATCTTAAAAAAAGAGATTGAGGAAGACATCAGAAGATGGAAGGACCTCCCATG
>NW_008328543.1:593647-594108 GCF_000622305.1 Nannospalax galili
ATTTCCTAAACCGGACATTAATTGCTCAGGAAACAAGGGCAAAAATTAACAAATGGGACCTCATTAAACTAAAAATTTTCTGTACATCAAAGGAGACAACCAGGGAAGCGAACAGAAAACCCACCGAATGGGAGAAAATCTTTACCATCGACACATCTGACAGAGGTTTAATATCTAGAATATATAACAAACTCAAAAAACAGAGAATCAAGACTAGAAGCAACCCCACTAAAATAAGGGCTAAGGAGCTGAAGAGAGAGTTCTCAAAAGAAGTAAAGATGGCTATGAAACATCTTAAAAGATGTTCAACATCCCTAATAATTAGGGAAATGCAAATTAAAACCACATTAAGATTTCACCTTACCCCAGTCAGACTGGCTAAGATCAAGAAACCAAATGATACCAAATATTGGAGGGGATGTGGGGAAAGGGGAACACTCACCCACTGCTGGTGGGGCTGC
>NW_008328543.1:595012-595867 GCF_000622305.1 Nannospalax galili
GCCAAGGAGACCCCACCAGATGGACTTGAACCAGTGTCCAGTCTATAAAGAGGAGGGTCAACACAGAGGAATCATTTCCTCCATGTTTCCAATCGAAGCCAACCATCATCGAGCAGGACCTTTGACTTATCTTCACATACGTGGAACTGGTAAAAGAAAGGAGCCAGGGGCTCCTCCCAAGCCCATGTGACCCCTGAGGAACAGATCCTCAAATGACCTTAAGAGTAAAAATAAATTGGTTTATCTGGGCCAACTGTATGGCCTTAAATACCCAAAAGGAAAGTATAACCAAAGATTAAAGGGGGCAATGTAACTTCTTAAGAGACCATATGCATAGCTAAAGGCTACCTAATAAGCAATAATGCCAGATAGGAGATAACTTCTTTTGAGTTGTTGGCCAGGGTGGCCAAAGGGACTCCCAGATAGTAATCCAGCATAGAACTGGGAAATCAAACAGCAGACCCCAATCTTATCTAAAGGAATACTAACAACTGATTGCTGCTAGATGAGGAACAGCTGACCCTCCTAAACAAAGACCTCTAGATAGGCTGACTAGATTCACCAGATGGACAAGTAGTGGGGAATGGCTGGGGTCCTGACAACACAGCAGACAGTATCAGGGATATCAGAGTATAAGGGCTCTAGCGGGGGGAGGGAGGCTATGGGAGAGTGCCATCTGGGAAGTGGGTGTCTAGTTGAATAAGGTGGTTTGGGATGTTCTGTGTGATACACACATACACACACACACACACACAATCAACACCTTTTTAAAAATATATTATATTTGAGAAGGAAGCATGGAAATTTACATCATGCTAATTAGTAGAGGTGATAAACATTACCATTGAAATCTAT
>NW_008328543.1:596231-598683 GCF_000622305.1 Nannospalax galili
ACCCACTTGTGAAAGAGATGTACTCTTGCTCTGGAGTGTGTTACTGAATACTTTAAATCTGTAGTGAAATTCTTCTAATCATGTAGTTATTAAAAAATTTTAAAAATGTGTGATAAAAATAATATATCTTTAAAGCATAAAAATTTTCTCCTTAATAATTAGTAGATGTGAAACACATTACCATTGAAATCTACCTGATGACTTTATATCCATGCTCAGATGCCAAGGAGCTCAGAAAGTAACCGACTGTGACTAGTAATAATCTAACATATTGAGATTAGAAATGCATGTGCAAACATCTTAATGTCAATTTCATTAAAAATGAATTTTTCTGTATGAAACTGTGTATTTTAATAATGAAATGGAGATCTTTTTTAAAGGTTAAAACCTCATTTAATGTTATGTCTTATAGGGTTTATACTGAGTAAAATATTGTATAACTTTATTAATTCAACTGTAATCCCTAAAATTTACAGCCAGTTTTGAAAGAGATGCATCTTAGCACTGGAAATTGTTATTGAATATTCAATGCTGTTGTAATGAAATGCTTCTTTTAAGTATGTGGTTATTAAATAAATAATTTTTAAAAATGCGCCTTTCTCAAATGATAATGGATCCAGATTTGAGATCATTTATGTTTATACTTCATTGTGAATTAAATCAATTGCAGAATAAAATTATTTAAAACCATAGACATGCTTTAGAAGAAATTTTGATAAAAATCACTGGGAAGGAAAAGGCACCTGGCCTCATGCCGAATCAAGGTAAGGCACTGTCTTCCAGTCCCAACGGTAATGAAGTGATATATTATGAGTCCACCTAAACATACAGGGAAATCCTATTGTGTCTTTATTATTTTCAAGCGGTTGAAGGTATTGTATAATCTACTGCATAGTCAACAGCATTTCTCCATTTGGGTTATGATAGACAGACAATACTCCTAGTAGCGAATTCCCATAAAATATTTGTTTAGCACAGTGGACAGAACAGAAGGAATGCTGATACATGTCATTTACCCTCTTCCTAACACAGAAACTTTCTGAGTACAAGAATTTGTACTCTCCCCTATCTCTTACTAGATGCCGAGCACTCAGGAGTACACAGGAGACTTTCTGTCGATTTTGAATATGAAACATGAAAAAGATCTGACTACAGCATCACCTCCATGTTTATCTGGCTATCTGCTCCAACAAGCCACGTGTTCAGTCAACAGAGAGCCAGCCACACATGCACAGATCCCTACTGGGTCACATGGCCTCGCTGGTCTCCGTGGCCACCTGACCAACAAGCTCACCATGACTGTGACTGCAGATATGAAAGATTATGAGGTTTTCGAAATTCTTTCCTGCTCTTTTCTGAGATCAGTGTGGAAAGGACACACTCATTTTTATGGCATATATTCAAATAAACACTCAGCACTTTATGAATTATTCTTTCATATACCGCACCGTGAAATTCATGATAACCCCAACTGAAGTTCTTAAATAGGAAGTAAGAATATTTTCATAAGTTTGCTATTTGAACTTACTTTTATTCCTTTTATTTTGCTTTGGTAACTTTAGGAGGCCAGCCATTCAATTATGATCAAGTCTCAGTAAAGATGTTAGAGAATGTCTTAATTCACAAGGGCAATTTCTCTCTCCAGAAAAGTAACAAACACAGCTTCTAATGCTCTGGCCTCAGTCATTTCAGCTGAGGTTATAAGAGTTGTGTTTTGTTAGGAGTGGGATGCTTCTATATTATAAGCAGATAAGAGTATGTTAAGGTGTCAAGGCTTAAAGTCCCCCTACATAGAATCTGTGATTTCTAACTTTTAAAATTTGATTTTCCCTTGGGTATCCATGCCCTTCATACTCTTTGTAGTAGACACAGTAACTAATACAGACCCAAGTGGGATCTCTGAATTATCCTCTCAAGTATTTTTCATTATGCTGACAAAATGGGGTTTATATCCCTGGTAACTGCAGTCCTCAGAGTTTATGAACCAGTCATCAGATGCCTTGAGGTATGCCTAAATCTTGACAGAATAAAAGTGAATATCCTATACACAAATAAGACATTTCAAGAAAGAAATTCCTCAGGAGGCAGTGTCCCTGGGTATAACAAGACCTGAATATATTTTTAAAATTTTTTATTGAGCTTTTGTACATTTCACACAACAGTTCTTTTTTTTAAAAAATAAATAATTTACTGAGAATTTCATACATGCATATAAGGTGTTTTGATCAAATCCATGCCCACTCCCTCTCCTCTGACTCCTCGTACATCTCTCCATTATGTTTTTCTGATAACTTCATTTAGTCTTTCTTTCTTTCTTTCTTTCTTTCTTTCTTTCTTTCTTTCTTTCTTTCTTTCTTTCTTTCTTTCTCTTTCTTTCTTTCTCTTTCTTTTTCTTTCTTTCTCTCTCTCTTTCTTTCTTTTCTTTTTTCTTTCCTCACTGCTTTTCCGACTG
>NW_008328543.1:598755-613469 GCF_000622305.1 Nannospalax galili
CTGACCGCTCTGGCTTCTTCCATGTTGAACAGGGACGCAGGGTGAGGCAAGTATAGTACCCCTTCAGTGGGTCTATCTAAAAGACTCCCAAATTGTATAACTCTAATATCTAGGGGGCAAAGAAAGTCCTTGAATTGTTAATAGGAGATGTGAAGGAGGAGTAAAGGCAAGAGTAATTAGCATTACAAGTTCTAGACAGGGAACTAGAAAAAAGTCAGAACAAGGCAATTTTCAAATGTTCATATGAGAGTCCATTGGAATTTCTTGACAAGGGCTTCCAAAAGCATCCCTCTATTGGGTTCCTCCTCATTTTTCTTTTGTCTGCCACGGCTGGACTCTAGAGTGAAGGAATCTGAATTTGCTTTCAGGTATTTTGATAGCTATTGGAGTAGTTAGAATCAGTGTCAGTTCCCTCTCAAAGGCTTCTAGATGGTGGTGGGGGGGAACAAATTTATCCGTCTTTAGAACAATAGCTGGTTGTCTCCCGTAGCTACAGGTGGGAACTACAGTATTGGAGACCAATAGTTGAAGTCTTACATCTGAGCAGCACTTTCTAGTTAGGAACAACATCATCAATGAGAAAAAATTGTCTAAATAACTTTTTATATAGACTTAAGCCTAATGTCTGGGAAGTGTAATCCCTTGAACTCTTAAAGAAGACCTGAATATTTTTATTGCAAATGTTTATTTGAGCCCATTTTTTCATTTCCAATCAAAGACACTCTAACAAATATGGATGAGTAGAGCATTAAAATGATGCATTTAAAAAGCAAAACCATGCATTTACTTCTGGTATAAGTAAAGCTATTTGAAACTGTTTAAACTGAAAGTTCTATACATTTCTTTATATTTAATTCTTCTAATTATCTCAAGTGTTGACATACCAAGTCATTCAATTTTGAGTATTTCTGCATATTCACAAAACTCTGTTCTTATTTTTAATTGTGTGACTTTTTCCTCTGATGTGGAAAAGAGGCAGAACCACATTAGTAAGCATATTGGTTACTTCTGATTGCAAAGAGTGGATGAGGACCTTCAAATGTGATACAGGTAAAACGTAACCAATTGATGTTTTGGCTTGTGCCTTACAAAGTCTATTTTAAAGAAGGCAACTGGTTTTATATGCTCTTCTACTCTGGTAAATATTAGACTGCATACTTTGAATCTTCTTAAGCATAGTGTTTCCTAGTCAGCTTACTGCTCGCTTTGGTTCTCCCATTTCCCGAGTCATGTCTTCCTCTCCTCTGAGTCTGACTTCCTCTGCCTCTCTCTTCTTTCTTGCTACTCGCTCTCTTCCTCCCCTTCCCTCCATGGACCTGCCCCTCAGGCATCTCTTTTGGTATCAACCATCTTCTTTGGACTTCAGTTTCTGCCCACACTCCTCCCCTTCTCTCTACCTACTTTACTGCTTATCAGAATCCTCACAGAAAAGAGAAAAATTCACCTGACCTCATAAACTAGATTTCAAGCAGGCATTTGAAAGACATCACAATCATTTTCTTTAAGACGAAGAACATGATGCAAGAAATTCAAAGCCAAAATGAATCACTTTTGAAAGGCTCAGTTCAATTTGAACACTATTAAATATTTCAATTTTGTTTCCTTGGTTGTAAAATGTGAGTATTGAAAACAAAGCAGAACGGTTTTCAAAATACAAATAACAATTCTGATTTCATATGAATGAATATGAATCAGTGTTAGAATGGACTGTTTTAGAACATAAATCCAGATCTTTCACAAATATAAAAACTAGAGAAACTTACATTTAAGTATTTCCTTTTAATGGCTTTGTTTGCTCTTTACTGGTGAGAAACAGTTTGCGTGTATTGAATCAAATTCTTTACATGATCTCCCTACTTTAGTTCTGAAAACTTACAGGCTAAAAAGTGAAATTTTATTCTAATTGGCTCACAAATCAAGTCATCACATAGCTGTTTAAGGAAGCCACTCAAACACTGGCCCAGTCCCAAATTCTTCACATCTCACGGAACATCTGTACAGTTAGAATGTCCATTCTGATGGCAAAGAACTCTACTTAGGCTTTTACAGGTTCACTATCCATTACAGTTTTTATGTATTTATCTACTTGTTTATTTAGCTTTATGGCTTCCTATACTTCACTAATCAGAAAGTTGAATTTTCCTTTCTATCATGAAGAAAGAAACGCTTAAGCTAGAAAAAAATACCTTGGTAACCTCTTCCATGACTCGTGTGCCCTTTGGCTAAACTTCTTCATCAGTCAGCATTACGCTTTGCTCTCCTTTCTAAATTTTATATTATGTCCACATTTACACTTATACTTACACATACATACATATATGTGTGTGTATATGTGTATGTAAATATATGGTGTGAGTGCATGTATGCGTTTGCAGGTATGTCTCTCTCTCTTGCTCGCTCTCTCCCTCTCTGTGTATGTGTGTGTGTGTATTTTTGTGTGTGTGTAGAATAGGCTATGATCCAATTTAATTTCCATGAATGAAAACCTCAGGAAAATCCTATGGACATTCATCTTTAAGCAACAATGCAAAATGATAAGACAGAAAATATCCCTTAACACTTTGGGAAACACTCAAGCTTTCTCCAGCAGTCAGGTAACACCCAGATTCTCTTTTCTACCTATACTTATCTCATTTTGGGAGCCTCTGCTGCATTTATGGTGCTTCATACAAAGCTGTGTTTTAGAGCAATCCTTACACTACTATGTTTCCAAACAAGGATATGAGATGAGAGGTGGATCACTTTCTTCTTGGATTTATTTCCCACCTCATGACCTGAGCTTATGTATGTGACAAGAAATGTGTTCCCACTGGACGCAGCAACCACAAAGACAACTGTACATTTGGTTATCATAGCATAACTTCTATTTACTGAAAGTACTGGAAAATTCTCTAATTTTCTTGAGAATATTTTCATGGTATTTGATTGCTTGCTTATGAAAGTGCTTATAGAACGTGTTCATAATTAATGAAGCAGAAGGCATCAGTGGTATACATTTATGAATGGAATAATGCTTTCATTCATTTTCTAAAAATGTTCTTTACAAATTACAAAGTGGATAACTGATCACTTTTCTCCACTTGTTTCCTGTGCTTATTCTGTGAAGTTCTCCTTGCCATAGACACTTTGAAAAACTATCCTTAAACAGATGGGATGAACATCCGGATATACAAGGTATGTTCTTTTCCTAATTATAATCCCCCAAAACCTTCAGGTTTCTCAAGTAATGTGTCAACACTGAATTAACAGAGTGACCAAGGAGGACACTAAACATCTGTTCACATTAACTGAGATACACGTGGAAACAGGAACGTACAGTTCACAAACGGCTGTCTGAGCCTCTGCTTGTTATAACACTGTCTGATGATACTGACATTCTTGATACTATTCTGTTACTGAACTCAATGATCCACATTCTGTGTTTATTTATAAGGATTAAGAAATCCATAAATAATTTAGATGTTCTGTGTTGTGTTGATTCTCCATGGCAGAAAGTTGAAAATTTGGGTGAACGTGAGGAGTGCAGCTCGCATCTGTCAATGATCTCTCTGTCCATAGTTCTCTTTCACAGACGAGATGGAAGTGGAGGGGAAGGAATTGTGATTTCATTTATGGTACCAAGAAGGAATAATATGCATGACTCGTCTTTGTTGGCAAAAATTCAATGCCGCGCTTATTCATAAAACATGGCAAAGATATTGACTCAAATAACTCAGTTCAAAGAAAGAGCACGTGAGCTTTCTCTGAGCTGTCTTGTACATGGGCTGTGAAGTGAGCACCTGGTGATGGGCTTTGTTCTTATTGGTCTTCCTTCTGATTGCGGTTATCATGAACACACTCTTACAAGTCACATCCCCATCTCTCACCCTAAATCCCCCAAAGAGAGGTTCTTTAAGAAATTTCCAGCACAATAATCTTAACATTGACTCTTAATTTTGTCTGGTTTGGTTCATGTTTGTCACAAATTATTTATTCAGAGTCATCAGGAACCAGAAATATAATTTCCTAGGTTGCTTTCTGTTGCTGTGATGAAATTATGACCAAGAGTGACTTAAGCAGGAAAGGTTTTATTATATCTTACACTTCCAGGTCACAAGCAGTTTTTCAGAGAAGTCAAGGTAGGAACTGATGCAGAGACCATGGATGAATACTGCTTACTGGCTTCCTTCCCCAGGCTTGCTCAGCCTGCTTTCTTATAGAGCCCAGAAAGATCTGCTTAGAGATGGTACTGCCCACAGTGAGCTGGGCTCACCTACATCAATTAGCATTTAAAAAAATGCCCCACAGACATCCTCACAGGCAAATCTGATAGAAATAATTCCTTGAGATTTTCCTCTTCTGGTATGTTGACAACCAAGATTAGCCATCACAACCAAGATCATATGCTCAAGTCTAGAAGGAGAGAGGGAGAGTTGAGAATACATGATCTGGAGTTAGGCATATGGCAGTCATAGAGTAATGGGCCTAGGCTCAGTTACTTGTATGTACAAAGAAGGAGGAGAAGGAGAGGGAGGAGGAGGAGGAAGGAGAAGAGGGGAAGGAAGGGATAAATAGGAGGAGGAAAAGAAATGGGGGAGGGAAGGAGGGAGGAGAATGAAGAAGGACAGGAGGGGGGGAAGGAGGGAGAGGAGGATGGGGAGGACAAAGAAGGAGGAGGAGGGGAAGAGGGAGGAGGACACTGGAGGCAAGGTGACAGAGAAGATGGAAAAAAACAAGGGTTAAGGCAAAGGAAACTACAGAGTGATAATTAAGAAAGGAAGGTAATTGAGAAGGAAGAATTCAGGTCAGTGAAAACCAACAGAGTCTACCATCAAAGCACATGCTTTATAGAGAAATAGTTTACAGAGCACTGGAATCTTCTATATAAGAAACTGAAGCACTTTAGGGAAAATGTGTAATATAAGTTAAGGAATTAAAAGGTGATGGAGTGGTAATTAAAGTTCATAGTGTCACATAGTCCAGATTTCTTAAAACTGATGGAGAGTGGCTGACAGAGTCAGGAAGCTGATTTGCTCACGAGAAGGTGAGGACTCAGATAAACTCACAAAATCATTTAAACTTAAATTTCATATTACCTGATGCTGTTACCTGATTCTGAATTAGGAGCATAAAGTCAGAAGCATAGATATGTGTGTACATATGTACATATATATTCATAATTGTGTATAAAATATTAGCAGTATATTTTCATTATTTTCCTCATATTGTTGGAATGATTAAATGAAAATTTATGTTTTAGAAAAGGTTACATATAAATAATTTCAAGAAAAAATATTACTAAAAATATCAGGCTGGATTGAACATAGTTTTATTTAGGGGAATGCTTAGAAGAAAAAGATAGGAGAAAATATATCAGGTACTACACAGAGAATGAAACGTTCCCATGAGTCTAAGGTGATATTTCTAACAACAGCTACTCATTCAGGGGATTCAAGGCAAACACACAAATATCTTCAATCTCTCAAACTAAGCATCATGGTATTGAGGTGTTAGCTATAGGTTTATGTTTGTCTTATTTAACAAAATTCAATTTATTTTGTTAAATTATCCTGAAAATTTTAAGCATTGTCCTTAAAATAAGCATTTCTGAAAGAGTTAAGTATTGTAACAAGTATGTTTTAAAAGAATGAAAGTATTTGTAAAGGAAGATTTCTAATCACATTCTCAGCTTTGAGCTGTTAAGACACGATGCAACAAAATGAAACTTGTTTGCCAAACACGAATTTTATACAGAAGATAGTTGCCAAATTTTCTGTCATCCTGAGATTATCTCTCTTTGCTCTATGCCTTTAAAGCATCAGATATGTCACAGGTGCAACGTGTTTGGAACTCACTCTCTCCTCTGCTTGTCATGATTAGATATTCCACTAAGGTATATGCTGGAGACCATCTGTGAGGGGACATCATTTCATCTGTCCCTCGGGGAATAGTGTGTCTCATTTGAAGATAAGCCCACCCTGCTTTTTCTGAAAGCGGGAAAGGACCAGGTGGTTGGCACAGAAAAGCACAAAGAGTAAACCTCTTGGGAAATAAAACTTAGGGCTTTGGCAGCATGCCTTTGCAGTACTGCTGTGCACTGAAACAGGTGGCAAACATGGAGACCCTGTGTCATACATGTATACAAAGCTAGAGTAGGATCCATATTGTGTAGCTCAGATTCCGTGGAACACCAGGAACAGCGGTTAGAAGTTTCAACATTTAATCAGGGTAGAGTCTAATATCGACATGCAATCTCCTGTTCTCAAAGTGTGGCAGTTACATCACGATGAAGCCTTTGCAGGAGACTGAACATTTTGATGAGTTAGGTAAGACAAATCTGCAGACATCCTCAGCAATCTGAATTGCGATCCACTGATACACATAAAGAGGCATTTCACAGTCAAGTTGAAGGTAAGAAGCAACCTTCCCCAAAGTTATACTTGTTCTGGGCTCAATGGGCTCAACACATAATTATTACAATAAATTGGAGTAAAAGTAAGACAAGACACAATCAATCTGTATTTAAAGTGGGCCATAATTGTCATGTAGACTTCGTTGTCCACTTTAACCCTGTCACAAACACAAACTGATCACAACAGTTTGCTGAATTACAGATTTGCAGATGCAAAACGTGATAATGTAAGTGTGCAAAGAGTGCAGGACTCGCACATGCTAAGCTTCCTGGCAAGCTTTCTTCATCGTATTTCTCTTAGGCTTGGTATCTACTCCAGATAGGTCTGACTTGCACATCGGGAGTGTGAGCTCACAGGAACTAGGGCAGAGAGCATAGTTGGAATACAGAAATAAAGAATAAATGTTTAGGGTAAAGACTTGAGAACCCTCAGAATACTGGGAGCTGCGTAATTGTAATTCAAGTTCACATTCATATATAATATACCTCTGTCAAAAGCTGTTCACACACAGCCTCACTGTTAGCTATCAGAGAACTGTGAGGGTTAGCTGTTCTGGTGGTTGCACCTTGGGCTTTCATAGCAGGACCCTTGTCCAGAGAGTAGGTGGTCCAAGATAGAACTATGCTATAAGTAAGGTCCTGAAGGACCAATTCAAACCTGATACCAAAGGAACACACCTCTCCATGTATTAATGGGGGAAAGAGAGGGGGAAATATCTTGTGTAAATAGTTAACAGTGAGAAAAGCCAGTGTGCAGAACAAAGTTAAAAGATTAAGTAAAGAATACTGATAAGGTCTTTGTTTTTTAAGTAAAGATTTCTTAGTGTTTCATGAGGAAAAGTCTTTAGAGACCAACTTTATAAATTACTTGTAATAAAAGACATCTCCAGCCTTGCTGCAAATGAGAAAATGATCAAAATCTAAATTAATGTTAATATCCACGGGCAAAATACTGTATCATGCAATGTGGGTAGATGCATGACTTCTAAATCATCAAACTCAGACACATGAGTTGTGGAGAGTGCTAGGTATGTTTTAGCTTCAGTCCTCCAAGGGTGCAGACCAGCCTCAACTGCCTTTGATAACCATCACACAGATACGTACTGTTATATTGCCTCTATGACCTTTACAGCAATTATTTTTAATACTTTTTTCCTTTGTCCAAATATATGAATTCTCACTACTTTGTGTTAAAATCTCCAACTCCAATATTTAATGGGAATTTAATTTACTTCCATGTTGTATAATTCTAGAAGAGAAAAAAAAAAAAAAACCAAAGTTCTGGAGACAATGATCACAAATCAGGTTGAAGGGTAAATCCCAGGTAGAATCAATAAAAAGCCTGGATCCCAAACTCTAAGGCGGCACCTTATTAAGTTCTTATTGCTGAGCTCCTTGAAGTTTCTAAGTAAATGTTCAGTAGGGTTATTGAGTGAACACACAATTTGAAAAAAATCACTGGAGTTAAATTACTTACCATAGTCATCTTGTGCAACATGTTTTTCTCAGGGCAAAGCATTCTACACACATTGGCTATTGTGATCATTCCAGAAACTTAAGACAGACAGACTTTTCATATTTGTTGATATTGTTGATATTTTGTTAATTTTTCAAGATGTATGCTGACTTCAAAGTAAAGATTCATCATTTTAGGACATGGTATGATTCTGCGTAAGGCCATCTTGCTAAGAGGGGTTAAAATGGAAACAAAATTTCAAAACTAGGAGATGGTCATGTGCACATTAAGATAAGAAGAAATCCTGACCATCCATTTAAGGATTGATGATCTGGGAGTAAGTACTATGTGCAATACTTTCTAAATAGCAAAGCCACAAGCCTTTTTCTGTAACAGCATTGTTTCTTTTCTATGAAATATAGTAATGTATACCTTTTATATCTTCTAATGAAAGAGTCATGTAACATATTTGGAAGAAAATTATATCAATTATTAAATAGGATGGTGAACGTGAGAAACATGTTAAAAAGTTAACCTGGTAAAACATGCAAAAGAGAACGGGAAATGAGTAGGAAGCAAAGTGAGGAAGACTGAGGAGGGGGGAGAAAGGGGGGAGGGAAGGAGGGTGGTTTCATTTCTACAGTGCTGGACTTTATGGAATCCATTGCACTTTTGTCTTAAAGATTTAGGATTATACAAAATCAAATTATCTTTTTATGTGCTTGTGCTTCCAATTATTTTAAGGCTTCCTTACCTTCTTACAACATATTGCTGGTAATTCATGTCATTGCTGGTGCTCACACCTTGTCAGGCACAAAGGCTATGTATAATTTACATTCCTCAGATCACTGTGATTAATACAATTATGAAATTACTAATTGAGGAAAAAATTATTCCTATTCACAAGTGACTCACATGATGCACCTTCCTGTACCTTAATAGATCAAGTGAGAATTTAATGAAAGCAATTTTATTTTGGTTTTTGAAAACATTCATGAATTAATATTTTATTTAGAAAACCAAAGAGTCATATTTAATGAAATTCAGAATTAGATAATGAATCTTATCTTTTGCTTTTTAAAATTTTCTGTAGACAAAAAAATGGCCAAGAAACGATTGGTGGTTCCAGGTGACTTGGTTTACTCTTCTATGAAGTTATTTCAGAGGATTAAAAAATTCACTTCATTCTTAATGAAATATTACGCTAGCAAACTTTCATTTTTCTCACCATCACAAATGTGTCCTCTCCATTAAACGCTTACATATATAAACATATATATTTATATAAAATCATCAAATATATCATCACTAAATGGAAGGTTTAAAGTGAATAATTACATTTTAACGCTTCATAGAGGCATATGCAATTATTATATTTATTATTAGTCTTTCAGCCTTATCGATATAAATACTCTATATATTTGTTATGCATAATACAATTTTTAATGCATGTATTTGTTGTTAAATGATTAGCATTTTCAAACTAATTGCCTTATCTGTTACCACACAGTCATTTCTTAATCTGGTGAGAATCTTGAAGACCCTCCTTCAGCCACGTTGAAATGCGTGCATTGGTACAAGTCATCACCACCATGCAGAGTGTGGGCTTTCAGAATGCACACTCACGATTGCATCAAGTCATCACCACCACACAGAGTGTGGGCTTTCAGAATGCACACTCACGATTGCATTAGATTTGTATTGCTGCCATGATGAATAATCAGAACAACAACAGCACTGTTTCCACACAGTCATTTCTTAATCTGGATCACCACCACGCAGAGTGTGGGCTTTCAGAATGCACACTCACGATTGCATCAAGTCATCACCACCATGCAGAGTGTGGGCTTTCAGAATGCACACTCACGATTGCATTAGATTTGTATTGCTGCCATGATGAATAATCAGAACAACAACAGCAAAGCAGTGGGAATTAGATCCTTTCTACCATGCACTGGGGTTGGATATTTGGGCTGCTTTTACTAATGACTTCGCTGTGGGTTTCATGAGTCCACACTAAGGCTGTCTTATAAGACAGCTCTGGAAAGAACTGTGTCCAGCCCTTTGTAATTCTCAAAGGACTGCAGGAACCCCGTTCAGATCCTGGTTGTGTAGCAGAGATCCCAGTTTCCTGCAGTTGTTGCTGGGTGCTGCCTTTCCCTAAAGTCCCTTCTCTGTTCCTCCCACATCTCGAGCATTCAGGGCATGAGTTCACCCTCCTGACATTTACAGTCTCTTCTGACTGTCCCTCTGCCTCCTCTCACCTTTTGTTTCCAGCTGTAGATTGTTATGAGCTTTTCACGTTTGGGTGATTGGAGTGAACTCACCCTGACAGAATCATCTTCCTGTCTTGAAGACTGTAGCTCAAACTACATCCTCCAAACTCTTTTTGTTATCTAAGATTATATTTGGAAATCATTGATATATTATGTGGGGTATCTGTACGGGCCTCTCACATGGCCTCCTAAATAAAAGCAGTAGGTTTTGTAACTCAGAGAATCAAAACAGATGTGATAGACATGGTTGGTTTATTCTTTTTTATAACTTTTATTATTTTATTTAATTAATTTATTTGGGGTTTTTTTTTTTGTCTTTTTTTTGTCTTTTTTTTTAGACAGGGTCTCCATGTAGCCCCAGCTGTCCTGGAACTCACTATGTAGACCAGGCTGGCCTTGAACTCACAAAGATCCACCTGCCTCTGCCTCCCAAGTGCTGGGATTAAAGGCAATGAAGGTGTCGGATCCCCTCTAACTGGAGTTATGGATGGTTGCTAGCTGCCATTTGGGTGCTGGGAATTGAACTTGGGTCCTCTGCAAGAGTAGTCAGTGCTCTTAACCTCTGAATTATCTCTCTAGTCATCGAATATCTTTTTCTTTTTTTTATTTTATGTGTATGTGTGTATTTCCTGCATGTATGTAAGTGCACCATGTTTTGCAATGCCAGTGGAGGGCATCAAATCTCCTAGAGCTGGAATTACTGACGGTTGTTAGTCACCATGTGGGTGCTGGGAACCAAACTCAGATCCTCTGCAAGAACAGCAAGAGCTCGTAACCCCTGAGCCATCTCCCCAGCCACTATGGTTGATCTATTCTTAACAAGGCTGTCTTCTGATTTGTGATCAAAATACATCACAAATCACTCTCTCAAAATGACCTCTTCCTGATGACCCTAGGGATTACTCATATGTGCTGACAACTTAGTTAAATCCAGACTAAATCAGAGCACTTAATGGCTTTTCAACAACTTTATTTTTGTTTTTTGGGAACAAAATACAAATCACATTGAATGATAAAACAGGTAATTTTGACTAGTAGTTTATCTTTCTGGCTAATAAATATAATGACTTGCTGTTTTAAATGTATCAAGAAAAACAATTTATGAAAAAAGTAAGAGAATTTATTAAATACATGTGGAAGTAACATAATAATTACTCTTCACATTTCATGGACTTCATTTAAAACTTACATTTTCACCATGATACTCAAAATATTTTTTCAAAGGTGGAGCTCATATGATTTTTCTGTATATTCATCTTGGATGACAGTTTTTCTTTGCAGTTTTTCCTAAACACACTCACTCAGTTTTGTGATTTATATAAGAAAAGCATATTGGAAAAGCAATCTCTATGGAATGACACCTTACAAAGCCCTTTAGAGGGCTTAGACTTCCTTAAAACAGCCTGCAAGTGAATTAGATTCTACTGTAACATATCATTGTCTATAAAAGATGCTCTAAAATATTAACTTTAAGGCACGCCAACCCTAACACAAGGTCTGGTTACATGAGACGTCATAACCATTCTTTGAGATTTCGTGTTTGCATTAATGCATTCCGGCCAGCATCACTTCCTTCCTTCTGAAAGGGCCCTATGAAGGCAGTAAGCGGTACTGTGCTGTGCAAGGAGAGACTCAGTCAGGGCCATGCTACTTCCCATGTTTGTCAGACCTCTCCAGTGTTCTGTCTTACCAGCTTCCAGTATAAACTAAGAAATAATCCTTTTGGGTATGAGGACCAGATTTATCAGGTCACGTTGATAACAGACGCCTCTTTGGCTTTAACTTGAGCACTTTGGGGAGCCGTTGTTTATGGGTTTTACCTGAGTTTTTTTGTTCACTCTATAAAATGCATAAAGTGTCACTTTACCAAATGAGAACTCTCACTAATTTGGCCAGAATTACTTCTGCCTTTACTTTTTAGTGTAAGTTTTTCTCAGACGAAAACACAAAAACACATTATGATGGCTTTAAAGCCTTAACACAGCCATTCCCTGGGGAAAATGTAGAGTATTTTATTTTGATAAGGTCAATATAACACACTATGGAATTTCTTTAGTTTTATTTTAATTTTAATAATGGGTTGGGACTCGGTGGCTTCAGTGAATGAATCTACACTGACAGACACATATCATGCTCTATAGCTATATATATACATATATAGGAGTTCATTAAATTGGGTGGGAGACAGTGGGGAGAGGGGGTAAGGGCAAGGATTTAAATGTCAAACTATATTATATGAAAACCATAAAACTTCTATTAAAATGCAATAAATGCATATAAAACAATACTTCATAACCTAGCTACTTCATAACTAGATCTGTTTAATTATGCTTTAAAATTTAACTTTAGGCTGGGTGTGGTGGTGCACGCCTTTAATCCCAGCACTGAGGAGGCAGTGCAGGTGGATCCTTTGTGAGTTCAAGGCCAGCCTGGTCTGCAGAGTGAGTTCCAGGGAGCTGGAGCTACAGGGAGACCCTGTCTCAAAAAAAAAGACCAAAAAAATTTTAAGTTATATAGTGTGAAAGAAAATAGAAAATTCCCATTACGTACACTCTATGATATTGATACATATTCACTGACTCAAAGAATATTTACAAGACCTTGTAGTCTTTTTACTGGAATTTATTGATGAATTATTTTACCCAAGAGACTTAGATGTATTTTATTAAATTAAAAATATTTTATTTACTGAGTTTTATGAGGATAAAATGTATATGCTTGTGGGTTTTGATACTTTAAGTTTTTGGCAATTTTAGAAAGAAATAGGAATGGAACAGATTTAATGGCATGTACAATATTAACAGCAGAGAGGAGATATCTATTTTTAGGGATATATTTCTTTTTATTTTTATATGCATGAGTGTTTTACATGTATGTATGAATGTTTGTATGTATTTATGTGCACCACATGCATGCAATGTCCACTGAGGCCGGAAGAGGGCACTGGATTCACTGGAGCTGGAGTTACAGATGGTTGTAAGCATACATGTTATGTAGGTACAGGGAACTGAACCAGGGTCCTCTGCAAGGCTCTTACCAGGGGCATCATCTACTTGGACCCCAAGAGTCTCTCCAGCATTCAGAAATGCTATTGCTGGACTCCGTTTTCCTTTTTCGGAGAATATAGTCAATAATAATTGACATGAAGTGAATATATAGAAGCTTTAATCTAAAAATATCATTTTTCAATAAATAATTGTTATGAAAATCAAGCATTCACCATGACCAGTCTTGTAGTCCAATCCAGGAACAAAGTCTGTCCAGAATTTCCCAGCAACTTCAGATGAGACATGGGATATGTTTAGCTTTTAATCAGTATTCAACTAGACAGATAGAAAGGAAATCAGAACCCTATCCTCAGATCTTGATTTTCAGTCAATCTTATTTATCTGTCCACATCTATAAAATATGAACCACTTCTCTGATCTTGTGCAATCCCCACACTGGATCAGTTCTGACCTCTGACTCCAGCTTTTGCTTAGAATATTCTAGGTTTAAAAGGACTTGGTCTGTTTATCTTTGGCTTTAACATTAGATGTTGTCAGGATAAGTCTTCAACACAGAACAGACATGTGGAATTTCAGCATGCACTGTCCTCCCCCACGTTGTTTCCTCATTTGGGAAACAGCAATGAGACGTTTTGTTCTTAAATGAGACTTAAAAAGGCACTACCTTGTTCTCATCCCAAATGTCTGTCATGTTAGAGTTCAGAAGACTTAGATTACTCACCCAGGAATGAATAACCAAAAAACTTTAAATATTCCCCCTAGCATTTCTTAGGTATAATGTGCCCCACTTACCAAGGTTGGTAGGAATTAAGAAAACAAGTATGAGGAACACATCACACATCCCTGTTGCGTCCAGTATCCACCCCTACTTTTAAGTCTCCATAGGAAAGACTATTTAAACAGCAATGTTATTTTATCTCCAGTAAGGTGCCCACACTGTGGTCCTAAAATGTCAACTTCCTGGGTCCAGTCTCCTCCCTGCTGGACTCACTCTCCCTTCCTCTGGACACTTGTCCCTGTGGCCTACTCTGCTGTAGGAGAGATGGGTGCTGGGTCGGTTTTTGCATTAAGCAGGGAAACTTTTCTCCTTTAATAGTAAAACTGGAAATCCTAGTGACTGTCCAGAGAATAATTCCCATGCTACACCACAGGCTTAAGGAAAGTCAATAAAATTCTGGTACCTGCACCTATTATTAGAATTTCAAACATCTTACTTAAACCTCAAACTGAAGTTAATCCCATAATCACACAGGGAAATAATCCATAATGCCATGTCTCAAGGTAATTAGAATGACATCACCTGGCTATTTTTAAAGGGGATTTCACAAAGTACCTAATCCTTTGTCTGATCAGCAGTGGTGCCTCAGAAAGTGGAACAGCCAGGCTGAAATGGCAGAGCTTTCCTTCAGCTGACTGTGGTGACACACGTTATATTGCTTAAAAATGGCATTGGTTCACTTTTTATGTATGGCTACAAATGAATTTTTATATAAGATTGTGTGATGTTTTTCTTTAAAAGATAGCTCTATTTTGAAAGTTTCATACCACATGCAAAAATAGAATCAAGGTGCTTTATCCTGTTG
>NW_008328543.1:615617-616060 GCF_000622305.1 Nannospalax galili
TATATATTTCTGTACTTTTCATATATTTTCTAATTAATTTTTATTGAATAAATTTTCTCACTTTAGTTTTGATTTTGTCTCCCTCTTTTTTAAATTGTTTTTCTTATTTATATTTGAATATTTCTTTTAATTTTTACAAATCATTTATTGAGAATTTCATACATGCACCTAAGGAGTTTTGATAAAATCCATGCCAACTCCCTCCCCTCCAACTCCTCCCATATCTCCCCATCACCCCTAAAATCTTTTAAGGATTAGATACAAGCTCCCAAATACTTTCAACGTTTTTGGCCTTTGGAATGGAGTATGTTGTTAAGAGGCCCAAGGACATTTTTACTTTTAGCCAAGAAATTGGATACTTTTTATTGAGGTCTTTTACCTTATCTAGCCAATTCATACCTCCTATTCTTATCACACCATCCTCTGAAGAGGTTACCCAAATT
>NW_008328543.1:616196-621350 GCF_000622305.1 Nannospalax galili
TCTACCTCTAGGGGGAAAAGAAAGTCTTTGAATCATGAATAGGAGATGTGAAGAAGTAAAGGCAAGAGTAATTAGCATTACAAGTTCTAGACAGGGAACTAGAAAAAAAATCAGAACAGGGCAATTTTCAAATGCTCATATGAGAGTCCATTGGAATTTCTTGACAAAGGCTTCCAAAAGCATCCCTCTGTTGGGGTCCTACTCATTTTTCTTTTGTCTGCTAAGGCTGGACTCTAGAGTGACGGATTCAGGATTTGCTTTTAGGTATTTTGATAGCTATTGGAGTGGTTAGAATCAGTGTCAGTTCCCTCTTAAAGGCTTTAAGATGACTGAGGGGTTGCTGAGGTATATGTATGACCTGAGGGTATGCACACTGGAAAGCCTTTACCCAGCATGGGTCATGCCTTCTCTTCTTAGCCTTCCCCAGATTGTATATTTTAGCCTCTCCAAATCCAGGAGGCCATGTGTGATTAGGGTCAAATTACATACAGTTGGCTGGGAAGAGTGGCTGGATAATGCGGTTAGGTCCAAAGACCCTGCTTGGTCCTCCTTTAATGAATGAACACAACTGTCAGCAAGGCCAATCGTGTTGATGTTTGGCGATCAGGCCTGAAGCCTAATTTCTAAGACAGGAGCTCCATTCATGTACTGCCTGATCACAGACACGAGATGCTGTAATTCCCTCCGTCGTGTTCCTGTATGTTCCTCAGAGGGTTGGATAACATTCCCGTCATCAGCCCCAGGGCATCTTTACATTTTATATTCTATCCTGTACTTTTTAACTGTAGCCACAATTCCACATGTATTTATCACTTTCAATCCACTAATGAGGAAATTAAGTTTTTAAGGTTATTATATGTGTGTGTCTGGGTGTGTTTATAGGGCTGTGAGTGTGTGCGTGTCTGTCTCAAGAGAGTTATGTGCACATATGTGCAGTACCAGTGAAAGTCAGATTCCATAGACCTAGAGTTATAGGCAGGTTCTAGCAGCCTGACCTGACACGGGGGATAGGAACTGAACTTGGGTCCTTTGCGAGAACAGCAAGGGCTCTTAGTCTCTCAGTCACTGTGCCACGTCTTCACCCTCTTGGGACCGCTTTTTAAATAATGAACAACTATTTATAATACACTGTGTTCCTGGGAGGAAAGCACCACCACCACCAACAGAAAAAACCTCCTTTACTTTGATAAAAATCATCAATTACCACATTATCATCTTCATGCCACGCAGCTTAACAAACTTTAAACATTTTAAACAGGAATTTTCAGAATCATACTACCATAGTGTTCATTTCATTTAAAAAATTTGTTAATATTTGTTAACAAAAACATTTGTATTTGAGATTATTATGAACATCTAAGGTCTTCAAGGAGAGTGAACATCATGGTTAACGAGTATTTCTTGGGTCAATATATGCCTTACAGTGAAAAAGTTAGTTTTAATCTCATAAAATATATTTGAATACGACACATTATGAAATTGCCATTCAATCCAAAATCATTTGTATAACTATTGCAGCCATAATGGTGTATTTTGTGTATAAAGATTTAACAGCATCATAAAGAACATACAGATAATATCTTCATATTCTCTACATACTTTTTCATGGTTATTTTTGAAATGTTTGTGACTTCTTGGCTCAGAATTCATTACAGACGCTAGTATGTTTTATATTATTGAAATTTAGAATGCTTGAAAAAAAACGTTTTAAATATTAAAGAGAACTAGAGAGAAATCTAAAGATGAATCGAATGAACAAAAGAGCAGATTAGTCTAGCACAGCAATACAAAGAAAACAATTCCGAATGGAGAGAAAGAAGAAAGGAGCTCAGTGAACAGCACTGCAGTAGAAGTGTTCAGGCAGCCCATGCCGGAAAAGGGAGGGCAAAGTTTCCCAGCTCTTAACTGTGGGCTGTGTGGGGCGTTTTCCTTTGCAAGAGTATAGTCTGGAAAATGGAGCATAACCGAGAAGGGGAAATGACTTCACAGCGATGAAACCTGGCACACCTGACTTCATCCGGGTGGTCACACTGGCATCAGTCAACAACAGTCCTGAGGAACTTCCTCTGTAAGTTCCTCCAAAGCCCCAACACCATTTGAAGTCTGACAAATTCTCATACAGTAATGGCTTATAATATCTATTTAGTGCACTTTCAAACTGTCAGTATCATCAAGGAAAGTCTGACTTGTCACAACCTTAAGGAACCACATGTCAAATCAATGTGACATGGTATCATGTCTGGCATTTAGATTAAGGGTATTCTGTACATGTGAATGAGCTGTGACTTTTAGTTAATCCTAATCATGTAAGAATATTGGTTATTTAGCTGTAACCATCATCTGTGCTAAGGAAATACTAATAATAGATGTATCTGTAATGCTGCTGACCAGAGGAGAGTCTTTGTACAATCTGTTTTTGTTCTTCTCTAAAACTGAAATGCTCAAAACATGCCTGTTGTTGTACTCCAGTGTATGTGACAGCAGACAGAACGAGAGCAACGCAGACCTACGGACTTGGCAGGCAGCCATTCTCTGCTGCCTGTGCCCCACACTGCTGGAGAACATTTAGAAAGTCTCTTACCTCATCTATTCTTTAGTCAACACTCGAATGGACAAGAGCATAAGAATTACAGCCTCTATTCTGTTTTTCTCCAAGAAACGTTGTCACCCTTGGAGAGGATACAGTCTCCATGAGAAAGTATACATGCCAATACTGAAATCAACCAAAACAGATTTATGAATTAAAAGCAAAACTGGACTCATAATCTGTGCACTCAGACACCAAGGAGGCCAGAACTGGGCAACAGTCTGAAAGACAGAACAGGCAAGTGAGACTAAATGATCCCTTTGCAAAGATGTAAGTATGTGTTTGTTACTTGTCCATAGGCACAAAGTAGCCAATAAGACAACTAAAGGGCTCACATTCTGGAGAAGACAGTCCATCACGGCAGCCAAAGCAGAGCACCAGACGGAGGCACTGGGCCCACTGCCTCTGCACTCAGCAGGGACCAATGTGCGCTTGTGCTCAGCCCTTGCTCTCCTCTTTACACTCGGTCTGGAGCATCAGCCCATGTACTGGCTACATTTAGGGGGTCCTCTTATGCCAATGAATCTAGTCTTGATCCTCTCTCACAGACGCAGAAATTTGTTTCCACGCATTCTGTATTCCATCAATTTGAGAATAATTGTCACGGTGTGGGTAGAATAAAAATGAAAAAAAAAAAAAGACAGGTAGCCCCCCTCACAAATAATCAGTCCTGATTGAGATGAGGGCTACGTGTTTCCTGCATTTGTTTCTTATTTCTTAATATTTTATTTATTATTTTCTTTTGTGTGTGTGTGTGTGTGTGTGTGCGCGTGTGTGTGTGTAAGTGTATTGCCTGCATGTATGTAATTGTACCTGTGTCGTGCAATGCTTGCGGAAGTCAGAAGAGAGCATCCAATTCCCTGGAACTGGAGTTTCAGATGGTTGCTAGCCACCTACGGGTACTGGGATTTGAATGAGGGTCCTCTGCAAGAGCAGCCAGTGTCCTTAACTGCTGAGACATCTTTCCAGGCCCTGGTTTCTTATTTCAGGCTCTCCTGTTGAAAGATAATCCCTCTGAAGCCCTCATAGCTCACTAGTACTCGTTATACCAAGCCCAAGAGCGTCAGGTCATCCCTGTGCTCCCTGGCTGATCTTTTCAGCTCCCCAATCCTCACATGCCCCTCAGCTTCCTGCATGTATGCAGGCAACCACAGGCACAGCTGCCTCCTGCTCACAATGTGCTGGTAGGTGCCTCAGTAATCTGTCAATCCCTCCTTCCTCTATGCCATCCTTTTTAACCCCTGCTGTTTTTTTCTGGAATATAATTTCTACCCAGAGGCCTCAGCTGGAATAGGTGTCACTGTAGTCAAAGTTTACTCAATTAGGTTTCCATAAAGAAGCCTCATCTCTTCATTTAGTTCTTTATAGTTGTCAGGAAAAGTGTGTACCTCTGTCCTCTGCATCATACACACTGGCTCCTGCCCTGACCTATCCGGTGAAACTGGCATATTACTGTTATAGCCACATCCATATATCCACATCAATCCTTAGTATATGACAGCAGAGATGGTGATGGTGACCACAGCAGAGATGCTGATGGTGACCACAGCGGTGGTGATTGACAGTGGCTTTCCTCCTGAGTGCCTTATTTTGTTTACCTTGAATTAAAGCCGAGCATCTGTTTATTTTATGTGTATGTTCAGTACGTTTCTATACCCAGTAAGCGTGTTACAATTACATTGTGCGGGTCCATCCACACCTTTAGAGAGAAAGAGTTAAGAGGAGGAAAGAAAATCTCAAGATAAACAGGCTGTGCTTGTTCAGAACTCATGGGCAAATGGAGCTCTCTGTTGTGATAAATGCATGATTTTCTAAAGCCTCATGCCTTCAATTATCCACGTTTCAGGATCCTTGGAACCAGAAATCAGCAAACTCCAGGGAAGTCACATAAACACCTTTTATGTTTACCCTAGCCTCATTGTTCTCAAAGGTTATGCATCCACTGAACCTTTCTATCCTGGGACTTACAAACCTTTCTTTGGATCCTATGTCAAGTTTCTAACTAATGGTGAGATTTGAAGGGTAAGAGCGAGCTTATTTGAAAGCAAAGCTCTCCCTGTAAGGTAACAAAACACTTTTTAATGTGCTAAAGACAGAGAAGTGCCACGATGGCGGTCATATCTATCTACAAAGGATGATTCACTCAGACTTAGTTCAGGGCGAGAATCATGTTACCTGTTTACAGTGAAATACTGTGTATCTAGGGTAGTTTACTTACTACTTTTTATTATTTGCTTTGAACTTTCTCAAAAATCACTTTAAAATACACAGTAATTTTCTAAAACAAGTACAATAATGTCAGTACGTTTTCATTCATGATTCTATATATTTTTAAATTATTAAAAAATTCTGCTTACTTACAATCTACTGACAAATTATAGTTAACAGATCAAGAAATATATCTCTAGATATCTAGGGTAGTTTACTTACTACTTTTTATTATTTGCTTTGAACTTTCTCAAAAATCACTTTAAAATACACAGTAATTTTCTAAAACAAGTACAATAATGTCAGTACGTTTTCATTCATGATTCTATATATTTTTAAATTATTAAAAAATTCTGCTT
>NW_008328543.1:622705-639605 GCF_000622305.1 Nannospalax galili
TATCCCAAGACTGTAATATACAGTATGAAGATGAGGGTCACCGCCTTTCATAATTCTTTGCTCCATTATTTGGAAATCAAAGGTTTATAGTTAAAAATACAACATACGTTCAGTCAAAAATTCTAAAAATTGATGCTTCCAAGGTCAATTAAATGTAACTTCACTTCAAAAGATAATGGATTTAAGCTTTATTAATACTGATTTAAATTATTAGCACAGACTATATTCTGAGAATGTTGGAAAGGTAGGCTAAATAATTTTTAGCTATTTCCTGGAAGGCGGCAGAAGTGCCTGGTCAGGGAGGAAGGAAGCAACCAGGAAGATGAGCTGAGCTGGAGAATGCTTTCTTCCTGCAGAGAATTAGAATTTGGTTGCAGCATTTATAGAACATGGAAACACTGGAGCACCACCAGGAGCAAAGTAGTGTAAGACGCTCCATGAAGTTGGAATTTTAGGTATCAATTCTGTCGACTCCAGAAATCAGATTGCTGTGATCCTGAATTGCACATATTTTACAGACAAAAGTACATTTTCTCTGGAGTAGATATTGTCTTTTGAAGGCTAGAATTATCCTTACATCCATTTTACAATTAGCATGACACTTCCTTTTCCTACACACACACACACACAAACACACACACATACACACATACACACACACACACACACACACACACACACGAGTGGGATTATAAAAGACCAAGCAGAAATAATTAAATAGATCTGCAAATGCTCACTCTGGACATCCTTCCCAAGGCAGTTTCTCCAAGGTAATCTCCATTTCAAAGTCTTCTTTTTATAGAACTCCAATGGTGACACCAATGTCCTTTTGAAAATTGATATGATAGTATTCTTGCTATGAGTTTCCCACACTCTGGTGTGGTGAGTTACAGAAGCCTCCTTGAATAAAGTTGGCTGTGATTATAAAAGGTTCTTTGGTTATGGTGAGGAAGGTGTGCGGTATGAACTTTGTTCAGTGTGTAGGGACAACGTGAATAAGAACCTCATCACAAGGACAGGAAGAGGAATGGTTCTTTCTGTAGTCTCCTAATGATTTGAGAAACACCACCACTGGCCAAGGAAACTACCAAAGAGTATCTGAGATGGAGCCTGTTAGGTTCCTTGCAGTCTATAAAGAACGGGTCTCCTGCAGCTAAAGGAGGAAAACTCAGGTGAAGGCTTCAATTTGTTCTTCATGCACAATGCTCACAAGGGTTAAATTTGAAATCTAGGTGTTCTCTGTGGTTTGTGATGTTCAGGACAGGAGGCAATTGTGAAACTGTTGAGAATTCATTACACGTTTTAATTCTCCAGAGCATCTGAGCACATGAAATGTGAATCTGTCATTTTTCCTAATCAATCACAGGATTAGAAGACAAGTATTGAATATTTTTCTACGTAATATAGGACACTTTGGCAAACACATGGTTTCTGAATAGGAGGTAAGCATAAAATAGAAATATGTATTTTAAAAAACTAAAGCAATCTCATTTGCAACACACTTCATGCTTAGAATTATAGGAAAGCAGCCCTGGATAAAATAACTGTGAGACTGAATCAATAGTCATCCCGGGGTATAAACTTTTTGAACAGTGTTGAGGGCATACCAGCTAGGCAAATTTACAATCCATAATTAATCTTACATTTATTTTTTTAAAATGAAACAATATGTAAGTTCTGAAATTACAAGATGCTTAAAACACCACAAGAATATTTCTCAGTATATGGTGGCTGACGGTGTAGTTATATTTAATTTATTCTCATATTTGTGAATGTCAGTGACTTTGGGGCAACCAGCACCCTTTGTAAAACAGCTTCATTAATCCTGAATCTCCGAGGTAGGCATTGCAGTTCAGGTACCGAGGTTGCCTAATAAGCAGGTCTTTGGTATACAAACTGGGATCCACAAAGGCAACCTCTTCACAAGAGACTCCCACACAGAATAGCATGAAAAGCAGGTTCTGTCCAGATTCCTCGCTGGGGAAGGTAACATAGAAACTTCCATTTGTGGGAACTTTGTGACAGTTTCCATAATCCAGTGTTCAAATGTCAGCAGGTACCCCATACCCGAATGACAGTTTTTATGCATAGGCTAGCTAGTGTGAAATCAATTATTTACAACTCAAGAGCACTGGTGGGTGCCTCTCCTCCACTGTAGCAAGACAATTCCTGAGTTTTTTAGCAAATTAACTTTTGTCTATACAGCTATTTTGGTTTTCTCCTCAGATGAAAGAAAACAGTTGACAGTCCTGTGGTCCAATACTGTAATCAATAACCATATAAAGATATTTAAATCTAATGAGGTCAAGTTAAGCATTATTAAAGGCTCATGCTTACAGTCTCCCTGGGTATGCAAGTCACCACTTGTGACCCAAAAGTGACCACACCAAGCAATGCATGAAGTGTGCCAGCCAGTGAAGACAGTTCTGCCAGGAAGAGCTGCTCTAAGCACTGAGGATTTGAAAGGACATGTCTGGGTAGATTCATTGAAGAGTAACAGAAACCAAATCTCATCAGTACTCTATCTCCTCTACTCAGAGGAGGACTTTGTTAACTGTGTTAACAAAACCCACAAGCTGCACACCAGACCCTTCTGCTAAAACTCCCCCCTCTGAAATGTGCCTCCTGGTGCTCATTTTTAGCTCAGTGATGCTGAAATGCAATCTGTGAGGTAGACCTTGACCACTTGACCCTGCCTAGCACACACCATTGATCCTGTTAGGTGAGAATATTACAATGCTATGCCTTCCTTATATAAGTGATCTTAGTGCTCTGGTCAAATGGTCGGATCTGTTCTCCTTCCTTGGCTTTGGTCTTCATTTAAGAAACCATTCTACACGATTATGGTGTAGGAAATCGCCACAATGAATAACATAGACTGAACTCATTTTAACCTCAGTTCCTTCAACACCCCTCATTCATCCCTCTGCTCCAAATCCCTCTGGCTTTTCTTTGGTCTTTCCTGAAATTTTATTTAAACTCTCATTTGAATGTGTGTTCATGCAACCTTTTAATTATGTTCATGTCTTCAGATTTTATGATAAAGACAGATGTTTGGTTCATGAGAAAATAATTATGACCAGCAGACAATACTAACAGT
The DNA here is from genome assembly GCF_000622305.1 of Nannospalax galili. Classification (NCBI taxonomy): domain Eukaryota; kingdom Metazoa; phylum Chordata; class Mammalia; order Rodentia; family Spalacidae; genus Nannospalax; species Nannospalax galili. Next base: position 625,806 of record NW_008328543.1, read on the forward strand.
TAGATCCAGGTTTTGGCAGCACATATCTTTAATCTCACCACTCAGGAGGCAGAGGCAGGTGAATTTCTGTGAGATCAAGACCAGCCTGGTCTACATAGAGGATCCCAGGCCAACTGGGGTTACAGGGAGATCCTGTCTCAAAAAAAAAAAAAAAAAGCATGTGGAAATTGGACTCTACTTGGGAAATGTTTCTACCTACACATCTGCTTGATGTTCAGCAATGACCCTCAAGCCCATGCCCTCTGCTTTGGGGATCTCAGATCCTGGGACAAGCCCATGAATATCCAGTTGGCACCTGGGAATTAAGCAGCCAAGGAATTACTCAATCTTATGGCTCTGCCTGCATCTGCCAGGAAACTTATTAATCTCCCCCATAATTTTAAGTTTGTATTTGTAGTTAAATTTCCACCTATCTGTGCTATGAGAGATGTTGGCAGAGACAAGGGAAGAAATGCATTTTCATGATAGGCTTCATCCTGACAACCTGGTGAGGCTGTGTGGACACTATGCTGCCAAACTGAGGGAAAGATGTAGTCCACTCCTCCTGTTTAGGGTATTATTCAAGTTCTCTATTTTATGCATTTGATGCTGAAATTTATTCTATAAATATGTCTATAAAACAATAGTTTATGCCAGTTAAGATTGAGTGGTGGTAAAGGCGTTCTCTCTAAATAAAATTTATGCCTAGGCTTGAAGTGATTCAGAAAATATGGAAACTTTGCTATGTTATGCTATGCTAATAGAAATCATACAAGCTCAAAATGTCTCAGAGATGAATAAATCACCAATATGAATAATGCCAATAAAGAGAATTACTTTAGTAAGCACAGAGTAAGCACACATAAATATTCATTATAGTTGCATTTAAACTCATTAAACAGAAGGCAGGCTTAGATTTGACTAAAATTCACACATTCTACCTTAAAGCTTTTCAAAATATCACCTCAATTTTCTTATAAATGTATTATCGTCAATATTACGAACAGATAATAAATTAATGTGTAAAAAGTATCTGCATATGGAAATTCATGTCTGAAATACATTCATGTCTGAAATATTTCGCTATTGCAACAGCACGGAGAGAGGGGGGAGAGAGGGAAAGAGACAGAGAGAGAGAGAGAGAGAGAGAGAGAGAGAGAGAGAATTCCACATATTAAATATTTGGTTCAATTGTCACAATATAAAACATATTGTGACTGGCCAACACTGAAGGTGCAAAATCTATCTGAAAAACCACAGATTTTCCGGTTTTTTATTTAAAATTGAACTTGAAGAATACATGAAGAAATGGAAGTTTAAGTGCATCAAATATATTAATCACATATAAGGAGCCAGAGTTTTGGGAGGAGTATGTCTTAGTTTGCCTTCAAGTTCTGTGATAAAAACACTGACCAAATCATATTGGGGAGGAAAGGGTTATTTGGCTCACAGCACAGTCCACTATCAAGCCAAGGCAGTAACTCTGGGCAGAAACCTGGAGCACAGACCATAGAGGAATGCTGCTTGCTGGCCTGCTCCCCGGTGCTCAGCCTGCTTTCTTATGCAATACAGAGAAACCTGCCCAGGGGGTAGCACCACCCACATTGGACTGGACCCTCCCACATCACTCAATAACCAAGAACATGTCAATCCAATGAAGAAAATTTCTCAGTTGAGGCTCCCTACAACCAGGTGTGTCAAGTTGACAACTAAAGCTGTCCAGCACAGGGTAACTTGAGGCAAAGTCTCATACTGTAACCCAGGCTTGTCTGGAACTTAATATATAGACAATGCCAGCTTGAAGTCTCCGGCCTTTCTGCCTCTACCTCCAAAATGCTGGGATAAGAAATGTGACCACCACTCTCTAAATAGTCACTTTTTAAAGTAACCTAATTATTTTGTATATTTATGGTGCACTATAATGCCATATACACATGTATGTAACATGCAATATTAAATCAAAACCTAAATTCATTGGCCTTTTCAAAACATTAACAAGTTTCTTTAGGATGGGATTTTAAATGCAAATTCTCAAACATACTTTCCTCTTTGCAATGACTGTAGTCAAGTCAACTTTGCTACAATTAAAGATTTACTCCCTGTAATAAATGATTCAAATATTCCTTGTTCATAACTACCTCAGAATGCCTAATGCAATTATTGTTTGCAAAAATCAACTCACAATGTTTTCTTAAAGAGGGAAAGATCTAAAGATATATTGGATCAAAAATTGAATACACACAAAACAAAACAATTATTGTACAATTTCAGGGTAAAATTCTAGCCACATCATATAATAATGATTTCTTATCAATTCTGTAACTACTGAAGACTGAATTTTCATCTTTGACAATCTGTTATTTAACACCTGCTGCTTAACATCATAAAAGCTGACTGAGGATGAGTCAACAGTCTTTATAGTCTTATAAATCTGTTTTGTTCATTTTCAGAAAAGGCAGTAAAATGATCACGAGTTAGCACAGCTCGAATGAATTAGATTGTTGTGTGCTTTCTATCAAAACTAAAAAAAAAAAAGAAGTGTAATAAATTTAAATCACACGTTTACCCAATAAACACACACAGGGAGTCCTATTTTATACACATATAAAATAAGAATAAAATCGATGTTTACCAAATCCTATGTACTTAACTTTGCCAATGGTTGGCTATCCACACAGTATTACCTACTAAGCTCCAGGGACCATGATGTCATTTAAACTCCATGAGTAGGCAAAATCTAAATGTCAAAACTTAGCACAGTGTTTAATGAGTGGATAAATACTGGAAACCACAGCTCCTGAATCCTTAGGTAACTCATTACTCAGGGCTTACTACTCTCTGTACCTGACATTTACTTCATGTTTTCATATTAGTCTTATTTCTTATTAAATATCCTCCTGCTTTGAAGATAATCTGTTTAATAAAGAAGGGAAAATGCTTTATTTCTTTGAGGTCGACTTGGTCAGAATCATCTTGGTAATATGCCATCTAAGACTCTTGGCTATATTCTATCAATCTACTGTAAAATTGACTACAATTGAGAGGGGAAAAGCATAATTTATGTATGTGGGAAATATATGGACATTGTTATTCTTTACAAAACAATGTTTCATTTGCCATGGAGAATGGAAAGAGAAGAAATGCCTGAAACAATTTTATAGTAAATACCCAAGAGCAAGTCCTTGGCAAAAGAGTAATCCTTGATTTACTAACATTACAGATTTCTCCTAACAACATTTTAGATTGAGGGTTTAACAGAAATTCAAACCTGTAGACTCTAAACACAGTGGAAATGTTCAATCTACTGCTATATTAAGTGAAGGGTCTGATACCTTAAAGCAGGGAACTAGTTTCATATTCATTACCATCAGACACAAGGACAACCATGTTCTACAAACATATAGATGCAGCTGCTCCTGCCTGTGGGCTTCAGGCTTCAGGTGACTAACTGGTCACATGTTATGGTGGACTTAGCGCTGTGGTTTTCTAGTGAAAGTATATGAAGCAGCTTATTAGGAGTATGGATCTGGGGGAAGTAACATCTAGTAAACATACTCATGAGAAAATACGTAATAAAGCTTGAGGCTTACGTCTTCTGTTTAGGCTAAAGGGAATATGTAAGACTCTCCAAACAATCATTCAAGTAGCATTTTCCCTTACAATAGTATTTGTCTGTGTTAGATGATAGGCTTTATGAGTTCAGTTTTATTGTTTGTTTTCTAAGCCTCACAGATGAGGGTCACAGGGTTCATGGTAGCAGCAAGAGACAGTTCTAATGTACCAGTGGGGACAGTATGGACCAGGAGGAGGCTGTGGGAAGAAGCAACTTGGGAGTATAGAAATGTATTTTAAATGAAAAGAAAAACAGTTTTAAAAATTATATGTTGTGTTTAGAGTGTAATATAAATCCAATTTTCAGTCTTTTTAATCAAAATTCACTAAATTCAGTTACTAATAAATATGATGAACATGTTTTGGGGAATGCCAGGATAGATAACTTAGGCTGGTTGTCTTGGAAACACACGGTAGGGTTGCTGTCTTCATGCAGTGATTTGAGAATAGGCACCTGGGAGGGGGCTCCCATCTTCTCTGAGCAGTTGTAGTTGTTAAAACTCTCTGCTGCCATGGTGGCTCACACCTTTAATCCCAGTACTTGGGTGGTAGAAGCAGGAGGATCTCTGTGAAATCCAGGCCAGCCTGATATACAGGGTGAGTTCCAGGCCAGCTAGGGTCACAGAGCGACCCTGTCTCAAAAAGACAAAAAAATAATAATAAAATAATAATAATAAAATAAAAATCACTCCATCACCAGGTCAGCCATTTGGGTTTGTCAGCAGGTATGGGTGGAACTTCCTCTTTTGAAAATGCTTCCAAGATGGGGAATGTCCTGAAAGATGTCAGTAGTCACCACTTTGGACTATTACAGAAAATGGGCAAGAAATCATCAAAATCATCAGAGATGCAAAGCTGGGTCATGAGCCAAGACTCTCCACAAGATGTGCTGGGTCATTGACAACTCACTGCAAGAGGCACACGTCACTGGGCTTCAGAAGGTTTTCTAGGAAACAGGAGTATTTCTCACCATAAAGGGTAGGATTTGCTGAGCTCTAATGACAGCGGAAGAGGTGGAAGGAAATGCAGACGTTCACAGTAGCTTTTGTCTGGCAACTATGCACGTTTGCAAATCCATTCTTCCTGCGATTCAATGTTTTATCTTTGGTAGCATTCATTTCCTCGCGTGCATGCGTTTAGCGCTCCTCTTTAAAATGCTGTCACTCTTTCATACCTGGAAGCTACATTTGAAATCTTAGACATGCATGTTTCAACTGGAAAATCTAGAGACGTCAGGAAACTAATAAATGGCCATGGGGTGAAGGGGGGACTTCCTGGGAGGGGAGGAAGAATGACATGATAAAAAGTTAGAAAGGGAAAAAACAAACGATTAATATGTGGGAAATGAGACTGCGGGCAGAGAAGGGGATGTTGGGAGGCCTAAGTCACGCCAAAGGTCTTTAAAAAAGCCATACGCAAACACACCACCATAGAAGCTTCTTAAAATATAGACATATAACCTCACCCACCCAGGCTTCTGGGACCATTGTGGAAGAGGGGGCGGAAAGATTTTAAGAGCTGGGTATTGCATGAACCTAAGGAAACAGGCTTTCAGGCCTCTGGGAACTTGCTCATATGAACTTGTAACAATCCTGACAGCACGCACAAGACCCACACTGGCTCAATCAGACAAAAGCAGCACAGAACTGGGGACATGGGCCCCAACTGAGGAACTACTGACAACTGATCACTGGTGGGTGATAGAGACATGTTCTTCTTCAAGGGAGTGACTCTAGTTACCCTGACTAGACTCAATGGGTGACCTTGCACGGAGGGACACCTGGGTACAAATGCTTGACTAGATAGGACTTCACATGTTGCAGAATGCATGAAATTCTGTGGGACAGGAGGTTGCTGATGGGGAAGGGGGTCTCAATTTGATTATGATCTATTATATGAAATGCACAAACTCGATAAGAATGTACATAGAAAGTATATACATATCTTATAATAAGAGATTGAAAGGAGTTACAGCAAACAGTGGCTGCTGGAAGGGGGACAGTGAGTCTCTTTCAGGGATGTGACACTTGGTAGGTTAATTTGGTTCCAGTGGATGGACCCACACTGAAGGATCTTTGGGGACACAAATTAGACTTTATTCTATATATACTAGAGTATATTAAATTGGGCAGGGTACAGTGTGGTAGTTTGAATGAGAATGTCCTCAATATGCTCCAAGTAGTTGAACATTTTGTCCCCAGTTGGTAGCAATGTACTGTTTTGGGAGGTCTTAGAAGGTGAGGTCTTCCTGGAGGAAGCACTGTGTCACTGGAGGCAGGCTTAGAGAGTTCTTAGCCTCACCTGATTTCCAACCACTGTCTGCTTCCTGTGCCTGCTCAAAGCTGTGAGCACTTAGCTTCTGCTCCTATCCAGCCACTTCTGCTGCCAGAAAAGTAACTAAGACTGTCAGTAAGGGAGGTGTAATTAGGTGAGGCGATCTAAATACCAGCAAAATATATAGTATGAAAATAGAAAAATACAATAAAATTTTTTTAAATGTTATTTTCTTTGTACTTATTTGAAGCAAAGTTGAAAGAGAAAATGAGAAAATTAAAACATGTCTGTTTTGTGAAAAAAAGTACTGCTAATCTACTGTAAGTTAGAAAATAAAGGATGTTTGAGTGTTCCAATCTGTGTGAGCATGTTAGTAGTAACTAGCTGTAGGTCTTTTCTGAAATCAATAGGGTTGAAAACATGAAGTTTGTGTACGATGTACAGACAGAAGTAGACAATACAAATAAGCCAGTGTGGAACAAGGAAGGAAAGGAGGGAGGGAGGGAGGAGGGAGGGAAGGAGGAAGGAGGGAAGGAGGAAGGAGGGAAGGAAGGAAGGAGGAAGGAGGGAGGGAAGGAAGGAGGAAGGAGGGAGGGAGGGGGGAAGGGGGGAAGGAAGGAAGGAGGAAGGAGGGAGGGAAGGAAGGAGGAAGGAGGGAGGGAGGGGGGAAGGAGGGAAGGTGGGAAGGAGGGAAGGAAGGAAGGAGGAAGGAGGGAGGGAGGGGGGAAGGAGGGAAGGAAGGAAGGAGGAAGGAGGGAGGGAGGGAGGAAGGGAGGAAGGGAAGAAGGGAGGAAGGGAAGAAGGGAAGAAGGGAGGAAGGGAGGAAGGGAGGAAGGGAGGAAGGAAGGAAGGAAGGAGACCTTGACATCAGCACTGCAGCATGCAGTGTGCAGGTTCACTTGTGCAGACTCGGTGCAGGCTTCTTACTGATAATGATGTTCCTATTGTGTGTGTCACACATTTTCACCTGTGAGATGTGTGAGCCTCTCCTGAACTCCATCTCTGATTTACTGAGGAATTCACTTCCCATTCCTGATAAAAAAAATTTCCCGTTCTAGTAGGAACATGTTTGCGGCTGGGCCTCTGTGTTACGTCAGCTGAGGATTTTCGGGCTATAGTGCTTTGTTCAACACAGCTCTTAAAGCTTTTTGATAGGTCACAGGCATTCGGCCATCTTTAATGAGTAAATATTATTAAACTTTGTACTACTGGTTCACAGGCACCATCAAGTAACAAAACCTCAAAGTGTGTTCGTGGTTACATTTGTAAAGTTTGTAAAGCCAAGTTTCATATTATTTATTCTTTAGTTTCTGGTTTCTGTTTTCCTTTTAATTTCAGAACAATTTTGGGTTGGGGAATGATTGTGAACCTGGACCGATTTCTTTGAAATTATAATATATTTTGATGTTTCAATTGTGTCAGTTTTCATAAATGAAATTCTCTTCTTTGTTGGTGAGATGCACAGCACCGAAGGATGATTGCCACCAAGCCTGACCGCCTGAACTCAGTCTCTGGTGCCTATGTGATGAGAGGACAGATTCCTGAAAACTTCCTCCGACTTCCACATGCCTGCTACGTCACATGCATGGCCGCCTTCTGTCACTCATTCTTTCACACACAGACACAGACACACAGAAAGTAATAAATAAATGTGAACAGTTTAAACAGAGCTCAGCAGAATGTCATGGCAGTGGATACATGGGGCACAGGAGCTATTCCACTCATGACTAGACAGGAATGAGAGGCAGCTTGTGTAGGGACAAAATGTCCCTAAAGAAATGATCTCATTTCTGCCTCCTTCTCTGGTCAGATTGAACTTCATATTAATTACTAAAATAAAATTAAAACCCCTTCATAATTTCAAACCAAAAACATAGCACAATAGTCCTGCTTACAAAGAGGATCAATACATTAATTTGCAATCCACTTTAAACAGAGGTACCAGAGTGAGAACAGACAGGAAGGACTTGCACTGATGACACTATTGATCTGGCCCACAGGAACACTAGTTCATGCCCAATCCCTGTCTCCAGGGAGTCTTTTGGCTTTAAGGGAATTTGATGCCTACCTGTATGAAGGGCTTACTTACTTCATGTATATTTCCTAAGATGTTGAGAGTCCTAGGGCTCTGGGGAGATACCCTGTCAGCCTGTTAGATAGTTTCAGTTGTCAACTTGACACACCTGGGAAAGAGAACCTAAATTAGGGAATTGTCTCTATCTGACTGGCCTGTCTGTGAGGCATTTTCTTCATTATAGAATGATGTGGGAGGGCCCAACCCACCAGCTAGTGCTGTCATCCCTGGGTGGTGGTCCTGGGTTGTGTAGAAAAGCAGGCTGAGCACAAATCTGAGGAGCAAAGTAATTAACAGTGTTCCTTCATGGTCTGTGCTTTGGTTCCTGCCTCCAGGTTACTGCCCTGAGGTACTGCCCTTGTTTCCCTCAATAATTGGACATGTAAGCCATATAAACCTTTACTTCCTATATTGTTTTTGGTCAAAGTGTTTTACCACAGCAATACAAAGGGGACTAAAACAGTCCATAAGATGCTAACCTTGTAAGCATAAGGACTTGAATCCAATCTCCAGAACCCATGAAGGAAAAGCTAGACCAGGTGGCACTCATTCAAGGACAGTTGGATTCCCCTAGTTCACTGGCCATCCAATTTAGCATACGCAGAGAGTTCCAGGCCAATGAGAAGACTGGTCTCCAGGAACAGTGGAAAACACTGAGTAAAAGCATGGAAGGTGGACCTCTGGTATTTGCATGCACATGAAATGTCATATATGTGCACACACACAAGACATGTAGAGAACCTTACCATACTTTTAAGTAGCAGAGCTATAGAGAAAATGGACTTACTATATCTTACTAAAGGCACAGTATAGGAACAATAACTATACATATTTTTAAAAAACATTTGTTCATGTTTATTTTATATGTATGTTTTCCTTCCATGTATTTGTGTCATATGGATGTAATTCTGCCCACAGAAGACAGAAAGGGGCATCTTATAACCCCAAACCATAGTTACAAATGGTTACAAGTCACCATGTGGGAGCAGAACTTGGGTCCTCTGTAAGAGCAGCCACTGCTCTTAACCACTAAGTCATCTCTCCAGCCCCCATAATACATTTTATCATGTGCAAAACTACATTGCTGCAAGATTAGGGAGCTCAGCCTTGAGGATTAAGGCCATACCCACAAGCTTGATGTGCACAGTTCACTCAGGTTGTTAGCAATGGGTGCTGGTGTTCTGCCATAAATGCATTTAGGTGTAGGTAACAGGCTTCTGTTCATTTTTATTTTATGTTAGTAGCCCTGTCATCTCTTCCCTGGTCTCTTGCTAATGCACATTGGTTCTCTCCCTCTTCGTAATGCTCTGGCTGGAGCTACGAATCCCTTAGCTAAAAATAGATACTGCAGAGAATCCTCAGGGTGTAAATGAATTCTACTCTTATTGCAAATGATTTGTGGTCAATGATCAGGAACGAGAAAAACAAGTGGACTTCACGGTTTCAAGTGAAGGCTCTGCCAACACTGCTCATCTGTTCTCACTGCTCAGATGCCTGTATCTTTACCATAAGCATCTGCACACACACGTCTCACTCTCAAAACTTCCCACCAGTTCTGGAGACCAATACTCGACTGAGAAGTTCCCTCTGTGGTTAAACTGGATAGAGCTTTTTCTAGTAGAGCAGCCCAAAAGCTTAACACAACTCACCAACTGTCTGAGAAGTACATGCACTTTTGTTCATGAAGAAACATGAACTGCTTAGTGCTTTTCTATTATTTTATTTGCATTCAATAATAAAATTACAGTGTGTTGCCCAAATGATGTGAGTTCTCAATAACTATTTTTCATCCATGCAAGACAAGTAAGTTCTTGGTCAAAAACTTTTTTCTAGGGAAGACTTTCTCACCTTTGAGAAAGGTCAAAAATAACATCCTTGCCACAAATAAAACAATTCAGTGCAGGGAGCCCGAGTCAGTTTTTGCAGCTCAGATACATTGGAAAATTATCAATAGCAGATGTGATATAAACATAGATATCTCAGAAATTATGAGATCTCACCTCAAGTGAGCTGTGTGTCAAATATCTGCTGTAAATTCTGTAGTGTTTGGAAACTAAGACAAATATTTGTCACAGAAATGAGATGTGAGAATGCAAGTGTGTCCCTTGGGCATGGGGATTTCCAAGTGCATTTATCTATATGCCATTGGCTAATAAAGTAAGATTTCATTGCATAATCAGCAATGAAAAGGAAGCAGTTTAATAGAAAGGCATTCTTGGAAACAATTGGAGAAGGATATTTCTACAAAATGCAATCAAATATCTAGCCATGGAGAACACAGACACAAGGCTTGGACATGCAGACAATAACATGTTCTCTTTACACCTATCAAAAACTTTTTAAAAAATCAAAGTGCAAAGTATCTTTGAACAAATGAAAACAAGCCATTTGAATAAATTTGCTTAGTTACATGAGCACAGAAAGTTAAGATACAGATGCCTGATAGAGAACTAAATGCAGAACTAGATAAAAATCTGGACATAACAGGCTCCCTGGGAAAACAGCTCTATGTTACAGCTCCAAACACAGCAGTGTGGAAGAAGGTAGCTTGTCCAGCTGGAGGATAGCACAGGAAAGTGACGTATGCTGTGTGAAAAAGTCCCTTATCCTTCTGAGCCTCATGAGTGTATACCAGCAGTAATTTATCCCTCGATACATTTGGGATCTAAGCCAAACAAGCAATGCCAAACATTCGGATGGACATCCATCCCACCCACAGTAGACAGCCTAATTACAGGAAGAATCACACAGCCTCTTTGAACACCAGGGACCCTGTGCACACCTCATCCTGTTCTCTGTGAGTGAATGATGAATTTATAACCAAAGAAAATGAATATAAACTTATTTTTGTAAATGACATTACAATTTGCTAATATATTTTATAACTAATGAATATTTAATCACTGAATTCTTGTGGAGAAATCAAAGCAATTTTTTCAATAAATGTAGTATGAGGAATAGCTAAGCCAGGGGAAAATATTTTTGAGCAAAAATATTTTTGATAGCATAGTGAAGTTGGAGTGCAGTAAACTGAGGGGTGGAGATGGAGGAGGGGATCTGAATACGATCAAGGTCTATTCTACAAAATTTTAAAAGAATCAATAAAAGTAATTTAATATGAATTTTTTCTCAAAGAAGTTTTGATTTTCTGTATTTGAACTATTGGATATCAGTTCTCTAAATATTAATAGCTCACACTTGATCAAACTACAGATACTCACTAAGTATCTTCACCATCTGCTTCCTCTAAATACAGCCTTCTTCCAGAAGTAAGATGGTTCTCTAAGAATATTAACTGCATGAAGAATTCATCCAACACAGGTCTCTTTCCTTCATTTGTCTCAGCAGCTGGCACTGTGTTTACATGTAGACAGGGAAACGTTTAAAAACACGCCATGCTACTTCAAGTAATTTACAGTTGTCCCAGTGCAAAGAAACATGCTCGCAGAAAGCTTAAACAGACAATTAAGTCTTGGGTGATAAGGAATATTAAAAATAAAACAAAATTTAATTTGAAACTAGTAGTTATGGGATAGGTGAGTAAAAACAATGTGCAGAATGGATGCCTAATGACTCACTGTCAAAAGAATGACTGATATTCACTCAAGTGGAACTGTTGCCACCATCAACGGAAGGGCAAGTTTAAGGATTGCCACTGGAACGCAGCACCCAGCAGTACGATCAAGGAAATGCAGGTGCTTTGGGCAGACATTCCTGTATTCTATACGGCTACATGTTAATTGGTTTCACTTTCAGAAATAGTGTGAACCTCAGGTTCAGTACAAGCAGGCTCACATGCCCACGTAAAACGTTACAAAAAGCATGGAAATTCAAACATCTTTTGATAGCTCGAGCTAGGTGCCCTGTCCAGTCAGCATATGTGTAGCACAATGACCAAGTACCACAGGAGTGCCCTCCACTTCCCCTGGTTACAGAAGCAGCCGCCAACCACAGAGTAAGCAATGTAGTCCTATTTAGTATCTACCTTCAGGCTGAATTTTCACAGATTACAAATTAGAGCCCTCACTATGGTCTAATGCAATGCTGGGAAGACCATCTCACTGTGAGGCAATCCTTCAGTTGCCCAGCCCTTTGAAAGGACCTGTGGCATCTCCTGGAAGTGTTCCATTTTGGACTCTAGTTGTGAAAGCTTTCTTTCAGTCTCTTTCAGACTATGTTCAAGCATTGCTCATCCAGGAAGCCCCAGGAGATGCAGCGTATGCCCATAGTGGTAACTCATACCCCTGGTCTTTGTATGGCTAGGCATAGAAAGCAGTAAAATTCATGTGTACATGCCATAAAGCACACCACACAAGCTGAATTCATAGCCCTGATCTCAGCTCTATCATAATAAATTCAATCTTGAATGGGGCATTTGAAATAATTATGTAGAAAATGAACTCAGTATGTTACTAAATATGGCATGTATAAACGTGTGTGATTGTATCCTAGCAGCAATGTGGTGATCATGACTTTGGAATCAAGTCAAAGTGCCTGGAGTGGCACACGCTGGCTGTTTGGCCTGATTAGGAGACATTCCCTATGCTGACCAGTCACAAAGTTTCTGATTAGTAAGGCCCTTTGCTAAGTCCACTCATGACAGGTGGTGGGGTGGGGCATCACGTGTAAATCGATGTAAACTAGAGATACGGATGAGAAGAGGACTTTGACACAGAAAACTATCTGCTATCACCAAAGGGTGGACAGAGGAAAAGACAGCGATAGTTCTAGCTGTATAAATCTGTACATGCCTGCGGTGGACTCGAATTGCCTGCTTGGCTTTTGTTAGCCATGGAATTCTTGTTTCAGTCTTAGAGACATCAAAGCCAAATAGTGACTGCCTCTCACTGCACCAGGTCTTACCTCATCCTGCCTGTTGAACGACAACCCACCTCCCATTTCAGCCCCCCACCCTTCTTTAAGCCTGGAATAATTCCAACCAAGACATGAACTCTGTCTGCACTGAATATCGGAAAACCATGCCAGATACTCAGTGCAAGTCCCAGATCAGATCAGATGAGGACACAGAGCAAGAGGAAAGTCAAACAGTAGTAGAGGCAGAAGGAAGATTTACGCAGGGCCGTTTTCTGTCTTACTACCCTTGGGAAATAATATTTGTTGTTGAGCTTTGGGTACACGAAAATTAACATTTCAATTTCTTTTTTTTTTTTTCCCCCTGATCCATGGAACCTGCTTCAACCTTTCCTTCAAATCCTTCTGGCTGGCTCTCCACCTCTGAGTGAATTCTTGAAAAGACTATGCATCATTTTTCCCTCAAACTCCTCTCTCTTTCCTAAACTTCATGTTTAGCAGATAAGCTTGTAGAGGGAGTCATGCTTTTTCAGCACCATTCTGAGATGCGATTTCAGAAACAGCCAGCAGGGTTCTCTGCACAATGTGAGGAGTGACCTGGGTCTCCCTTTAGTCTCTGTCTTTCCAAAAGAATGCAGCCTTTAAGATAAAAGCCTCACAAGTCTACTTGAATAAGCCTGAGACTCACATAAATACGAATTTCTTGTCATCTTTAGCCTCCTGCTCATAGACCTGTGTAAAATCAAGCAGAAACAAGGCTTCAGGAATATATAGTTTCCTGGAAAAGCCTCAGAATTTACCTGTCTGGGACTGGAAACATTGCTCAGTGCTTAAGAACAATAGCTGTTCTTGCAGAGGACTAACATTTGGTTTCCAGCACCCATATCAGGCAGCTCACAACTGCCTACAATTCCAGAAGACCTAATATTGCCTTCTGGCTTCCGTGGGCACTTCTACTAACATGAACATATCCTCCAATACACACACATGTGCATCATTAAAACATAAAAATAAATATTAAAAAAAAACCTGTCTGTGTCTTCCTCAGT
>NW_008328543.1:639690-661425 GCF_000622305.1 Nannospalax galili
GGGACCACACATGCCCAGTGTTTGCCTTTCAACTTCATTCCTGGGACTCCAGTTCTATGCAAAGTGGGAACATCAGATATTTTTCTCCTCTAATTGGTGGCATGGACAGAGTTGTAGTGGAGTTATCGCCAAAGAGAACCTGAGGAGTTCTGTATTCCTTACCTGTAAATTTGCCATCTAGCCTGAGTCCCACAGTCAACATTCTTTTCTTGACTCAAGAAAAGTTCCTGTGATTTACACATCAATTACTGCCAAAAAGAAACAGTAACCATGGCTCCCTCATCTCTCAGGACCTAGAAATCATTCTCATTCAATTCCAGAATCTGTTATCAGAGCTCCAGGGACTGAGAAGTTTCGTGCTCCCCCAGTTCCTCTGGTTGAGGAATTTCCTCTTACTAACGGTCTGAGGAACAAACCACATTCTCTCCACGTTCTCCACTTTCAGTGGTCACTAGGACACCACCTTATTTGGATTTCCATGCTGCTGTCACACAGATCGCAGAGACAACACAGGAAGTTCTGAACTCTAAGGTAGGTGGCTACTGGGGTGCTGTGGGGGAACTCTGATTTCTTGTTTCACAATGAAATTGATGTAGGTGTTCTTGAAACATTTTTTTGATGTTCCATTAATGAACATATTTTTGAGGGAACCAGAGATAAATTTCTGCTTTTTAGTATACAGGAAACTGACAAAATCTCTTGTCTTAACCTACCCTGTGTCATTTTGTCTTCCGTGGTCCTCCCCTCCAAAGCCTCTGTGCTCTGACATGAAATTGGCACAGAGTAGCCTCATGACTAGACTCATGCTACTTTTTGCACCTTTTTCATTAACATTAAAGCTATATCATGACATCTTATGTAAGGAAAATATGAAATGTTTAAAATCAAGGTCACACTCTACCTAGGACATGGTGGCTCAACTAAGGGAAGGCCAAGCCAGTCCCAGAGATGTCAGGTTGACTGCTCAGAGATTCCTGAGCAGACATCGTTTATTCTCTTACGCCAGGGAAGTTTTGAGGTCATCTATTACCTAGATTTATTATAGCGATAAATGACTGATGAATGTGTCAAACACTGATGCTTGCGTGCGTGCGTGTGTCCGTGTGTATGTGTGTGTGGTGCATGTGGGCACCTGTGTATGCACACTGGGGAGCAGAAGGTCAATATTGGATGTCTTCCTCTATGGCTCTCCAGCTTACTTTCTGAGGCAGGGTCTCGCAATGAAGCTCCCAAGATGCTCTGGTCTCCACTTTCTCAGAACTAATCACAGGCACACCACATCACTTTCCACATTTTAGGTGGGTGCTGGGTGTCGGACTCTGGTCGTCCTCCTGTGCACGAATAACTTTTCCCACTGAGCTGTGTCCCCAGCCGACGTATGAGGCTTTTGTTTTGATACATCTCTTTTTTGCATCCACATTCCTTAATATAACAATTGATCATTGTATCATCTGATCCTATAAAATTAGCTTAAAAATTGGCTAAAATGCTAATCACTAAAATCAGTTATCAATATAATGATATCAATTTGCATAAACAAAGAGAACACTATAATGGTAGGCTTCATAAAGAAGACAGTAGTCACAACTGACATTATTTCTTGCAGTACCGGTGGGCATTACTTCATATACTTCTCCATATAAGTCAAAGTGTTCTTACAGCACACTGTATGCAGTTTTTCTTTATTAATATAATGATCAAAATGCCAGTGTATACATCAAAATGATAGCTGACTTCAATAGATACCATTTCCTTTAGGTACACAAACGTGTTAACATTTATTCTTCTCATACCTGTAGTGGAACTCAGTACTGTCTCAACTACAAGTGCAGCTGTTGTGTGAGAACTTTCACCAGCAAAATCTGATCCAAACTTCACTGGCAGTAGTTTGATAACAGAAGTAAATAGGTGATATTTTCTGAGTCACCTTTATTGCCTTTTTATAGCTTGATTTTAATTTTATTCAGTTAAAAATCTCTTCAGGGCTCAGATTCAAGCCATATACATTTTAACCATCACCATAAGTATTCTTAAAGGGCCTTCCTTAGAACCCCTGCAAAACAAAGTGAACTTTCCTTAGGGATGCGCACTTAGCCACAATGCAAGCATTCCAGTAGATCTGTGTAAGACTTCTTATCTATCCATAATTATGTCTACACCTAGATCTAGTGTCACCCCAGAAAGTATGTGCTTCTAATACTGATAAATGTTGCTAATAATGTTACTCCATCACAAATGATTTGAAAAGATTGATGGGCTCTGTGTAAAAAGGCACACCATTCTTAAGGTACAATATGCTCTTTCACTCTCCCAGTTATAAAAGGATTTATATCTGGAGATCCTGAAGTGAAAGTTCCAACAACATCCCTTATCATAGCGCAGTTTTAAAATGGATTAAACAAAACTGACTGGTGCACAAGTGTGTTTTGCGTGTTATCATCTTTATCTGAAGTGCTGGGGCATAGGTGAAGAGGATTGTATTATTTGAGGGTTCCACAGATAAACTTAATTTGGCTTTCAAATAAGTCATATGCAAAATGTTCACTCACTTCGAACCAGCACAGGATCTTATCACAGCAGAACTGACACCAGTTAACATATCTTCCACATACAAGATTCTACCAAAACACAAGATAACATGCGTTTCTGTAGAAGCAAATTTCCAATAAGAAAATGCTTCTTGAAATATGATTTTAAAGAATTTTTACCCTTTGTACCTAGTTTTAGTTGAATAAAAGGAAGGAAAACCCACCAAATACATTTCAGGTGGAGAGAGCAGCAAGTGAACTTGCAGGTGTAACTAGGTGAGTCACTTTGACCCCCGGTTTGTTTGTTTTTTTTTCAGGCTGGTACATCATTGTTTCTTTTTTATTTTTGCAACTGCGGCATCACTCAAGGTGCCTTATGGATTGGCAAAGTCCATCCAATCAGGATGTATCTTGTTTCTAGCTTATTTTAAAACCAAGTGACCAGACACCAACTGTGACTATAAAATCGGTAAAATAATTCCTTTAAAAGGCATGAAAATATGTCTTTTCTGACTGGTTTCCTAAATTTCCAGGTTACGGTATATAAGAAATACCCGATTAAAAACATATTGAAATATCATCTAGAAAACTACATCATCAGGGGGAGAGAGAGGGACCTTAAAAAATGCTTATTACCAGTTAACTTTCTATGAGAAAAGTTTAAAAACTATTTGGATCTAAGAAACCACACAGCAGCATAAAATGGACACTTTTGAAAACTTGGAAAAATACTAAAAGCTAATTTTTTTTTAAATAGGGAGAAACACTGGTTCTTTTTACCAAGGCAATGTTATCTGTTCCTGTGACATGCATTACATCTGTTTATGTCACACATTCACAGAAGTCAACCAAATAAGACAACTGCCTGTTTGAATCTGCAGACAAATAGAGTGCAATTACCTGGCAGCCTGTACCCATGAGCTATGGTTTACTTTCTACTGTAGAACTTCAAATGGTCTTCGCTAAGACTATGAAGTAACTAGGGCAACACTTCTTAAAATATGTATAAGACAAGATAAGGCACAGTGAATATTATTTTCTGCTATGAATTTGATTTTACACTTCGTCCCCACTACAGCTCTGCCTTCCTTCCAAGGTGAACAGACACCCATCCTGAGAACATGATGTAGCTCTCAATTGCCATGTACTAAACTGCCTTTCCAGCAAGAAGGCAACATTAAAACATTAATGGCTCATGGACTGGTGTAAAAGGTCAGTGGAGGAGCATAGGCTTATCATGAGTGAAACCTAAGGATCAGTGTTTATGGGGGGGGGTGAGAATAAATCTCTAATTGAGCTAACTACAAAGATGTCATTTTCAAACAGAATTCACAATTTCATACCAGTGTCTTCTTTGATTTCTGTTGTGATAAGATACCTTGACCAAAAGCAACTTAGAGGAAAAAGGGGTTTATTTAACTCACAGTTTCAGGTAACAGTCCCTTGTTGAAGGGAATTAAATGATAGGACTTAAGACATATCCACTGTCAAGAACAGAGAGAACATGAACACATGGGTCCTTCCTTGCTTGGAATTCTCTTATTATTCATCTGGTTTCATCCACTGGTAAAGCTCAGGAACCAGCCCATGAAATCATGCTGCCCACAAAGGCTAGGTTTTCCTATGTTAATTAACACTCAAGACAGTTGCCAGCAGACAGGCCCACAGGACAACCTAATCTAGGCAATTCCACCAATGAGCCTCGCTTCCCAGGTATTTCTACGTTGTAGCAAGTTAACATTTAAACCATCGCAGTTTACTGACTGAAATCGAAGGTTTGAAAAGTGACATAAATAAACAAATGCAAACCAAAAGACATCTGTACAGCTACTGTCACGTACCGAAAGGAGACCCCATTGGGCTAGAAAGATACCTCAGCAGTTAAGAGCACTGGCTGCTCTTGCAGAGCCCAGGTTTGAATCCCAGCACCCACATAAAATAAAAATAATAAAAAAGGAGAATGTAGGCTGCAATTATCTAGAAAGAACAGGTAATGCTAGTACATATCAATAAAAATAGCACTCCATCAAGAAGATATCAAATGTAAATATATATAAAACAAGCACTATTGGACTTAAGGAACAGAACCATCTAGATGCACCTGTGGGTGATTTCAATACTACACATTCATCAGTGAGTAAATAATTCAGACAAAACCTCAACAAAGAAACTTCAGCTAAATTGTCTCTTAAAGGGCTTAAGAGACATCTACAGAATCCTGTATCCAATACCTCTAGAATATACATTCTTCTCCACAGACCATAGACTTTCTTCAAAGCACATAAAATACTAAGTATAAAGCAAGTCCAACTAATGTAAAAGACAGTGCAATGCTTCTTGTATCTTACCTGTCCACAATAGAATAGAAGTAAATAAATAACTAGGGAAACCACAGAAATTGTACAGACACATAGTTTTGGAAGTGTATACTTTTCATCAGTGGAGTCACTAAAGAAACCAGGGAGAATTAAAGAAATTCAGAGAGAATTTAAAAAACTGTAATCAAAGGAAAGTGCAAGCAAGCACCATGTCTGAAACTTTGAGATAAGGCAAAGTTAATTCTAAGAGGGAAAAATTAGAGCTATGAGTTCCTACATTAAAAAAAAAAAAACAACAACAAAGAAACAAAAAAATAATCCTGGGGGCTGATGGCTCAGCAGTTAAGAACACTGAATGTTCTTGCAGAAGACCTGGGTTCGAATCCCAGAACCCACATGGCAGCTAACAACTGTCCATAACTCCAGTTCCAGGGGATCTGACAGTCTCTTCTGTCCTCTGTGGGCATTGCACGACATGGGTGCACTTACCTACATGCAGGCAATATATGCATACACATAAAAATAAATAAATAAAATATTTAAAAGAACCAGTCCTTAGAATATAAAATAACTCAAAGTCACAAAATATGAACAAGTCAAACCCAAAGTAGTAAATTCTTAGCTACTTTTGTGTAGTTGTTGTGGGTTGGAGTGACTGTTGAAGTCTGGAAGTCTGAAGTCAGCTGTGTTCACCCTCAGGGGACACTTAGGAGATCTGATCTGTAACCAGTCCCCCCAAGAGTCAGGTAAAGGTTCACAAGGATTCTGTGCACCGTGTGCTCAGGCCTGCACACCCTTCATTAGATGCTCTTCCTTCACTCCATGTTTCCCAGGGGACCTCTTGGTGGTTTAACTGTCTTTGAGTGGCTCATGCTAAGGTAAGTAACCTGAATACCCTCATTAGCTTAGGGAGTTGGAATTGTCCATAATCCTTTCTTTGGTCTGCTGACACACCCTATCTGAGGTAAACAGCCTTTTCTTTTCTCTTCCCTAGGAAAAGCCACGCTGCAATTTCCCTCATAATTGATTCATGATTCAATGGTGTGGGCTCAAACATAAGAAAGAAGCTATAGCCAACACGCAGATTTCCAGAACTGAGAGCCCAGTGAAAACCCACCTGCCACAGTGTTGTGTAAGCCTTAAACCCAGCTGTGCTTAAAGCAGCCAGAACTGTAGCTGTGGAACTGCAAGGACTTAGCTACTACTCATCACTCATCTCCTTTCTGTTTGCTGTTGAGTGAACTTGATTAGGCACAGCACCTACAGGAGAGTCTGGATAAATTCAAATAAGAGAAAAAGCACAGAATGACAAGATTCTCAGCACTGTGGTGAGAAACAAGGACCAGGACACGGGAGAGGGTCGCAGAGGTGGAGAGAAGGGAGGGGTGCTGGGCGTGGTCGGGATACAAATCTGAGGGTAGGAACAGGAGTGCGGTTGGCCTCCAGGAACGACTAACAGAAACGGCATCTGATCTGAGATTAGAGAGGTGGGATGCAGGTCCTGAACCTGGAACTCGATGTAGCTGTCCATGACTCCATCTGAGCTCCGAGAAACAAGAAAGCGATGATGAAAAACGGGGCCGTTGTAAACACAAAAAGTTTACAACAGCCGTAGACGACCAAGTGGACGTTCCTAGAGGCAGCGGGTTTTACATGACTGAGTGTTGCTATGAAATGAGAATGTTAAGTGTCCTCTAAAGACACACAGTTTGAATGTTTCAGTATCCACGGCACAGCAGCTGTGTGAAAGAGACCCGATATAGACAAAACTGTCTCAAGATTTTTAAGTGCAGGACACATAGGGAGTAAAAGCCAAGAAGGAGCTTATGACATGTACTGAGAATGATCAATTATAAATATATAAATATAAAATATAAAAATGTAAATTATAAATAAACAATAAGAAATGAAAACAGAATTTCAAAACTGAAAGTTGTTCTGTGAGTAAAAGCCACCAAGATGGATGTGAAATTCAGGGAATCATCAGCAATATCAGCTAACGGCAAGGTAAGACGTACAGTTTCCCCTGGACTCAGCAAGGGCCCTTTGTCCTCACTGGTATAAGGAGTTCCAGAGAGGCTTTGAGGCTGGAAAACAGGTTTCAATACAGTGAGGCTGCTTTAATAATTCACTCAATGGTTCATTGAATTTGAAGTTGAGTTCAGACTTATGAATCAGATTCTTTATAGAATCAAGGTCCCTTGGAAACAGATCATTTCCTGCATGAGACTTCCAAGACAGACATTCAGATCCCCATGAGACTGACCTTCAACCACCCAGGATATAAGGCAGCAAGGACTGTCTCTGAAATTATAGCTGCTGTTTGCTATAAGGTGACCTTCAGCATCTCTAACAGAGAGGCTGGCTTCAAAAACTTCCTAACTTAAAATTGATTTGACAAGCAAGATAGTCTACAAATATATAAAAGTCCCTTTGCTATGACAAAAGCAATAAACTCTAAGACATATACTGTCAGTGTTACCCAAAATTTGTGTTTCTATTTCAAATTCCTCATGAAATTCCAACCCTCTGACTTGCTAAAATCCTGCAGGAGCAGGGGATTCCTGATGAGCAGTGCAGCAGTGAATTCTTCCTTCAGTACGTTCTCAGCAGCCAGGGTCAGTATTAAGGTGAGCTATGGCAGAGGATGAAAGAGAACCTGCACTGGCATGCATGCATGTGAATATGTACACGTGTGTACATGGGTGTTCATGCGCAAATGTGTGTATGCATGTACATGTATGCATGATGTGCCTCCACGTGCATATGTCGACTGTGCACGTGTCTGTATGTACAATGCATATATGTGTGTAGGCATGTGCATACATGTATATGTGTGACTCTTAGGCGACAAATAGAGGTTTGAGGTTTCATATTTAGCTTCAAGTGTGATTCACTAACAAGGAGTTCAAATATCCCTAGGTTCAAATCAAATCTTTCCAAAGAATTAACAATCATAACCACCATTTTATCAAGAACAACTTGCATATTTGTAATATCTCGTTAAAGATATTTGAATAATATTTCAGCTTAAAAGCCATGTTTGATTGAACTATTATAGTGTATTCACTCCAAAACCAATAATTTTTAAATGTATATTTTTATTGAATTTTTGTGCATTTTGTGCAATACAACAATCACATTTAGACTCAGTCCCCCACCCACATCCCCCACAGCACCCCCACCAGATTTCATGCATTCTGTCTGTATACCAAGTCCTGTCCGATGTTAAGCATTTGCACCCAGATGTCCCCCAGTGCAAGTTCATCCACTGGAGTCTAGTCAGCCTGTCTAGAGTCACTCCCTCAAAGAAGACCTATTCTCCCATCACCCAGCAGTAAGAAGTTGCCAAAAGTTCCTACGCTAAGGTTGGGGCCTGCTGCCAATTTCCCCAGTTCTATGCTGGGGTTTTGTGAGTCATCAAGGGTCTTGTGCATGCTGTCACCATTGCTGTAAATTCATATGAGCAAGTTCCCAGTGGCTTTAAGACTGTTTCCTTAAGTTCACCCCCTGTCCCTGGCTCTTATAATCATTCTGCCTCCTCTTCCATAATGGTCCATGAGCCATGTGTGAGGTTCAATATAGGAGTCCTGTCTAGGGACAGACACTCTGCAGTATCCTATTCTCTACACCTTGGCCTTTCTTTTTAAATTATCTTTGATTTTACATACTGGTACAGACTGTACTGTGACCACACCCACCCAATCACTGTCTCATCCCTCTCTCACGTGTGCTGATTGCCTTCTTCCGTGTAGTCCTGTTTTTCCTCCACATCTGTCTTTATGTGCAGGTGGCCGCAGCTGCTGTGTTTGTGACCTGGATGACCATGTCATGCCCAGTCAGTGTTAACAACACTCCTTTCCAGTCTTGAGCTCTTACTCTCTTTCTGGGCCTCATCCATGGTGATGTTTCCTGAAGGGAGTGGTATAGTGGCCTTTAATTTCTTAACTTGATTTGAAGTGCAAATTTGTGAGTGAAGAGCTTAGATAGACCAAAACTAATTGACATCTTCTATATACACAGCTCAGTGTGGGATGCAAAGTATTAAACCACAAAAATGAAATATAGTAAAAGCAGATATGTGAATTCAAGTTCACTGAAATCTGAAAGTATGTGGGTGATCTAAAACATGTAGTTGAGAACAGAAAATGCAATGCTAATGGCACAGTGGACGATACCGTTAGTAAAATACAGTCATTTGGTACTGTAGAGGAAGCAGGAGTCCAGAGTACAGAGTCCCATTTAAACAGAAGGTGATGTGCAGTAGTGCCCGGGGAGATACCCCTGATGAAGTTTTAGTTTACCACAGTTAATGAGCCATCTCCTCCTAAGCCTTTTCTGATACATCCCTAAGAGATAGTTTTCCAAAGACATTTTCACAAAGACGCAGAACTAAGTCCTAGATTACGTATCTGCTTTGCGTGAATAGGTCACAGTAATGCCTGTCAGTTGACAAGCCTTTCTCACTCACTGAGGACTTGTACCAAATGCTTTCTGTCTTGCCACTACTAACAAAACACTTTCCTCTTAATAAAACACATTTACTTTTTCAATATGGCACACAGCAAAATTATTTTCCATCTCTCTTAGAGTTGGGAGTGCCAGTGTCCCTGAGATCTAGACACAGACATGTAAGAAGTTACCTGTGCCACATCGGTATGATTTGACCCATTAAACATCTCTGCCATTGTTGTTCTTTTTCCCTGAGGTTTCCGGAGATGACAAACACAGAGCAAATTTGAAAGCCACAAGGGAAAGGTTATTCCACACCCCCAACCTCCCACTGACATAAAGCAACGTGCATGGGTTGTATGAATTACAATAAATATTTAGCAATGAGATGCAAGAATATATTTGTTTCTATGACCTACATTCCCTAATGAATAAATTCTTAAACACAATTAGACAGGTATGAATAATCAATTAGTCTCTCTGTGAAATTCTTTGAGTTCCATATTGGAAAACAACCAGCACAGACAATAAAAGTGAGGAGGGAAGAGATATTCCAACAGAGCCAAATAAAACTTCATTAAACGAAACTATAATTAATATCACACAGATATATTTAAAAAGCATATAAGGCAATAGAGAAATGCGACTTCTTGAAAATATAAAATATTAAAACAAACAAATGAAAATTACAACCACCAACGCCACAGTATTTCCAGGCTAGTTATTTTAAGGCCTACCACACACCCAGCAGGGCTTGTGTGTCTTGCTACGACCACCTGTGCTCTGTAATTGTAAAGTTGATGTCTTCTCCTGGGTCCTGTCTTCTTGTAACCAGCAACAGTATTTGAATGGTTGAATGACCTCTGATTTGGAGGGGTTCAGATTTCAATTCACAGTCCTTTCCAAGACTTATACCTGGATATACGATTTTCCTGATTTTTACAATTTTTATGGTTATCTAACTTACACCTATTCAACCTATTCAACTCAAATGTGTTCAAAATCAAACCCTGATTTTTTTCTGAGATACATTCAACCCTCCTATCTCAGCAATATTGTGAAAATTGTTTTTTTTCCTATCCCTACCGAAGCCATCAATGTAGTTTGCTAGTTTGGCTAAAGATATCCAGAAGAAAATAAACAAACAAAGGTGAGAAGATAAGCAAAGAAGTCCTGCATTGCAGGTATATTAGAAGATCCCAGCACAAGAACTCCTGGCAGGATCACTGTTTTGACCCTGAGTCCCTTGCCTCTCTCTGCTCTGAACGAGGTGGATGTTTTCAAAGAGCAGGTGAGCAGCACCCTTACAGAGTGAGTCCAGGAGTCTTCGGATTCCCTCAGGATGCAAAAGCTCCATTCTCTGGAATCTTGTGAGAATGGATAAACTTAGGTGCAACACAGGAAACACCCATAAAATGAGTTCTTTGAAAAGTAGGGAGAAGAAAGTTGGTGGCCTCTGAAATGTAGGACTTAAGCAGAATATTCCAGAGCTACCTTGCGGTTGTTTACTGGCTTCATTCACATGGACCAGATGACAGAGTCAATAAACCAACACCAAAAGAAACTTTTTTTTCCCTAGCCAGAGCAATGTGTGTATGCTAACAACACACAGAGGTTTTTGTATTACTTAAGGCTCCTAAAGCTGAAAACCAGGGGAAAAACTATCACTAACCTTCACAGACGATGGCTTCACTAAAATTAGGTAGGAAGTTGACATTTCACCACTAAAACTTTGCCCATTCTCAGAGGAAGCACTAGTGGCTGGCCATTCAATTTCTCTAATGTGATGATTCTCTTCACCTGCAAATGGATGGGAGGTGTCCAGATATGTGGGTCAGCATCACCCATCTGTGTGTATCCATCAGAGCATCTGTGAGGGCCTTTCTGACTGCAAAGCAGATTGCTCTCTCCAGAGTGCACATTCCTCCCCATTCTGCTGGGGCCTGAATGGAACAGATTGAGTGAGCCACAGATTGCCCTCTTGGCTGATTTTCAAGCTGGGAAATGGGTCTTCTGCATTCAGATGTGGACTTGCATTAAAATGTGCCATCCCCTTCCCTGGATCACCAGCTTGCCAAATGCAGATCTTGGGACTTCTCAGCCTCTATATGTAAATAACACTTACCTACTTCTGATCTATCTACATCTATGTATAATCCATCTGTCATTCTTCCATCTGTCTAGATATAATCTATCTTTCTATCACCTATCACCAATCATCAATATATCATGCATCATCTCTCCATCTATCATCTACCCCCATATCTACCCCCTATATCTATCATCTATATCTATCATCTAACATCTCTCATCTCTTTCATCTATTATTTTTCAATCTATCCATCTATCCACCATCTTTCCATTTGTTCATCTATCCATCTGAGCTCTTGTTTGTCTCCAGAGAATTATTGCTTAGTACTGTTTTCAGGTTAAGTGTTAACAGACTCTGCAGTTGATCTTTCATTTAGCACCAGAATCAAAATTCATACTAAGCCTCCAATTCTCACCCAAATATTTTTGTCAGTGTCTTTCATCAAGCACACTAGGCAAGTCTTCACTTAAACACTGAAAAAACATATAATTAAAGAAATCCTAGACCAAGCTTGAAATCCACAGATTTCATGCTCCTTTCCCCATTATGACCAATGTGACCAGAGACCAATTGAATTGAGCCATTCCCCATATTTGACAGTAAGTCACAGTCCAGGTGAGTCAGCACATTACCTCATTACTCCTTTGGAGTTCAGGTGGGGATAGCTGGTCCCCACATCTGTTGTGCTGCAACAAAACAGCCTGTACAAGTGCTCTACCATCTCCTCCCTAGGTGCTCCAGGCCCTAGGGGAAACTGAACTATAACCTCACTCAGGGACAATGAGCTAGTTTAAGTTGGTGTTCTATTACTATAAAGATGGTTGCTGTTCTAGAGAAAAAGTGGAACTTATCTATGTATTTCTGAAGATGAGAAAATTTATTGATTGCATACATGCAATGTCTTGCAAAAAAGATGAAGATATTTTTAAAAGAAAACACAAAAGGTGTATTGATGAGAGGATTCGAAAGAAAAATCATTTTGTTATATTATGGTACTTTCAGATTAACACAATCAGAATTCATGACATCACCGTGCTTGGAAATAAGATTAAGTTGAAATCTGCAGAGATGAAGGGACAGTGAATACATAGAGCTTTAATTGAATTAGGGATGATCTCTAAGGCATTCCATAGAGATAGGGATGGATGGAAGAGAGAAAGAGAAAGAGAGACAGAGCAAGAGACAGAGAGAGAGATAGAGAGACAGAGTGAGAGACAGAGAGACAGAGACAGAGAGAGAGAGAAAAAAAAAAAACACTTTGTGTATGTAAGCTAAGAGTAAAGGGAGCTGGAGTGATGAACCAGAAGTTAAAATCATTTTCTGCTTGAGAACCTGAGTCCTAACATCCTGAAACTCCAGTTCTAGAGCATTCTGTCATCTCTGGTCAACTGTACACATGTGTGTATGTACATGCACACACACAAAATTAAATAAAAATACAAAGCCAAAGGGCGATACACCTATATCTAAGTGGCAACTGCTTCCTACATATACACTGTATTCTATAAACACTATCCAATGCGCTCTGGGCCTTGGAAGCACACTCTACCTACCATTCTTGTTACCATTATTTTAAATGTTATTTGGGAATGTAGTAAAGTAAAAGAGCTGATGCTCTGTCTGTTTTATTCTTTGTTTATTTGTGCTTTGTGAGACAAGGTCTCCCTGAAGCTCAAGTTGGCCTGGAACATACTCTATAGACGAGGATGGCCTTGATCTCATAGAGCTCTTCCTGCCTCTGCCTCCCTAGTGCTAAGATTAAAGGTGTGCATCACCATGTCTGGAAATTTTATTTGTTAACCCCGTTGAATACAAAATTCATGTAATGCAACTATTCAGAATCCAATATGCAATGACTGAAAATTTCTCAAGAAATATTGCAAAGAGGCCTCAAAATTTTGTCATTTTCTATAAAATATTTAGAATTCCCAAATCGAGCATGTATAAGTTAGAAAGCAGCACTCCTTCACAAGAGTCGCCAAATCTTCGATGAGAGACTTTTGAAATAAAATTAGTCATGAGGAGCTATTATTCAACCTCACTTTCCTCGAGGAAGTTAAATGGATGACATCATCCAAACACCTTTCGCAGTTTCCTGTAAAGCAGACACTCAATATATATTTTTCATCATTTATCAAACCAACTCTAGATCAGATCAAAGAAAGGTGAAAATTATTCAAGTCAAACTCTTGTGAATAGTCTCAGATGGTCTGTTCCAAAATATCCATGCATAAGTAACCGCTGATTTAGTGGATAGGGCTCAAAATTTAAACATTCAAGATTATTTTTTTAAAGTTTCAACAAATAAACCTGAAATTTAAATTTTGAAGTCTTCTATTATTTTCTGCCCCAGTACTTTGTATTTCTCATAATATGCATTATGGCCTGGAATGGCTTTAAATCTTGTATAGGGCATCTCTTCTTCAAATTAAAAATAGACAGGACTCCTACATTAAACTTGACCCACTCAGGGTTCAGGGACTATTGTGGAAGAAGAGACAGAAAGATTGTAAGAGCCAGGGGGAGGAGGTATGTGACCACATGGAAATAAGAGTCTTACAGGCTCCTGGGACATCGCTCCTATGAACTTACAGCAATGATGACAGGATGCACAAAACCCCTGTAAACCCAAGCAGACAAAAACCTAGCATATAACTGGGGAAATGCACAGCAGGCCTCAACCTTAGCCAAACTATTGGCAACTGATTACTGCTGGGTGAGAAAGAGTTGATCTTCTTTAAGGGAGTGCCTCTAGATAGGCTAACTAGACCCCAGTGGATGATCATGCCCTAAGGGACATCTGGGTACACTAACTTGATTTGATAGGCCCTTAAGATAAATGATAGAGTGCACGAAATCAGTGCAGGGCCTATGGGAGATACCAGTGGGGAAGGGGACATAACGATGATTAAGATATTATGCACGAAATACACAAAAATTCAATGAAAATATTTAAAGACAAAATAGTATGCACAGGTTTTTCTCAATTTAAAACCCTTCTGACTATATATTTGTGCTTTTGTCTAAACCCTTGTCTTCAGTCCAGCTTCATTCTGGCGACTACAAAACTCCTTTTCCCAAAGTTCCTATGCCCTCCCTCCTACAGCAAGTTCTTGCATTAAACAAACAAATTTAAATGGCCAATGTCATTAACATAAGACAAATGTTCATAAGCAAAGCCATTGATTTCAAGTGCTCTTCAGGAAAGTAGGAAGGAAAACAGGGAGACACCTCCTCCCATTCTACTGGCAATCGAGGCATCTTCATCGGAAGCCGACAAGAGGAAGCAGACTGTCCTACTACATCACACGTGTATAATATTAGATACATTACATGTTAAAATACCCCAAACAAACAGGGGCTTCAGAGATGGGTCTGCTGTTCAGAGCTCTAATTGCTTCTCCAGAGGATGCCGGATGAGTTCCCAGCATCCACATCACATATCTCCCAAACACCTGTAGCTCCAGTTCCAGGGCATCCAGTGCTTTCTGGTTTTTTTGGGTAGCTACACAAACGTGGTGCACATAAACCCACATAATCACTCACATGTACACATAAATAAAAATTAGTCAATCAGCAAAATTAAAAAAAAACAGCTCTTCTGCTCTTCTTCCTTGGAAACTAATATTCAGGACAAATAATTATCCATTTATTAAATATTTATTGTTTGCCAAAATCACAAACTAAACTGGTCAGTGGATGTCCTCATATACTTTCTGTAAGCCACAAGTATATGGGTTTTCTTTAACTGCAAAAAGCAAGAATGAGCGGTCAAACAGAGTAACTGTATAGGTGAAAAGACTTATCAATATTAAATGATGGTGTTAAAGGGTGCATTAAATGGTGTCCAGAATTGAAAGGGAGGGAAGAATACGACTTCAGTTCTGATTACAAAACTTCTAGCTTTCGAGATGAGATTCTTCCTAGATGATGCTGATGGTGTTGATGGTGGTGATGAATATGGTGGTGATGGTGATAACGATAGGTATCACCTCCTATTTGTTGGCCCTGAGTATGTGGGTTCTTCGCACTTCTATCACACTTTGCAAATGTAAAGTAGTGCTTGGAAAAGTCACACAACTTGCTCACTACTAATCGGGAACAGCAGCTGAATTGAAGCTCAGTTTGACCTGGTTCTGTATTTTCTCCTTTACCATCTCCCTCTCTAACCACAGTTACAAAACTCTGAAGACCACCACCCCCACGGCTCTCACTTAGGCACACTGAATCTTGTCTACCATCCTTGAGTCACAGGCTTTTTCTTTTTCCTGTATTCCATTTGGCACCCATCTCAGTCTCTTTGTCTGTTGCTGTCTGTCATATCTCTATTCCCCTTACCCCAGTGTTTCCTTGTGCTGTGCTTGGGACATGGTCTGCAAGTCCAGACAAGGCAGGCCTTGCAATCCAGAGCCTCTTGCTTCTACCCTCTGAGTACTTTGATTCTAGATGCAAACTCCTCCACAGCACACCAGGACATGCGTTTGTTTTATTTGCATTCGTCATTCTGAGGTCTCTTCCTGTCAGTCCAGGCCTGTGGGTCTCTCCTCTCTGTGTTCATCTGTAACCCTTCAGCAGTTTTCTCACGGTGTATGAGTCTTTCTCTGAACTTGGTCTTGGTCATCTTTCATGCTGTCTCTCAGTTTCTATTTTTGAGATCATCTTTCCTGAATTTTTTGTGACTATCTCTGCATGTGTACCTCTGTCAGTGTCTCTCTTAGACTCCATCTCTCTGGCTGAGATGTCAGCCTCTAAGGGAACAGAAAGCTCTCATCCGGTTTTGAAGACCGTTCTCTGGATTTCAGCGATGTCTGTGAAGTTGAAGAAATCAGTCCATTAAATGATAAAGAAAAAAGGAAAGTCACTGTCCTTGGATAAACAATTTGCATTTCCATAAGGATGCAGTGGTGCAGAATCAGAAAAGGCCCTTTCTGAGACCTCTGTGAAAACACAGTGCAGGCATTCATTAGCCGGGTCCTGTTGAATGATGGACTTCATCCTGCGGCACTGTCCTCCCCCATCCAGGAAATAGTGCTCAATTCTGCCAGAACCTACCCTTTCACTCGGCAGGGGATGAATGCCCTTCCAAAGTGGTGGGAGCTCAGCACCTGCCAGGGACCAAGAATGCTTACTCCCTAAAAGCCACACAGGAGTTACACCTCCTGTCAATTCCTAACCCATCAAGAAGCACAATAAACAAGTCTTGAACTCCATTTACCAGCCTGAAGGAAAGAAGTGTTTTAGTTTATTTCCTGAAATAATGACTACTTTTGCATTTGTAGGACCAGTAACCATTATCTCACACTTAAGACTCAGCACAACCTTCACACGGCCTGAGAGAGGAAAGGAAATCTGTCCATTTAGGTGCTCAGGTAGAAATTTCTCTTCAGAGTAGAACTTCTGCTGCTGTGATTGTCACACGCATGCCCATCATCTTGAGAAGTGGTTACGATAATGCTAAAACAACTGGGGCTTTGGTTATTTAGCAACTTTCAGACTTTCATTCTAATGTCCTGCGAATACCGATCTGAAAGCTGAGCTGTAGATGAGAACACAGAGAACACCCTTTCATTTCTGGGATGGGCTGGGTTCCCATGAAAACAACTCTCTTCCTTGGAACAGAATCTGAGGTTTCCTTGTTTCTTATATAGATAACACATTAAGTGCATATATATGCATGTGTTTGTGAGCATAACTGTTTGTATTCTCCTGTATGTATTCATGTGCATACACATATGTCTATGTGTCTATTTGCATGTGCATAGGTGCAATATGTCTTTGCATCTCTGTATATGCACCTGTGCCTTATGTTCAGACTATGAACAATTCACATTGACCTTCAAATTCCTTCAAGTCTAGAACTTAGTGGAAATATTGCAGGTGGGGAGGCACAGAGCAATTGCTGCTTATTCTCACATTCCAGATGACCCCCAGGGAAGAAATGGACTTTTCTTTGCACTCCAATTCCTGTTACCATTCTAGCCTTAGTGACTCCAGGATTCAGTTTAAATGAGTGTTTCTTATTCGATCAACTTCCGGGTGCTTTGAGCCTCAGGGTTTGAGAATACACTCCACCAAGAGACTATAACAAGTTCCTGACAAATCCTGCATTTCTTTTTAATATTGTCCATGCAGCTCAGCGTTATAGGAGCAGGAAGCCGGTAACTCGTTACTAGTTTTGAATCTGTCTGTAACGTTGTAAACACTGCTGCACTGTCCTGTGACAGAATGCAGAAACATATAGGAAATAGTCTTTGAGTAACTAACTACAGGAATAATATCAATATAATTTTATAGTATCATTTTATACATAAATGCCGAAAGGCAGTGAATGACAAAATAATTCTAGTTCACCAAGGATTCAAGAAAGAAAAGGAAAAAAAAAAACTACAATAAAAAACAGTAATTAAATAATTAACATGGTACCTCAAGTAAAATTAAATCTTTAGACAATATACACACCAACTTCATTAAGAAGCAATATAGAGGCCAGAGAGATGTCTCAGTGGGTAAAGGTTCCTGCCTCCAAGTCTGACAGCCTGAGTATGATCCTGGGACCTTTATGATGGAAGGAGAAAACTACATCCCACCAGGTGTCTTCTAACCACAGGTACCCAGTGGCATGGGCACACTTACACATATATAAGCACACATGCATACATGTACACAAATCAATAAATAAATGTAATAAAAACTTTAAAACAAAGTGATGTAGTCTTGTGTGGATTATCATTGCTGCCAACTTTAATTTATTCACAGTTTGAAATCTAAGTGAAACACAAAACCAAGTATTTCTCACATGGTGCAACTAGAACGCAATGTTCTAAGAGTCTCCTGGGTTCACAAATTGGTGAGGTAATGCTGGTCCATGAGAGTTTTCCGTCCCTTTAAACTATGTACATAGAGAGGAAACGTCCACTTCTGGTCATACCTGTGTTTTTACAGTAACAGCAAATTCCTCAATGCACAGAGTTCTCCCACATGGGAACTGGGTTACTTCTTTCATTGAACATTTTTATTTTTAATATAAAGTCTCAAAAGGTAAAAGTCCTCATGATCTGGTGGTAACAGAAAAGAATCCTTAATCGCCTAATATTTGCTTGACAAATGTTTTGTGATAAAAGTAATGATTTCCATCAATAAAGGAAATAATAATTGCCTTTTGCATTTAATTACAAACTAGGGTGTGTATCCTCATGAACTTTTGAAAGCTGTCAACAAGTTTGCCTTTCTATTTTTCACATGCGTAAAATTTGGATAAGAGGGACATACAATAAAAATATTCAAAATTTAAACATGGAAAGATTAAGAAATGATATAAACATTAACTATAACTTTTAAATATATTTTTCTTAAAATTGAAAGCATTGGAGCTTTGTGCAACAAGTTTTATAATTCACATACTGACTGTCATCAAATATTTATGGAGATATCAATTTAAGAATTTTCTAGAAAGGTTTTACTTAAATCTCATCATATATAATATTCAAATTCACTCCATAATTGTCTGCACAGGCAGCTCACATATGAATCACACAAACAGACCTGCTCAGATCCCTTAGCAATTAATGCCTAGGAATAATTTTTGTGTCAAGGTTTTGATTATCAACATTCTGTGCTGAGAACCAGCTGAGGGTAGAGGAGGTCTCCTCTCAGTGCGTTTAGCACCACGAAACTGCAGTTCTCTTTCAAAAGAGAAACAGTCCACAGGCATAGGCATCAAGTTGCTGAAACCTGAGGACTTCCATACAGATAGACTCCACGACTCAAACTTGACACAGCCCAGCAAATAAAGGAACTGACAGCAGAGACAATTCGCGAAAAAAAAAAAAAAAAAAAAAAAAAAGGAAGAATCAACTTTGCTTAAGTATGCTTCTAATAGACCTTCAACAGACCAAACAACAGGCATCATTCTATGCCTAAAACAGGCCATAAAAACCTTGTTTTTTTCTAGTGTTTAGCAACAGTGCAACATGGGTATTTGGTTACAACACTCAACAACCAGCTGTTTTCTGAGCATGACTGGAGTTAAGCTCATGTAGCCATGCATTGCACTCTATCCATCTGTGTTACAACTCCATCAGACTGATCACTGTTTTCACAAGAGACACATTAGAGTCCCAGCACCCAGGGCTGAGGACAGGCACTCAGAGCGCACCTGCCTTGCAGCTACTAAAGTATGTTAGTAAAGGAGGGGAACCTGTGAGACCACTCAGGATTAGTTTTGCATTACCATGATAAAGTTGGTTTAGATTCAAACCCTCGTGGTTAGTGTTCCAGATACTTTCCAAAAGTAACTCATAGCCCAGTATTAAAGCAGTGACCGTAACAGCACACTGATACACAATACAAACAGCACTACAATGTGGTTCATTATTGTCCTGTTCAACCTACACTGTCACCTCCAGCAGCTGCCACACATGAAACTGAGCGTCAGTACACACACACAGAAATAAAAAGCAGCATGCCAATTCTGACTCCAGTTTCTGTTTTCAGGGAGAAATGAAGTGATAGAGAAAGTGCTTGAGACAATGTTTTTTTTAAAGCCAAACCAACTAATTACAATTCAAAGTCACCTGTGAGTCTTTCAATCCCATTGATACTCAACAAAACTGCAAGCTGACGCAGCAACCCGGAGGAAAGGAGGTGAGCAGTCACTCGTGTTTCCTCTTCCAGCAAGTGACCACTAAACCGCAATTCCTTCTGTGTTTTTTGAATGAGCCTAGCAGAAGGTGATGTCACCGCAGGACATCATTGTACAGAAACCAGCTCTAACTTTCTGGAGTCTTCAATACTGTCTTAAACTTGAAAGAGTAAGAAAGGGGTTGGGAAAAACAAGCAGCTTACTTGCCTTTAGAGTTTCATCCTCGGTCCATGCGTTTTCATTCAGCAAGTTCCTGTGCCAGGATTGCTCTGGCACATCTCTTTAAAAACAACGGGTGCTCATGCAATCCAGTTTCCAGACGATTCATTCACACATTACAGTTCTTGTTTCTGATGAGGCATCAATATCCACTTTTGTTTCATCACGAAAATGTTACCGGAGATGAATAAACAAAACCGAAAAACAGAGTCCCTCAACATACTAAGCCAGGAGGCAGTCTGTCATCTCCCATCACGTTCGGAGGTGTGTGCCAACTGCTTCAGTCACCAGGAGAAACTAACTCCAAGCTGCTAGCGGGAATCTGCCTGCCCTCTATCTGTGGCTATTAGCTCAGCATGTTGATCCACTGGCTGAAAAGCTGCAGCAATTAGCTCTCCAGTACCTCTCAGCACATACAAGAGACAGCTGGGTGTGCTGAGCCACATGGAGGCTGGGGGAGGCTTCGAACCAATTAGCAGAAGGTGTTATGGCCCCAGTGACAAATTGACATCCCACTGATCATTCCGCTGAGGGCTTTGCTGTGCCTCCCCTATCAGCTTGTCTGGCAGGCTCTTCTCACACTCACGTGTGTGTGTGTATGTGTGTGTGTGTGTGTAACTGTTTTAATTCAACAAGAGTAAGAAGTTAGGCTGCTTATGCCCAGTGACAATTATTGACCAGGCAAAATAAACTCTCTAGCTTTTTCACCTCCTCTTTCTCTCTGACCAATCTCCCCGTGAAATCTGCCTTCTAATTCAAGCCTTCCATACCTTCAGTGCACAGAGAAACCTCACATTCTTATGAGTCAAAATAAACTTTTTAGGTTTTTATAAACATGCATGTTTTACACTAGGGTTCCATGGAGACATTGAGAGTAAAATAGAGTGCATTTTTTAAACACTGTGAAACCTGGCACATACACCTTAACTCTTAGAGACGTGGAAACTGGTTAACCTCAATCACGGTAAAATCTCATCAGCATCACTTTTCTTTTTTTTTTTTTTTTTTTTTTGATAGACAGGGTCTCCCTATGGAACTCACTATGGAACTCACTATGTAGACCAGGCTGGCTCGAACTCACAAAGATCCTCCTGCCTCCCAAGCGTTGGGATTAAAGGTGTGTGCCACCATGCCTGGCCAGCAACACTTTTTTAAAGGAATCTGTCCTGCACAGTATTTAACAAGTCAAATCAAATTTTTCTGATAAATTCAGTCGAGGATCTGAGAAGGAAGGATTTATATAAGTGATTTTAGAAGTGGCTGTACAAGTGGTTGAGACAGAGAAAATATCCTCTAGTTGACTAAAAATAATTAGGGTAGAATATCATGGTTAAAATCCCCAGAGAAGGTTCTTCCTCCGTGAGTAAGTCACCATTAGATATTCCTCCTGTTTAAGGAAAACAGTAACAGTTTTTGCAGAAGCTTACCATGCTGATCCACACACATACACACACACACACACACACACACACACACACACACACA
>NW_008328543.1:661437-663979 GCF_000622305.1 Nannospalax galili
TTCCAAACAAAATGTACCTGTCCTTCAGGTTTAGATTGTAGAGAGGGGCAGGTTCTTATTAATGTGGGATAGTCTAAGGTCATCCCTCTACCACAGCGGTGAAAGAGGGTTATTGAAGAGCCTGGTGAGCTCTTACTCCATGTGGGAACGAAGTAGGTTGAGCTAACACGTCCTTTCGAGTTACAGCAATGCATCAGTGTGGGGAGGGCTGCAAAGATAGCACACTGTACAGTTTAAGAACTGCCTTTGTTTCCTTTAAGTTTTGTTTCTTTCCTCTGTTTTGAGAATTGATTTTTAAAATTTTAAAAACTTGATCAAACAGCTGTTTCTAATTAAATGGTGTTTTAAAAGTTGTCTTGGTGAAATTAGGTTCTTGGAATGAAATAACAGTTATTACTATCTTAATCAGACAAGATCCTATCGCCCATAGAAGACTCACAAGATCAGGCCTTTTGTCATTCCTGTACAGAAGTGGGGTGGAGAAGGTAATTAGGACTTCACTGGAGAGCTCAGCCATGCTGCCTTCCCTCCAACACAGCTGTACCTTATTCTGCCCTCTCTAAACATGGTCTCAGGAGGTTCTAAGTCCCTGGAGTGTAACAGGTTAACTGATGGGGGATTCCATTCATGAGTCCATGAAGTCTGTACCTGTGCTATGTAACCCTGACCCATGCTGTGTAAGCACCACTCAGCCATGCTGTGTGAGCCTTAAAAAATTCACTGGTTTGCCCAGATATACTTTGGTAGGACTGTTATTTTACTTTGTGCCTTTGTATGACCCTTGCTAATAGTTTGAGAGGATGTCCATTGAACTCTCATGTGTACAGAACAATGCATACACTGAGGCTTTTGGATGAACAGAACAGCTGTTAGGAGACCAGTCCAGTAATAATAAGAACTAAGTACAATTTTGTACTAATGGAGAAGTCAACCTCACTCTTGGTGAAATTCAATTATAAGTTTGATGACATATCAGAAATGCAGCCACAACACAGTAAATTTCATTTCTTTCTTTTCTCCGATGAAAAATTAGATTATCAATGTACTCTTAATGAAAATCGCTGAATTTAGTTTTTTCGTTAATGGAAAAGAAATGACCATATCGCCATATTTAGATACTAAGAAAAATTATATTTACTAAAGATGACAAACTGCAATATATTACACAGAACAAAAGTAAATTTTAGGAAAACTATCTAAACCCAGACCAGAAAAGGGTAATGTTTCCCTACTAGGACAATTTCTGTTAAACAAATGTTGTAGAAACTTACAGAATTAGTCCCCACTCCTGTGGTTCTCCCTCTCTTTCAAGGTCTCCCACCATAACTGTCCCGCTCTCGTTTTAAAACACAATAAATCTTCTGCATACTATTTTAAAATGTCATGATTTAACCTCTGCCAACAACCCTAAATTTCAATTAAAACTGACATACCATTGCACGTATGCTTAAAAACACAGCATATGTATATTTATCTTAATGTTTACTTTTCATATCTAGTTTATAGTTTACATTTTACTTAATTTTAAATTTCATTTACTTGTTTGTTAATTTAATGTGTGTGTGTGCACATGTCACAACAGGCATGTGGGAGTCAAAGGACAACTTGTTGGAGTCAGTTCTCTCGTCTATCACGCGAGTCCTGGGATTGAACTCTTGATCACGAAGCAAGTACCTTACCCATAAGCCATCTGACAGGTCCTGATATCTAATTTCTCATTTTAGTATCTGAGTAGAATCTTTTGTAACACATTTAATTTTTGAAACTCCACCTCAATACCATAATCAAAGCTTTGGGTTAAGGGGTACAGGGATATAATAAGGTAGCCTGTAAACCCTTGTGTTCTTGGGGCCCTGTCTGTTCAAAGAAAGGGGTGCCATTTTTTACTTATGAAGAAAATATCTTGCCATTTACAGCTTTTGCCTCTATAAAGATCCTTTATCTAAGTGTCCCAGATGCATAGTGAGTGAGACATCACCCTTAGAAGACTGGTCTCTAATGAAATACAAAGCTCTCTCTGCCAGGCACAGTCTGCCATATAACAGGGGTTTTATAAAGCTAGCTGATCACCAAAAATGCAAGGCATTAAAGTTATCTTATGGAAGAAGAAACACATAATATTAGATGCTTAGGAAAAAATAAAAGCTAAAAGCTTTTTAGGGTGAAAAATGTGCAAATGTTAAATTAAAATTCTACCTATTTCAGTTTGTGGTTATATACATTTGCAGCTAAGAATAAGTCATTGAATATAAAATAGATACTAGAACAGAAATAGAAAAGGTAATATATAAATTACATTTTTAGTCTTTAAAGGCAAACTGACACATCTGTAACACTGAAGATGAACAGCCAAATAGCACACAGCTCAGTCCAGAGCAGCATCTATACAGATCTACACAGGATCCTGATCCACCCAGAGGATGAACCTGGCAATTATCATTACAGAGCTACAGATATTCTCTCTCTCTCTCTCTCTCTCTCTCTCTCTCTCTCTCTCTCTCTCTCTCTCTCGGATCAGATCATTTTCAGTATTCTTTACAGC
>NW_008328543.1:664034-680864 GCF_000622305.1 Nannospalax galili
ACAAACATACAAAACAGAGTGCAAGAGGGACTCTCTCTCTCTCTCTCTCTCTCTCTCTCTCTCTCTCTCTCTCCCTCTCCCCCTCTCTCCCTCTCTTTCTTTCCCACTGAGCCTCCTCCTAGGCCCCCACCTGATTGTTTTTTTCTTTGAATTATTTTTTATTTTCTAAGGTTCATTTTAACCCTGTCTTATTGTTACTTCCCTCCCACAAAATAACCATTTGTATATTCTAAACATTTATTTTTGCTTGTGTCTGTTGGTATATGATTTATATTTTAAGTGTTATCCTAGAGATCCATAAAACTCATTGTAGTCATAACTTGTAAGAATTTTCCATAAAAATATACTGTCATGCTTAGTATTTATAGAGTGATGAAATAGAAACATATAGTACAATATTCTAACTGCCAAAATCACCCCCTATCCTGCATTCTACTTTATACACCTTTGTATCCACATATCCATCCTATATACAGTTCTCCTTTCATAAATATTTGTACCCAGACCTCCATCCTACATATAGCTATGATACCAGAAACATTTGTATCCACGCCATTTCAACTGCACAATAATATTTAATAAAGTATAAAAAGCAAATAGCTAAGTCAAAGACATAAAGTATGCTTCCTATATTTAGTCTTTTGGAATCTTAAGTTATTTTAACAATGCATTTATGTAGCGTATTTACTGTCATGCAAAGCTCTGTTTCTTGTTGAGAAGAAATGGAAAAAGTTTATCCCACCGAGTAGCTCAAACAAATTTATATACGAACTAGACATAATATTTCTTCTGGGCTGTTGACTTTGGTGTTCTGGTGAGAAGCATTGTAATTATCCGATTAGCGAACGGCAAACCTGTATTACATCATATATTACTCCCACACACATCCCGCCATGAAAGCATAGAGGATTTTTTCTCCTTGCAGAATGAGGATAGAGTCCCTGAGTCTATAGGAATTGTAACAAGGAGAGAAATCATTTCCTTTAACCAGGATTAAAGCTTTACAACACCAAATCTTCAGGATTATCAACTTCATCCTGCTTAGTGCATGAAGTGCCCGCCTGAGTTGCCTGGAACCAAGCCGCTGCAGGCTTGTTACTAGCCACAGTTTTCTAGAGTTGATATTCAAAGCTGTTAGTAAATTCTCAGATAGAAACCAGGGGCCTGGGAGTCATCTGTACTCACACCAAAGGGTTTTTGCCACAATTTCCTGGAGATTGTTGATTCTTATTTGAAATTCTGACATCTCTTGACTATCAAGATTCACAGAGTAATTTTAACGTAGTTTCTTACAAACAGTATTTCAATTTATTAACTCATAACTTTCATGATTTACAGGGACAACTCAAGGAGAATGAAGACCACTGAGCACCTAACTCAGCTGGAGTTTCTAACAGGAGCCTGTTATCCTACAAGAGTGATTTGGGGGACAAAATGCAATGCTAAAGGACAGTATACACAGAGTATCTTCAAACACTTATAGTTTTGTCATACATGTAAATATAACAGTAGTGCAGAAGTTAAACTATCTACATCACCTTTAAAGGCTCAGCTCTGAAAGAGTGATAAGTTATATTCATGTACATCTGATGAAGCTTCAAATATATGAGCTATTTTTAATCTTATGTACAATAATTCACTTTATAAAATCAAATAATTTATTATTTCATATAATTCAAAATTCTTTGAAACCAAGAAGACAAAACCAAGAGCCATGAGGACAGTTAACAATAGTAAAGTATTTCTTAAAAGCCATGTCTACTTTTCAGATATCATATACTCGTCTTAGGACTGCCCTGGCACCATTATAAAGAACATTTCAGACTTGACCAAATAATTCATTTTAAACAGGAAAATTATATCAAAGTTCCAGGTTTTACTTGTTAGATGCGGTAGTATCGAACTGTTGCAAAATGAATCAATATACATTTACCAGCTTAAGCCAGCACATCATAATTTCTCAATGAATGTGTAGGTGGGAGTCCACATCTGACAGGTGATAATCCAGGTGTGGCTTTGATGAGTTCTCCTCTCTGGGCTTGATTAGGCAATGATTATTTTTAAATTCACTCAGAATGTTTGGTGGAAATCATTTCATTATAACGATATGGCTGACGGGCCAGACTTGACTTTTAATGGCTTGGCTAGAAGCTGCTTTCAGGAGTCGATTGCTACCATGCATCCCTTGGCCACAAGATCCTCCTTTCGGTAGTTATAAACTCTTCATGGCCACCAGGATGTGTTATGTGAATAAGCCAGAAACCTACGTCCAGACGCCATCATCACAGGGTCTCTGCTTGTCACTTCTGCTGTATCATGGAAGAGTTACGGTTTCTTCCCCACAGAACCATGAAAGGACGCAGGACATTGATATGTGTGCAGGTTTTGCCTTTGCAATGTGATGTTGTCACCTACGAAGTTCCTGATGATGAACTGCATAATCAAGTCCAAAAATCATCACAAAATCCCAAAACTGCATAAGGTTTTAAGCAAGTTTACAGTTTTGTGTTAGGCTACAATCAGAGCTAATCTTCACCTACATGTGACTCATGGAAGAAGGGTTGGATGTGGCCCATAGATGCCCGCTTAGATTTCTGCCATCCTCTTTAGATTAACAACTAATATAATTAATATGTTTAGTTAAACAACAAATAATACCTGCAGGTGTGTAGATACTAATTATTTTTCTTGTCTTTTTTGAGATAGCATTTCCTTGTAGTCCTGGCTGATCTGACACTTGCTATATAGACCAGGCTGGCCTAGAACTCACAGAGATCTGCCTGCCTCTGCTTCCCAAGTGCTGGGACTAAAGATGTATACCACCATTCCCAGCTATAAATACTAATTTTTATAATATAAAGAGACTTAAAATTTTTGAACCAGGAATGTGGGCTTGAAAACATTTGGAAATTCCTAAATTTTGGAATTTCCTATAAATGTAGGAATTGTTTTCATTGTTTTATTGCAGCAGACAAGAGACACATAGATCCCACTCTGTTCTGAGTACCAATGCTGTTTTCTTCAAAATCGGAATCATTTAGAAATATTTCCTAAATGAGACACAAAAAAGTCAAAAGGTTCTCAGAAAAATGTTAGAAAAACCCTGCATGTTATGAGGTGGAAACTACTAGAAATTATAAACTTCAAATAATTTTCTTAATGTTGTGAAACATTGTTGTTCATTGGTGACTAAAAACTTCAAGCTTATTTTGTGTTCTCTGACTGCCTTTAATCCCAAAGGAGATTGTCAAGGTATCTTCTTAAAAGTCTTCATCTTAAAGCCCATGACTACATAGGTTTTATTTATATACATGCACTTTACTGAAAATTAACATGTAGTCATATAAGACAATCCCCTACTGTAATGAGTGAATTATTCTGGACATTTAAATTCCCATTGTTTGAATGACAGTAAATCATAGCTCTGAAATAGAAATGTTATCATTTTTATATAGTGGGAACTTTTACAGAAGTCTCAGAAAAGTATTTCGATGACTTTGAAAATACCTCAGGCATCTCTAAATTCAAAATTCTGATTTTATATTTTTTGACAACTTAAAAAATGTATTAGTTCCTTGAAAAATTAATAGTGTATTTTAATCATATTAGCCCCATCTCTAACTTCTCCCAGGTCCAACTCTGGCATCCTTACCCACCCAGTGTTGTAACCCCCACCCTTTTTTAGATCCAGTTTGTGCTACCCTTATATTCCTGGGTATGTGGCCATCCACTGCTGTGTGATTGACCTACAAGGGACAGGCTTTTAAAAAAGGCTGACTCGCCCTCTCCCACTAGCTATCAATTATCAACAGCTCCTCAGCTGGGGGTGGGCATCTTACCCACCTCATCTCTCCATGCTGGGATTTTTGTCTGGCTTGCAGAGATCTTGTGCATACTGTCATGGCTTCTGGAAGTTCATATGTGCACCTGCCCTGTTTTGTTCAGAACACACTGCCTCCTTGTATCCATCCACAGCCTCTGGCTCTTATAATTTTTCTGCCCCTCTTCCACAATGACCCCTGAGCTTTTGGAGGAGAAGTGTGATAAAGGTGTCTAATGTAGACTTGAGAGCTCTGCAGTCTTATTCTCTGTACCATTTCCAGTTGTGGGTCTTTGTGTTAATCACTATCTACTACTGGAACCTTCTCTCACTAATCTCCAGGTATACATATTAGTCATTGGGAATCAGGTTAAAATCGTGTCTTTTATCAAAACCATAGTAGTAGGTTCTCCTCATTATGGTCTGTGGTCTATCTACCCTCAGGTTCTTGGTACTGGTAGCAGTGCCAGATATGGATTTTGTTTGTGTAGTGGGCCTTAAATGGAACCCGAAAATGGATGGTTACGCCCATAGCATCTGTGCCATTATTACACCAGTGGGCAAATCTTGCCAGGTTGGTCACCATGGCAGCTCCCAGGGTTCGTAGGGTAAAACGGATGGTGCTTTCTCCTCTGGGAGCAGACATGGCACTTCAAATGCTATGAAAGCTAGCCAGAGACATGCCACTTCCCGGTCAGTACCAGCTTGATGTTTCCATGTTTTCTGCCTCAAGTATATGTTTTCTTAGCAATAGGGTCTTCCCTATCATGGAGTATAACCAAGTGCTCTGGCAATAGCTTGTAATGTTTGGGGCCCTGTGGGTCCCCACTGGCCATCAACTCCAAAAGAAATGACTTATCCTTTTTAAAAATATTATTTTTTAATAATAATGCCCTGTATACCACATGCACACAGGGCCAGAAGCAGGGTCAGATCCTCTGGAACTATAGTTAGGGGCAGTTGTTAGACACAATGTGGGTGCTGGTAATCAAACCTAGGTTGTCCGGAAGACCAGCTAGTGCTCATAACAATTAAGTCAATTCTCATCCCTTGATACTAGGCTTTTTATTTGTTTTCCTAGGTTGTCTACTAGGGGCATTGT
Source organism: Nannospalax galili (assembly GCF_000622305.1). Classification (NCBI taxonomy): domain Eukaryota; kingdom Metazoa; phylum Chordata; class Mammalia; order Rodentia; family Spalacidae; genus Nannospalax; species Nannospalax galili. Next base: position 668,957 of record NW_008328543.1, read on the forward strand.
TGCCCCCATGAAAGGTTAATTGGACTAAAATGATCATTCTGAGTGAGATAACCCAGACCTACAAAGACAAACGCTTCATGTTTCCCTCATTTGTGAATATTTGCCTTGAATCCTCAGATATGTAAATTTCAGTGGAAATGCCATAGAGGTCAGGAAATTGGTAATGGACCATGAAGGGGTTTCCAAGGAGGGAAGATAGAATGCCATGATACAAAGAGTAAAACGGGGTGAATGGAAAAGGAGGTGTTACATGGATTGGAAGATGGAGGGTATGTAGAAGAGAAAACACATTTTGAAAAGATCACATGGAAACTTATTACTATAGAAACTTCTTCAAGTTATACATGCATATATTTAAAGAGATTAAATGAATATAGATTTTATACGAACTTTATAACAAGTCCTTCAAGGGCTAAATCTGGCATTAGTACTACTTAGGTATTTTAGATAAAATATTGCAAATAACCAATGTTTACTATAATTGAATTAGCAATACTTGATTTTTTGATGTATGGTGATTTTGCTTTGACTCAGTAATCACTAAGTAACTGCTTGAAAGAACAGAATTTGGTAAAAAAAAAAAATTCTGAATAAAGCTTTTAAAATATACTTGAGCTTAGCTCCTGTCTGTCTATTGCTCACTCAAGAACAAGTAGGTGCACATGAATTTCCTGAAAGAGAAGGTCATTCATTCAGAAGCCCAGAGTGCTTGTGCCAGCCATTCTCAAACCACATCCCACAGACAGAGAGGGCAGTGACTGGGCTACTTCTAGCCCAAGAGATTCCTTTGCATGACAGCAGATTGAAAGGCAGTAATCATAGAATGGCTGCAGAAAGCCATTGAAATCAGTCATAGAAGCAGGTTACAGATGCTGAGGACTGTTAACCAGATGCAAAGAGTCATGGACCAGATGTAGAAGGTCATGAAGTAAGGCAGAAAATCATGGACTGATGCAGAGTCAGGGACCAGAGGTAAGAGTCAACGACCAATGAGAGTCATAGACAGATGCTGAGATTCATGGACTGTTGCAGAGACTCACGGATCAGTTGCAGAAAGATATGGGCCAGAGATGCACAGGCAAGGACAGGCAGCAGAGGTATGGTCCTATGGAGAGAATCTTAGACTGAATGCACTCATTGCTTGCTTTGTGTCAAATCAGTCACTTAGATGATGTTGTCTTTAACTCTCAGCATCACCACCAGCCACTAAAACGTAAAGGATGTGGAACAACTGAAATTTTTTAAGACTATTCATCTATTTTCAAGATATGTGAAATATTTTTTCTTTCACCTTACTGTCATACAGTAGTGAAGGAATCTGCAGCTGATTCATGAGTTCCATTTCAAAGGGTTTTGGGACTGGAGAGATAACTCAGCAAAGAGCACTGGCTGCTCTTGCAGAGGACCTGGATTCAGTTCCCAGTACCCACATGGCCGCTAACAACCATATGTAACTCCAGTTCTAGGGTAGCCAATGTCCTCTTCTGACCACCGTGGACCATTGAATAACATGGGTGCACTTAAATACATGCAGAAAATACAATTATACACATAAGGAAATAAAAATAATAGATAAAATAGAGTTTTATAACCTCCATAGTAACAGATAACCACTTTCCATGTTTGTAATGAGGTCAAGTTCACAGAGACTTAATGCTATGATAGCACAGCACTGTGGTTAATGGGAACTGATAGAAATCTAGAAGCATAGATAACTTGAAATTCATGTATCTTTATATTCAAATTAATTTTAATTTTAATTTATGGTTGAAAACACAGGCACATTCAGAAATCGCCTTGAAAAGCAACATGAGCACAAACATTGACAATTGTAGAAATATTTTTCTTCCTGACCCTGGAAGTAAAAGGTGCTCTCAGTATAACTGTACAAGAAAATAGACTGGACTGGGAATATGCTTTCCAGGTATCGTTACGGTGCGAATATTATTTGCAGGTTAAACCCAGTCGCCTGCTCTTCCATGTGAGGCTAGTAAGGAATGAAGAATTGTCGCTGGGTCTTGTCAAGCTTCTGTTGGTCACAGACTCCCTTGACTCTGATGCACTTAAACTCATAGGTGAAAAAATAAAAATAAATGAAAAGACAGAATGTTATCAACGTGGATTCCCTTTTTAATTCCCATACAGTGTTCACAGAATGTGTGGATATTACTAATTCCAAGGAAGTTCAAAAGGACATACATTCTAATAAAATGATAAAGTATATAAATATGGCATACAACATACAACATACAACACATACCTCCCACAACACACAACACACATAGTCATGTTAAAGGCCAATGTCCTGAACAGAGGAACACCTCTGTGTGTTTATATATGTATGTGTAGTGTATATGTCCGTGTGGGGTGTGTGTGTATGTGCTCTGTTTGTGTAGTTTGTGTGTGGGATGTGTATGCTTGTGTGAGGTGTATATGTTTTTGTGAGTGGAATGTGTGTATGTGTGGTGGTATGTATATGTGTCTGTGTGAGGGGGTGAGTGTATGTATGTAAGTATATATGTTTGTGTATATGTGTGTGGTGTGTACATGTGTATCATGATGTGTGTATGTTTGTATGGTTTGTGTATGATGAGTATATGTGTATGCTGGTGTGTATGTGTGAATGTGTTGTAAATGTATGGGTTTGTGTGGTGTGTATGGTGCGTATATGTGTGTATGTGTGGTATGTGTATATGTGTAGTGTGAGTATATTTGTGTTTGGTGTGTGTATGTGTGTGATAGGTTTTTGTTTGTGTGGTGTGTGTATGGTGTGTATATTTAATATGTGGTATGTGTAGTATGTATGTGTGCATATGTGTGCATTGTATGTATATGTGGTGTGTGTATGTGTATGGTATATTTATGTGTGTGCGGTGTATGTTTATGTGGCATGTGTATGTGTACATGTGTGGTGTACATGTTAAGTGTGGTATGTGGTGTGGAAGGTGTGTGTTGTGTGTGGTGTGTGTTATGGGAGGTGTGTGTGTAGGTAGTGTATGTTGTGTGTTGTGGGAGGTCTGTGTCTGTACATGCCTCCATGTGTGCTGTACATGGAGTGTCATGTGTGTGCTGTCCCTGCATTTCGCATTTGTTTTAAAATATTGCATCAGGCCTGGTGTAGCAGTGTATGTCCTTAATCTCGGCACTCAGGAGGCAGAGGCAGGGGATCTCTGTGAGATCAAAGCCAGCCTGGCCACATAGTGAGTCCCAGGCCAGCCGGGGCTGCTGGGAAACCTGCCTCTAAACAAAGGCAGAAATTGCATCAGTACCTGCTATCATTTAAAGAGGCCAAATAGTGCATGTGAAGGAAATTTCCCCTTCTGAAGGCACAAAAATTTTAAAATGTCATAAGAAATTACACAATTTTAACAACTTTGTTAGTGTTACATGTTTCATACATTGAACCTACATAATTTCTTTTATTTTTGAGCCAGAGTCTTGATATGTGGTCCTAGATTGCTGGGAGGTCACTATGTAGCTCGGCCTGTTTCTAGCAGTGCTCCCCTGCCTCAGTCTCCTGAGTGCTGGGATTATAGATGCACACAAGAATTTCCCCAAATCTCAACATTTACTTTTCTGCATTGACCTCAATACCCACACATGTTCAAATGGCAAACACCATGAAGGACCCTTAGCACAGTCATCCCAAAGAATTTAGAATGTGTTCTAATTACTCATACTTTAAAAGGGCGCCTCATTTGATAATATGCATCATGAGACCTTTTACACCGATGATGAAAATCAGAGTTATCACTCTAATAGAACTAGGGTTTCTGCTGTCAGCCAAACACAATCCTGAATCAAATAGTATATCTCCAAACATAGGCTTAATATTGTGAAAAGACTCCAATGCTGTAGATATTCTTTTGAAAGTTCATTTAAGTTAAGGGCACTATCAGATGTCAAACCATTTTAAAAAATGTTTATATCTTTGTAGAGCAGCGCAATAGGATATGGAGAAAAAATATTGGCCACAGGAATCCGTAGATAAGAACACCCCAGGATTCATCAATTCTTGCAACTTTGAGGAATATTTTTCTGTCTTTCCCCATTACTGTTTTCTGTATCTTTTTGAACAGGGAGTTTCTGAAATCCATTAAGGTTGTCCAATATTTTATAAGTACACACATCTAAACACTGGCTGCAGCACAATCCTGGTGAAAAATTAATGTGGACATTATCTGGAGTCATCTGTTTCCAAAAGCAGGTTCATATAACTAAATAAAAAGTGTTCAATGGAGAAAGATTTATAGGAGAAAATACACATGAAGATTGTCCAGGGACTGAAGACTTCTTGTGTTTGGCCAAAGTTGACACATTTTGGGTTTCAGTTCTGAGCTGAATTCCTTTCCATTCTAACATTTACTAGGCTGTACATTTTTATGAAATGGTGCATTCAGTAATAGCTTTGTGATAACAGTAAGAATAACCTGATAAAATCCTATTGGTGTGCTGACAGCTCATTAAAAGGAATGTAACCACAACGGTCATACAAGATAAAACAGATCAACAGTGTCAGTTATTGACAAAAGCATAGTTTTAAAACCACCTTCAGAATACAAGGGCTTTTGTTTTCATTTCTTTAAGTTTACCTGAATCCCAGCTGCCATTTATGACTAGGCTTTAACACCTCCCAATTCCTAAAGAAGCTTAACTGTAAGTCCTTTCCCTAAATCCAGTAAATCTTCAGAATTTAAAATTCCTCACAATGCTAAAATAAACAATGCAAGAGAAAGAATAACAGGTTTTGAGAATATTGATTATACAACATTTTCATAAAATCCCAAATACCAGAAAAATAAATATATTGTTCATTTGCATTCTTTTCCAAATACCAGATCCACAAGAAACAAAAGGTATCCTAAAATATAAAACTGATCATTTAGACTAATCAAACTCAGGCAAGGAGATCTCAATTTCAAGGCTGAAATCAGCAACTAAGTGAGACCCTGTCTCAAATTAAAAAAAGAAAGAAAGATAGAAAGAGAGAGAAAAGAGATATTGCCCAAGATAGTGTTTATCTAACAGGCATAAGGCCCTGGGTTCAATCCCCAGAGCACTTAATAAACAATTATGTAAGTAAAATAGCTAGTAGATGTATAGCTGTGTAAATGCTAGGCAGACATGGAAAATGACAACTCATAAATACATGTGATAAAGACAAATAATACAGGATTGATACTGATGATAGATGAGACAGACAGACGACAGGTAGATTAATGATAGGTAATAGAGATAGGTGATCAGTGACTGATAATGGGTGATAGATGGCTACATAAGTGTATGATAGATAGATGATAGCTGGAAAATAAGGTTGAGAGATGATAGATAAGAACAGAGATGACTAGATATAAGTGATAGAAATATGCACACATAGATAGATGAAAGAGAGCTGGTAGATAGATACATACATGCATAATAATTAGATTCTTATAGCTATGACCCTCTCCTTTATCTTTTTAATCTTAAGCTCCTTTCAAGGATCTATCTCCGTTTCACTGTCTAGACATTTAAACCTTGTTTCTGTCACCTACCTAAACCATTTTGCTGGTACTGGTAGACACCTCCATCTGCAATCTTCCCTTCTGTCTCAGCACTTGCAGAGCCTTTGCGCCTTTCCCTCGAGGGTCTGTTGTCCTTGAATGTCTCAAATCATCTCTCACCCTTTCATCTTAGATCAGGACTTATTTTTCACAAGCTATGCATTTATTTGATTAGAAATTCAAAATAACTTTGCCCCTTGGCATCCCCTCCCCTCTCTGCTTCCTGGTTGCTATGGACCAATGTCCCCCTATGCGAAAGTAATCTGTCCAGTTGTTCCACCCAAAGCCCAGCAGTACCTCTAGTTTCTTGGGTAGCCTGGAGTCAACTCTGGATCTCCAATACCCTGGTACCCTATTTTCAATCAAATATAAATGAAGGCTCTAATCACAGCTCCTAATCTTATCTCAAATCTGTTCCTTTTCTCCACCCAGCCCTACCCTTGCACCATAATCATCACTTTCCAAGACTTGAGAATCAAGCCTTAAGTGTGCATTTCCATCTCTGCTCTTTTACAATCTATTCTGAAAAGCATTCAGAATGGCATCTGAAAAGCATTTCTGAAACAGTCACATCGGCTCTTGGAATCTAAGCAGGATTCTGAAATCTTAAAAATAGCATTCTGAGTTCTTCACATGGCCTTCAGTAACTGAGTTTGCCTGGCTTTTTTCTTCTCTTTGAGATTTAATTCAGATTCTCCCCTCTTGGATAACCTATGCTTTAGTGAGTCAACATGTTTGAGAAATACAGTCACCACACACTTAAGTCCTGCTCATGTGACAATGCTTCTATTGAGGACATGGTTGTCTTCAGAGCCAGCTCCATGTGTCCTTAGTAAGCCCTCTACTCAACACCAACCCTGAACAAACATACTAAGTCATTCTATACATAGCAAAGCCTACACATATGTACTAAGGCCAAATACTTCTTATATGTTACTGAATGTCTGAAAAAAGCAAGTTCCTGAAAAATTAAAGTAGCCCATATTATAGGCAAATGTATGCATCTCTACCATATCACGCCCTCTGTAATTTATTTGTATTTTCGTGTTCAGGGTTGATCCTTTCTACAGGACCATCGCTGTGATAACCATAAAGAGTAGCTTCCTATATGGGCTCTAGACCAGGAGCTAGTGCAATGACTAGCAGGCATCACATGACTGATTTAGACCTGTTTACTAATGAAGAAGCATGCAAACCCAGAGACAAGTTACACCAAATATGTCTAATATGCAAACTTTATACAATCAATATTGTGTATGAGTTTTTTTACTCAGTACTCAAAATTATCTTCAAATAATTATCAGTTACATTTTAAAGAGGAGGAATCTGTTTTCTGGGAAGCTAAATTTTCTTCAGTACCTAGCCACTAATATAGAGCTTTAGCATAAGAAGAGGGATCCTTTTGGGTACCTGGTTACCTGGAATCACATCCATTATTCTGTCAGCTATTGGCACATATTCTCTCTTGACCTTCTAATCTAAATATTAGGATTTTAATATTTTCAGTTTTCTATAGCTCAGATTTAACAATGAGACTGCATCTTCATCACTGAATTCTAGAGGAAATGTCCCTCCTATGGACCAGTAACCCCAATACTTGCTTTTGACCTAAACTATGTCCATATATGGTAATTTGCTTTTCTCGTCTCTACCTTAAATCACAGGTTTTTAGAGGTCAGAATCTGTGCATTCCTCAATTTCATATCCTGTTTTCTAAGGATATTACAGACTTATGAGAGATGTTCAGTTTATATACTAAGAGTTCTTAATGGATACAAGAGCTAAGATTTCCTTCCTTCAGAGCTGTCTGTAGTATACAGGGAATATTTGCTATACATGCAACTAACTCAGATCACTGGGATGATACAAGATGATGGGTGAAGGATAACAACACAGCCAGTCAATTACAAGCAGTAAAGGTATTTTACTATCTGTTTAGGAAGGAACTTTGTTACAGCACTGAAGTCTAAAATGGATAACAAGTCAACACCCTAGCCATACTGAGGGAAGCTTTTAATTATTTTATCTTAGTACACACAGAAAATAATGTTTTCACTACAACAGCCTATTTATTTATGAGCAATAAATAAAAATCAAAGGAATAAAAAATTAAATTATATTAATGAGAGGTAAATTTGAATGCCATGCTACAGAATACCCTGTTTCAGATGCCCAGTAGACACAACGCTACACAAAGAAATTTAGTTGTAACTATGAACCCAACTCAACAATGCAATGGCAAAATGCTACCAGGAAACAGGCAACTTTGAAACTTGCTTCCTTTCCAAGATCTGCAATGTACCCAGAATGAGGAAAGCTCATGTAAACACTTTGTTTTAATACTGGTAAGTCTATCTGTCTGTGTGTCCTTTCCATAACTAAAACATCAGTCAGCACCGATGACACTCTTGGAACCAGTATCAAGCATTACTATGCTCTACTTGTTAAAGCACTGTGATATAAGAAATCTTGTTCACTACAGGCAATATATTAAGAGACTTTTAAGAAAATTCAACTTGGAATCTAACGCCATAATATCCTTCTGTGAGAAAGTATGTTGATACACTATTTTTTGAAGGAGTCTTATAAGCCACAATGGTAGCAAAACTATCTTACACAGAGTACTCACCATGAATTTTTCAGTTTGTCTTTCTTCGGGTATGAGGAAATTGAGTTTTAATGAAGTTATGTTACATTTCTAGAATCACACATCTACAAAAAGGCAGAGTGAGAGAATCAATCTGCCCATCTCTAATATCTACTTTCTGAATCATCGCTATCAATTGCCTCAGTGTAAAAAGAAACCAAAACGAGTTCATCTTCATCGAGTGGGAGAAATGAAACCCCGTGACCTGGACCATCAGTGCAACACCGCGCCCGGGATCTTTACCACTGGGGAGATTAAACTTGTAAAACCATAGATATAATAGTGCTGTGATGAGACTGTCCTAGTAATTTCACCCTGAACATTCTCATGGAAGCTGTCTTACAATGAGCATCTGGGCAGGTGAGTTACCAGGAAGCCCCTGTACTCCACTGACAAAATATACTGTGCTCAGCTCCGTATTCATCTGTACTGATGCTGACATAACAAGAGTAAATTAAAGTCATGAGACTCACAATGACACCCCTTCCCAGTGGTTAAAGTGCAAAGTGTTGTTCTTGTGGAGGACTAGAGGTCAGTTCCCAGAAGCCAGATCAGGCAGCTCACAACCCCCAGCAACCACAGATATGAGGGATCCACTGCTCTCTTTTGGCTTCCACAGTCACCTGCACTCCCATGTTTATATACACACACAGACACACAGACACACATGCACACACAGGCACAAACACATAGATACCAACACACACACACACACACACACACACACACACACGCATGAACAAAAATATAATTAAAATCTTTAAGAGGCTCAAAAAGATAATCAGCTGTCTGGTTACTACCACAGAGTAAAGATGCTGAAAATAGGCATTGACAGCGGACTGCATAAAATCATGACTGAATATTGCTGAGTTGTCCTCCTGCCTGATGTTTTAGCTCCATGTCGACAACAGCATAAGAGGCCCTTAGCCAGAAGGCTAGATGATTGACCCCAGAAACTGTAAGAAGTAATGACATTTTTTATTATTTTCCTAAGGAACTACATTTTGGGGTAATTTTTTGCACATCCATAATAACTGGAACTCAGATCCCTCTCAGAACTTAAACTATTTCAGAGCTGTATGCATGGATGCTGGTAACTACCTGCAGGAACTTAGTACATATGTGCTGATGGCTGGTTCAGATACATCTCGTTTTGGACCTGCAAGGTCCTTAATATTGCATTTTAAAAATTCATGACCCCTAACATAATAAGGAAATGCCATGTCTCTAAATACTCTGTGTAAAATACTTAACTAGCATATCTGATTTCTCTGGCTCATATTTTGAGTCTAACTTACAATGCTTGTTCATATTCAAATGTGTCCAATTAGCTTAAACTTTAAAAATGGAAGTGGTTTTCCTAAATCAATGTAATTTATTACTATATTCTAAATACTAATCCATATATTCACAGATAAGCATAGTGCTCCCTCTCATCAAAGACACTTCTTTTTTAAACAGATGGAGACTATTAAAGAAATCAACAATTGGTCAAAATTCAGAGACTAGGTGACTGTGGGTTGCCCAGTCCTAACTGATACATATCCAATGTGACCACTACACCTACGGCTCAGGGAACATTGTAGAAGAGGGACAGAAACATTGAAAGAGCTAGAGGACTAAGATGCCTGTTGATAGATGATGCATTTTAGACATAATAGGGAAGTTATCCCCAAGAAATCTCTATAACACCATAGCCCAAGAAGACCTGCATAATAACACCACCAAGTGAGATACCAGTGTGGATGGAGGAAATCACAATGTCAGACGCCTAGACAAAGAGCTAAAGGTAATCAATGGCTGCTGAGGGACTGAGAATCAGTTTTCATCAGGGATGAGTTCTCTGATAGGTTATCTAATTCCAAGTGGTCAGCCCTAAGCATACAATGTGCATACAATCAACACTAAATGGACTCAGTACATTATATATGTAATAATTTATACATGTATATAATATTTTAAAATGGAAATGACTTTTTCATTTTTTACAAATGACTTTCACTTTCCATCATTTGTTGCAAAACTCTGCATTTATTTTTCTGTTGTTTTAAAAACTAGATATTACTAATTCCTATGTTTCGTGAGACTGTTTCCTTATTAAAGCTCAGTAGTATTACAGACTTCATTGAGTATGGTACATTAAAATATTTTTAATAAAATCACTTTATGGTATGGAATTCACATAAAATCATCACAGGCTGATTTAAGGAAGCCACTCAAACACATGACCAGCTCCAGGCTCCACATGTCTCAGTGAATGCCTCCACAGTTGGAATGGCCAATCTGAAGACCAGAGCTTTGCTTAGGGTTTTACAGTTTCAGCATCAATTACATCTTTATACATTTATCCACCACAAAGAAAAACAACGATAAAACAATGCTGGAGCTGAAACTATAAAAAATTACCTCTTTATCCTGTTTTATGAATCATGTGTCCTTCTGCCTGGACACTCTCTTCTCCACCACTTTGCCCTCTCTTGGTCATCTAAATGTTAAACTTTAACCACAGTTCCCTGTCATATGTATACATGAATATATGGAGGCCCACTGTGGGCCAGGATCCACGTTTGATGGAGAACATGCAGGTTCTTCCTTTCTGAGTCTGGTCATCTCTGTTAATATACTTTCCAGTACCTTCAGTTCCCTACAAATGTCATTTCATTTTTCTGTGCAGTTCGATAATATTCTATTTTGTATTCAGTTTCCTACAAATGTTGTCATTTCATTTTTCTGTACAGTTCAAGAATATACTATTTTGTATGGCATATATGTTTATGAAGACTCAACATTCTTCCTTTTCAGTAACATTTTTCCTGCATCTTTCCTCCCATACAGCATCATATTTATGAAACAACAGGACACTGTAGAGGAGACAAGATATGAACTCATGGCTAGGGACCACCTATGCTTACTGCATAATGGTGTGCCTTTGGGAGGCTCATTCTCTATATGGTTAAATTTTAAGCACAGGTGTCTGGATCAATTACTCCTTTCTTCCCATAGTAGGGAGCAGTTTGTTTTCCTGGCTTGCTCTGTGTTCTCTTCTTAGTTTGTAAGAAACACACATCACCTAACATCATGACAACATTTGAGAACCTGCCTTCGTTGACAGAGGATCAACTGCTGCTCAGACATTTCCACTAGAGGAGTTCAAGGATTGGTCAAGAACCACAGGGAAGTCTACATGTGCCTCCTGGTGTGTGAAGAGTTCTGTGACCTCCCGCTCAGAAACCATTCCCCAGGGAAAAGACAACACAACTGGCAAGCAGAAGAGTCTCACTCAACAGTCCCAACCAGAGGGGCACACGCCCAAGCTTGCAGATGTACAAACACAAATCAGTCATTCACACCCGGAGAGCCTCACTTTACCGTCTGAGCTACACAGGGAAGGACTAGCTCCCTGGCCAGTCTCCACCTGAGGCCACAATGAGAATTCCCTCCTGTCAACTCCACTTACATTAGCACATTCAGCCTTAGGAGCAAAGTTTACTTTCTATTTCTGCTTTAAATCTTGTAAAGTTGACAGAATCATATTGATTAGAATTGATTCTGAGTAAAGAATTTTTAAGATCTTTTAAGACAAAATAACAGTAAACATTCTTTATTGACCTTATGAATTATTTTTATTATATACTATATATTCTTAATAAGCTGAATATATTCAATGCTATTTAAATACATTCTTTCCCTTCTTGTATCATAATACAATTGTGATCAA
>NW_008328543.1:681220-683851 GCF_000622305.1 Nannospalax galili
TTATATACTATATATTCTTAATAAGCTGAATATATTCAATGCTATTTAAATACATTCTTTCTCTTCTTGTATCATAATACAATTGTGATCAAGCAGACTAAAATTACTAAACTTGGCAATGTAGAATTTTGTAACACAATATTTAAAGAAATTTGAAAATTCTATACTTGTAACTAAAATTCCTATCATTAATTCACTTCTTCACTTTCTCTTCTTAAAAATACGTCAAATATATGAGAAAATTCATTCCACAAGGAAAGAGAAAATGGAGAGTGTGCAAGCGTGGCAGGTCATGTCCTGTCGCAGGGAAGGCCGAGGCAGGAGCCTTCCCTTTGTGAGCTCCTGGCCAGCCCAGGCTATGGTACATCTCACTTTCTCTTCCCAACCCTCTCAAAACAAAGAAAACAGCATTTTATAACACATGAAAAAGCCTTTAAAAGTATTAGCAAATGCTGCTAGTGTTTCTTAATCACAATCTCATGGAAAATACAGCGGTATAATACAGATACGTGCTTCTCTTTAACGATGAGCATCGGTTGGTTATTCGTACTCAGCCGTTCTCGGTTTTGTTTTTCCTTTCTGGAATAGTAAAGAATTTAAATATTATGTGACTTACTGGCTGTAATTCTGCACTTTGCTGCTATTTCTCCCAAGCCTTAGGGAGATCCACATGTCTAGAACCAGGATTAGCATACAACATGTAAGAGAACCCCCAAATAATTCACTAATGAAAACAAATATTAAAGTGAATTGAGGTGTAATTCAGGACTAGAGCTCTTGCATAACACACATACCCCTGGGTTTGTGCTCCAAGACCACAAAAAAGAAAATAATGAATGACATTTAAAAATAAAATTTACAAATGAAAGGATGTGAACACACAGAAGGTTCACGTCTGCTTTTCTTTGGACCCTAGAACTGCTTTCACAAGGCACTGCATGAGGGTGAACTACTCTTGAACTTCAACCTGGACAGCTTCCTGAGAACCTTACTTCTTGAAAATCATTGTATATTTGGGGAACTAGCCTCAGCACAGTTAAACACTAGCAAGGTTCTATACCATCCGAAGATGTTCACAGCAAACCTGTGCAGCATCTGCCTCCTACATCCCTATAGACTTTCTGTTATTAAAGGAAACATAGTCATGCACAGTGGTTGGCGGGTCTCACACGCCGTCTAGTCTCTGTAGATATGAAAGTCAGAGTTTGCAACTAGAGTGCTGCCTGGTAATAATTTATCTTGTCACTGAGAAATAAGTCAAGTGATTAGCAGTATGGCACTAAGTTGTGCTATTCTATTTCATTTTATGAGTGAAAACTTGCTCCAGCAAGCAATTTTAAAATTAGATAAGCCAAAGAGAATTTGTTTATGTCTCAGGAAAAAAAAATCTACAAATAATTGTACTTGGTAAGCTTGGTTTGTTCATAAAAACCAAGACAGGATATGTGATTTAGACCTTTCCAAACGCTTTCTGGAGCAGTCTGTGCATTTTTTCTTCTTTCTATCCTCAAGGCTATAACAAAAAATTACTTCCAGGTGTCTAGCGTACCATCAAACTCTGGCAATAACCTGCTATAAAAGCATATTAGCACTATCTCTTTACTGTCCCCAGGTTTCTAAGGAAAGTCTTATATCCCCTATATGCCTGCCAGTGGAAAGTTCCAGAGGATTCCTACCATCACTTCAGGGGGCTTTACTTTCTTCATATCGCCGCAGTCCCTAAACAAATGTGCTACGTGTTTGCCAACTCCAATGCACTAACACAGGATTTAAATGTGAATGTATGAATGTCTCAAACCATCACAGAGACTATTAAATTACAATTATATAATGAACAAGAAACAGAAGTAGATTGAGAGAAGACTTACAGGTTTTAGAGCCCATAGCTGCTTTTGCAGGGAACCCAAGTTCAGTTCCCAGCAACCAAGTCACATGGCCCACAGCTACCTGTAACTCCAGCTTCAGGGGCTCTATCGTCTCTGCTGGCCACATAGATAACTGCACTCATGTTCCCATATCCTCACAGAAAAATACATGCATATGCATAAAATAAAAATAAATTTTAATGAAAGTACAGAAGTGGAAGTATTTATGTGACACAAGCAACCATCATTTTCCAAGATACCTTGATTTTTAATTAATAAATGATTGTGGGTGCTGGAGAGATGACTCAGCAGTTAAGAGTGCTGACTGATTTTTCGGAGGACCTGGGTTCGAATCCCAGCACCCACATGGCAGCTAACAACTATCCATAACTCCAGTTCCAGGAGATCCAATGCCCTCTTCTGACATCCATGGGCATTGTATTACACAGATGCTCTTACATACATGCAGGCAATACACTCATACACATAAAAATATAAAATAGGGGCTGGAGAGATGGCTCAGCAGTTGAGAGCACTGACTGCTCTTGCAGAGGATCCAGGTTAGATGCCCAACACCCACATGGCAGCTACAAACCATCCTTAACTCCAGCTCCAGGGGAATCCGAAGCCCTATTCTGACCTCTGCGGCATTGTACAACATGGATGCACTCACATACATACAGGGAATACACTCATACACATAAAATAAAAATAATAAATAAAAAATACTAGCATAGTATTTCAGACTCTGTAATCCCAGTGTGAC
>NW_008328543.1:683915-708695 GCF_000622305.1 Nannospalax galili
TATCATCTAATCAATATTTTGTATACATGTGAGAATCTTAAAATATCTACATTTCCTAGCAATTTGGAAAGATATATTTTATAAATCTTTACTAAATTCAAACCATGTTTTTATAGACCTTTTCCATAGCTCACTAAACACATGTAAACATCAAGAAACATCCACTAAAATATCACTCTGTATTTATGTTCGCTATGTAGTATATTCTACATAAAAGAACAGAGCTCCTAATACTGGTGGCTTCTTCCCACCTCTGACCACTATTGATTTGTGGAACATGAAATCTCATTGCTGCATCATTTGAACTTTTCTCAGGGATCCCTCACAGCTTTCAGATATAGAATGATCCCATGGCATCATAGTCCTTCCCAGAGAGCACTGCCTAGTACCTCCTAAAGGCTTTAGGTTATTAACATCCTTACTCCTAGAACCTAGAAAAGTGCTTATTTCCTCTTTAGAGACCTGGTATCTGTTTGATGATAGATCAAGAAAGTTATCTGCAGGTTGGTATTTGGCAGCTTTCTATCAGTCTAGATTGCCTTTTGAAAAATATTCTGTATAGCAAGATATTGTGATTAAAAAGTACAGATAGTTATCCATTTACCTGTGAATTTCATAATTTCATTTTTTTAACAGCTGAATAATATCACACTGTGCATATGAACCACACTTTCGTTATCCATTCATCAGTTGATGAGCATCTAGGTTGTCTCCATTTCCTGGCTATTTTGAACAGAACAGCAATGAACATGGATGAACAAGTATCTTTCCAGTGGGATATAGAGAATATAATGGATGGAGCTACAAATAATCATTCTGAGTGAGGTAACTCAGACCTAGAAAGACAAATGTTGCCTGTTCTCTCTCAAAAGTCGATGCTAGCTTAAAATCTTTAGACAGATGTATTTCCACTGTAAAAATACATAGAAGTTAGGAAAATAATAAGGGACTATGGGTGGTACTCATGAGAGGAAAGATAGGCTGCGTTAGTGAGAAAGGATAAACTGTATTAACAGACTATGAAGGGATAAATGGGAGGGAGAATGGGAACACAGGGCAGGGGGTGGGTAGGGGGGTAATGAACACCAAAGGCATTTAAAAAATCATATAGAAGAAGCCTACTACTATAGAATGTGTTCATATGCAATATAAAATGCATTTAAATTCATATACCACATAATGAGGGTTCAGTGGCCCTAACAGACAACACTAACTAGCAAATGAAAAACCTGAATGTCAGGAATGGATTTACTCTTTTGGAGTTGATGACCAGGGAGGGCCCCATAGACAATCCAAAAATACTGGCTATTACCATTGCTCTCAGTTTCCCACCAGAACTTGATGGTAAGATCCTATTGCTGAAGATACTACATATGTGCACCATAGAACAAATAAGGGGAAATCGAGATGTGACTGACCTTGAAGCTTCGACTCTTCTGCCTAGCTCCCATAGTGCTGGAAGGTGCTGTGCATGCTGTAAGAACAGAAAAGAAATCATGAATCTTACCCAGCTGTCAACCCTGTGAGCAACAGTCATGACTGGTCTGGCAAGATATGCCCACTGGTGCAATAGTGGCCTAAAATTTATGGGAGTAATCAATCACCTTCTAATTGGATTTAAGGCCTTCTTCACAAGATGGAGTCCATACATGACACAGTTATCAGGGCCAAGAACCTGTGTCTAGACAGGTCAAAGTCAACAGAGGAAAGAATACTATTTTTATTCTGCTAAATAGACATAGTATTAATCTGACGCCTCATGACATATTGTTGTACCTATAGATTAATGCATCTCTCACTTCCCACCAGAGGAGCTTCTTCTTGTAGCAGATGACAATTAACACAGAGACCCGTAACTGGCCAACATGCAGAGAATAAGAGGATACAGAGTGCTCAGCCCTAAATGGGACACCTGTATCACACTCCTCCCAAGGCTCTGGGATCATCGCAGAAGAGGAAAAGATTCTAAGAGCCAGAAGTGGTGGATGAATTCAAGGAAACGGTGTTTCCTAGACACAGCAGGATAGTGGCGCATATGAACCCACAATGCTTGCGGCTGCATTCACAAGACCTGAGCAAGCCCAGCTAGATAGACAGGGAGGTGGGCAAGGAGGCCCAGCCCAAGAGGAGTAACTATTGGAAAATGATAGCTTCTGTGAGAGGGCTTGAGACTTGGCTGGTCGAACATACTCTCTGGACAGACCCACTCCAAGAGCATTTGGGGAGCACAAATTAGACCCTACAAGCCTTTTAAAAAAATGAAAAAATACAAAGATTGTATAGTGATAGTTTCTTTATGACATTTTCTAAAGGTCATTAGTGTAGGTATCCCTGGCTGTACTCCCTTCTCCACTCTGCCCTCCCACTTCCCACACCATTTGATCCTTCCTACTCTATCTCCTTCTCCCTCTTCATTCTATCACTCCTCCCAGGAAGCCTCACCCCTCACCTCCATGGCCATTTATTAGTTTCCTGACCTCTCTGGATTGTCCACCTAAAACATGTGACTCTTAGATTTCAAAAACAGAAAGAACATGTGACACTTGTCTTTCTGGGTATAGGTTTTCTCAGGATGATTATTCTTAATCCATCTATTTATCTGTAAATTTCAGAGTTTCATTTTTAAGAGCTCAAAAGTATTCTATTATGTACATATCACATATTTATTATTCATTCATCTGTTGATGGGCATCTAGGTTTTATCCAATTTCTGGCTATTATGTAAAGGGGAGAAATGAACATGGATGAACAGGAATTTCTGTAGTAGGGTATAAAGTCTTTTGGGTACATTCCCAAGATTGGTATGGCTCGGTCATATGGTACACCATTTTCTAGCGTTTTGAGGAATCTCCACACTGATTTCCACAGTGACTGCACCAGTTTGCACTCACACTAGCAGGTGATAAGTAACCCCATTCCCCACATCCTCAGCAGTGTTTGTCATTGTTTGTTTTTTGGATTTTAGCCATTCTGAATGGGGTAAAATGAAGTAAAGAAGAGAAAAATTTACCAAGCCATAGAGGAGACAGGGGTACAGGGCTGCCCAGGTGTGGCCCTGATTCATCAAATGAGCTCTCACACTGGTGACCACCCACTATTCATTCATTCATTCTTGAGCCAGCTTGACCTTCAGACACAACTGAGAAAAATTCTTCCAACCACAAGGGGATGGGTTGAGCTGGTGCTTTGCCTCCAAGGACTGGCCCAGGATTCAGGGGAGCCCTCTGAAATATCTGACTGCCATGCCACTGGCTCTAGGATAGAGCTGCTGACTCACAGAGCAACTCACAATGACTGAGAAATGCAGCATTTGCACAAAGACCTGGCTAACTTGAAGGGCATACACAGCACTAGGGTCTCTCACTCAGAGAGACTAAAGTCCAACTATCCTGGGTTTTAGCCTACTGGGGTTAGGAATCTATTCTTAACCGTAGGGGACTGGCCCTCTGAGAAGACTGGCCTTGATATATATACATTCCAATTCTCAAAGGGGATGTATTTATTTGGGGGAGAAAGTTTGGATGGAAGGAGAATTTACTAACAAAAAAATCTTAACTTTAATAAAATATCAAAGTGATTCTAATATGCATTTCACTGATGATTAAATAAGTTGAACATTTTTAAAGAATTTTTCAGCCACTGCATTTAATCTTTAGAGTACTCCCTGTTCAGCTGTGTGCTCCAATTTTTAATTTGGTTGTTGGTTTTGTGATGTTTAGTTTTTTGAGTTCTTTGTATACTCTAGATACTAATCCTCTGTCAGGGGAAATATCTACCAAATAATTTTTCCTCTTCTATAGGTTGCCTGTTCAGTCTAATGATGGTATCCTTTGATATACAGGAACATTTTAGTTTCGTATGGTCTCATTTTTTCAATTGTTCTTAAAGCTTGCATTATAGGAGTCCTGTTCAGAAAGTCCATTCCTGTGCCTATTTGTTCCAATGTATTCCCTCCTATCTCCTCTTTCAGATTCAGTGTGACAGGTATTATGTTGAAGTCTTTGATGTGTTTGGAGCTGAGCTTGTGCATGGTGAGTAATAGGGATCTAGCTTCATTCTTCTACGAGCCACTGTCCAGCTTGGTCAGCATCATTTGCTCCAAATGCTCCTTATCCTCAGTGTGTATTTGTGGCTCCCAAGTCAGGTGGCTGTAAATGTGCAGATCTCAATACATATATACATGTACATGTTAGAAGGGACATAAACAACTTACCTTATAACAGGGAGACACTGTCCCTCTTAGAAGCCAAATGTTAAGGGCTCGAGAGAGATGACTCAGTAGTAATGAGCACTTGCTGTTCGTCCAGAGTACCTGGGTTCAATAACTAACCATAACCCCAGTTCCAGGGGATCTGACACACTTTTCTGGCCTCTGTGGGGCATTGCATGCATGTGGTACACTTACACACATGCAGGCAAAACACTCATACACATACAATAAAAATAATAAAACTTTAAAAAGAATGCATAGTGTTTTGGTCTGGATGTGAGTGGGAAATATTGTATGAAATTTTAAAAGTGCAATAAAAAATGATAACAAACAAACAAAAGAAATGATAGGATAACAAAATAAAATCCAAAATTCCCCGCAATGGACTCCCTCTCTGGAAGCTGTTGACCTGGGGTCTCATAGACTCTCAAATAATACTGGGCATTGTCCCTGCTCTTGGTGACCTCCCATAACTTGACAGTAAGACACTATTGCTGAAGACACTGCATACATACAGGGTCTCATACATTGTAGGAGACAGGCTTGAGTCTAGGGTGATATTGCAACTGTCAGCGCCCAGGAATCCTGGCTCTGTAATCTGAAACCCAGTATGCTAATGAGGCATCCTACCCTTTATTCTGTGATAGGATGTTAAGTCTGTTATGCTAATAGGATGATGGTAATAAGGTATCCTACTTGCTGTACTGTGATAGGATGCTAAACCTGTTATGCTAATGAGGTATCCTACTTGCTGTGCTGTGATTGGACCACTACCCCTATATAAGCTTGTGCCTTCCTGCAATCAAACAGACCTGTGTCACTGAACCTGGTCTCCTGTGTCTGCCCTGGAGTCCGGGACTGGGCAGAAGCAGTGATGACAAGAGGCAGAGCAGGGCAAGCAAAAAAGCTGCCTCAGCACCAGGTAAGCAGCCGCCCAGGGCAGGCAGAAGAGCAGCCTCAGCCCAGGGCAAGTGGAGGAACAGCCTCGAAGCCCCTGAGAACAAAGGAGCGGCACCCACTAGAATGGAGGAGCGGTTGCCGCTAGCGGTGACCATAATACATGAGCTGTAGAACAAACAAGGAGAGAACAGGCAGTGCTGACCATGCCTCACCTCTACTGGCTAGTGATCCTGGGGCTGGAAGTGTGACTGGAAGGAAAAATACCATGAGCCTTACCAAGTTGTGGACCCTGCAAAGGCAGTCGTTGGAGCTCACAGAATCTGAAGCACAGATGTTGATCAGATGCAGACTTTTCCTCCATTTCCACCCTACCTCAGTACCTCTGAATTTAGGTCCTCTCTTATTATTATGTTTTCTTTCTTTGAATTTTTTATTGAACGTTTGTGATTGTTAAACAATATATTTTTATGGGGGAGAAGTCTGCATATGATCAAAATTCTCAAAGAATCAATAAATCTATTTTAGGTATAGTGAATCATATCAAAGCTTACTATAATAAATCTGTACTTCAAATACTGGTTGCACAAAAATAGCAAAACAAAATCTTGGGTGAGATTAGCACAATCACTAAATTATTATGTGGAGCTGAAATTATAGGGCGGCCTTAAATATATATGTAACATAAGCAAATATATAATTTGGTTTTCAGATTACCAATAGGGTAAAAATATCAAGTAAGCAATGAATCAGTTTTGTAATTACCATAGAGTAAACTATAAAATTTTATTAATACCAGGATGAATCTTCATTTAAAAGTCTTCACTAAAATTATGAGTAAGGTATTAAGTACCCTTATATGCTAAATCATTTAAGACATAATGACCCATATCAAGGAACACAGATATGACTGGCCACTCTTCCCATTTTCTAAGGGTGAAGTAGTTGACTTTTGCACTCATTTCTGAAACCCGGATGCAGACTGAGGCTGTGGGACCCAGCACTATAAAGAACCACAAGCAGCCACTGAAGTGAATCTTATGATAAGGGATACTTGTTTTCCTGAACCACATACCCTAAGAAGACTCTGGTGTACTGTGTGCATTCCAGGAGTCAGGTACCAATGGCATATATGGAAATGCATGTGTAGTCAGGAATAAGAGATAGTGACTGTCTTGGGACTGCAAATGACCAGAGAAACAGTTAACTTTGGGATGACAGGAACATCTATCATGAAAGCTATGTCAAAAGGAACAATGTGATTGACATGCTTCAAGCCTCTCTGAAAAAATCAAGTATACAAGTGTGCAAGTGTGTAGCCTCTCGAGTCCACTATCCTGAAAACAAATCTTCAATGTTTTTTCAAATATTTTCGAAAAATAGACACAAACACTTTACTTTCCATAAACTGTCAAACAAACAGCAGATAAGATCCCATGATTCACAATGGGGCAGCATGTCCAGGAAAGGGGATAGTCCAGTGAAAACACATCCCATTGGCCTGCTGATGCTTGCTCTTAAAAGTGGCTTCATTCTGCTAAATGTGAAATATTGTACTTTTAAATTTTAATTATTTTTTCCTGAAGTCTGCAAGATAAACATGACTATCTAGTGAGACAAGCAATTTTCAGTGCATAGTCTTTTGAATCAATAATTCATTCCTTGTCCCACCATTGGGAACCCAGTCCTGATTTTCAACAAAGAAGTCCTGGCAATAAACAATGGTGTCTTATTAAATTGTCTGCTGGACTTACTGAAACTTTTAAAATTATTGTACTGCTAACCAGCATTTTCATTGAGCCGTCAAAGACATCACTTATTTATCTTCTCTGCACACATTACACAAACTTCTTGTGTAAGCAGTCTTTCACTTTCAATGTGGTTAACGTGTGGTTTGAGTTGGGGTTATAATTTCTGATGCAGGTGATAAAGGAAATTTTCAAGTAAATGAAGTACTCATCCAGCAAATAAGGTACTTTTAACAACTCACCCCAGCCAACTAGTCCAGCCTTGGAAGACAAAAGAAAAATGAGAAAGAACACAATAGAAGGATGCTTTTGGAAGCCCTTGCCAAGAAATTCCAATGGACTCTCATATGAACACTTGAAAATTGCCTTGTTTTGATATTTTTCTAGTTCCCTGTCTAGAACTTGTAATACTAATTACTCTTGCCTTTACTTCTCCTTCACATCTCCTATTCAGGATTCAAGGACTTTCTTTTCCCCATAGAGACAAGAGTTATGCAATTTGGGAGTCTTTTAGGTAGACCCATTGAAGAGGTCCTCCAATTGCCTCACCCTGCATCCCTGTTCAGCATTGAAGAAGCCAGAGTGGTTTGTGTCCCTATTCCTTATTGGTAATTTGGGTAACCTCTTCAAAGGATGGTGTGATAAGAACAGGAGGTAAGAATTGGCTAGGCAGTTAGGGTAAAAAGACCCCAAAGAAATGTAGCCAGTTTCTTGGCTAAAAGTCCAAATGTCCTTCGGTCTGTTAGCAACATACTCTGTTCCAAAGGCCAAAAATGTCAAAGTATTTGGGATCTTGTATCTAATCCTTAAAAGATTCTAGCGTAACCTCTTCAGAGGGGGTAATGTTGGAGGGGAGGGAGTAGACATGGATTTGACCAAAATCCCTTATATGCATGTATGGAATTCTCAATAAAGTTTTGTAAAAATTAAAAAAAACAATCATATATAAGTAGTTATCTGTCTATATTCCCAGTGAATTGTTCTAGAACCATCCACTGCTCTGTGCATCCCAACTTTCATAGGTATTAACGTGTGTATCTGTGTAAGTGCAGGTGCATGCATTGCACTTTATATATAACCAATGTGTATTTGGGGAGGAAAAGATTTATTTGACTTACATCTCCAGGTCACAGTTCATCACTGAGGGAGCCCAAAAAGGGAACTCAGGACAAGAACTTAGAAGCAGGAGCTGGAGCACAGGCCATGGGAGAACACTACTTATTGGCTTGGTACCCTGGCCCCTGCTCAGCCTGCTTTCTTATGCAACACAGGCCCACCTGCCCAGGGGCAGCACTGCCCACAGTGGGCTGGGCCCTCCCACATCACTCATCAATCAAGAAAATATCCCACAGACATGGCCACAGTCCAGTCCAATGGAGGCAATTCCCCAATGCACCTCCCTCAACCCAGGAGTGTCAAGTTGACAATTAAAGCTATCCAGATATTTGTATATAAACCATTTCTAAATTATATTTAATGCAAAGTAAATGCTATTTAAATAGTGTAAGTAGTTTTTGTACTTCAATGTTTAGCGAATAATAAAAAGTCTATACATCTTCAGTGGAGATTCATTCATATCTATCACCTATCTATCTATCTATCTATCTATCATCTATTTATCTATTCATCTATCTATCATCTATTTATCTATCTATCATCTATCTATCATCTCTCTATCTATCTATATCACCTATCTATCTTACCATCTACCTATTTCTCTATCTCCCTAGCTAACATCCATCGATCTCATTTATCTATCTATCATCTATTTATCTATCTATCATCTATATATCAATCATCTATCTATCTATTATCGTCTATCTATCATCTATCTATCTATCTATCCATCTATCTATCTATCATCTATCTATTTGCTCTATGATTAGTAGATGAAGAGGAAGAGAATATAGAAACAGAAGTGATTAGATGTGTTTGTGTATATATGTGCAATTTTACAGATATTTAATCTGAATTTTATACCTACATGTCTATGGAAACTGGACAGCTTATTGCAAATATTTTTTTCTATTGCTCTTGCATATTTTATAAATTCTGTGCCTTATATAATTACCAATGGGTCTGAGGCCTTGTGGTAAACATCATCTGGTTCACATGCAAGCAAATATTTTGAATATGTTTTTAATTAATTTTCTTTATGATAAAGGCATTACAGTACCTTGGCTTGGCCCCATACTGCTCGCTCACAGAGAGCACAGAGATCATGAAATGTGCTGGTGATTTAACAGCTGGAGACACAGGCAGGGGAGGGAACCAGCAAGACACTGAAAAGAAGCCAATGTCAACTGCAACAATGATCAAGAGTTTTGCTAAACAGAAAGACTTGACTCTGGCAGGCCTGAGGCTTTAGTCAGTTTGACACAAAGGAAAGAGGGCTGCTGTGGGCCCTGATCAATGGAGAGGGGCAAGGGGACCCCAACTGTCCTGCCGTGGTTGCACATGGACTTTGTATGTGTGGACTAAGGGCTCAGACCTGACAGCCAGCTTTGAGGGCAGGCACCAGGCGGTTTGGAAGGGGTGCGTCTGGTTGCGCTGTCCACCAATAGAAATATATTTCCTACTTGATCATTAATTTCAATGTATGTCTTTCAATAAATGGATTGAGAAGTTTCATTTGTTGTTTTCATGCATTAATGAAACAGTTTTAAAGTATTTTTACATTCTATTTTTTGTATTTCTATTTTACATGTATGAATGTTTGTCTGCATGTAAGTTAACCACATCTGTATAGTGACCACAGAGGCCCAAAGAGGGCATCAGACCCCCTGGTACTGGAGTTAAGGATGGTTGTTAGCTGTCATGTGGGTGCTGGGAACCAAACCCCAGCCTTCTGGAAGAGCAGACAGTTCTCTTAACCACTGAGTAATCTCTCCAGGCCACATTATACAAATATTTTTAAAGTTTGTCTTCTTTTTAAATTATGTGTATGCATGTATGTCTGTGTCAGATAAATGACTGTACATGTAGTTGCCCTCAGAGGCCAGAAGCTCCACTCAGAGTCAGGTCCCTGAAGCAAAAGTTACAGGCGGTTATGAATCTGCACACTTGGGTCCTCTGGAGAAAAGTATGTATTCTTAGGCTTTATAGCCACCTTTCTAAGTCCAAGTTTATTTTATTTGATATGATGTGTATGTGCATGTGTCTATGTGTGTGTACGTGCATGTGTATGCAGGTGGAGGGCATAAGAGGGTATTGGATGCCCTGTGCTGTGCTCATAACCCCTGAGTCATCGCCTCACCTCTACAAATACTCACTTTAAGAAGCTCTTTTGTGCCAGCTATGACTCCATGTGGAGGGATTACAAGGAACCATTTATCCACATTCACACTTACTGTCTTGTGGTAGAGAAAACAGGACACAGTCCATGGACGGAGCACATAAGAAAAACAAGACTGGGCAAAGGAAAGCAAAATTAAAAGTGTCGTTTTAGAATGGGAGATCCCATGAGGATTTAAGCAGAGACCTGGATGCAGTGACCTTTGGAAATCTGATGAAGAAAATCACTGTTTGAGTCAAAGACAAGTGGAAGGTCTCTTTTTAATGTATTTTTATTGAGTGTTTCTGCATTTCATATAATAGGTCTTAATCAAATTATACCCGTCCCACAAGCATGTCCCCATAGACCCCCCCATCATATTTAATGCATTCTGTCCTATATGTTGAGTCCTATTCAGTAAAGCATGTGTACCCAGATGTCTCTCTGTGCAAGTTCATTGACAGGAGTCTACTCACCCTATCTAGTCACTTAAAGACAATCAACTCTCCTTCACCCAGCAGTTATCAGTTCAACAGTTCTTTGGCTAGGGTTGGGGCCTGCTGCCCATCTCCAGGGTTTTTCTCTGATTGAGTCAGTATGGGTCTTGGGCACGCTGTTACGATGGTGGCACGTTCATCTGAATAATTCCCAGAGGTCTGGAAGCCTGGTTCCTTATATTCATGCAGCACCCCTGGCTCTTACCGCCTTTCTCCTCTCAGTGGTCCCTGAGCTGTGGGTGGATGACGTTTAACACAGTCCTCCCCAGGGACATGCACTCTGCACTATTTACACGCTGGCTAACTTTGGCCTTCTGTGTGCATTGAGACTTTAACAGTCTGAGCGCTTAGGATTTTAAATGTGTCAAGAAGAGGTGTGCTGTGTGCAGAGGTGGGAAATGATGAGGGAACAGAAATTAGACTTGTAAAAAGTAGATTTTGTACATAAGACTAGGAAAAGCCTAAATTGGGGATTTTCTTTCAAAGTATGATGAATCAGTCCTGGAAGTTTGGCAAAGAGTTTCTCTGGCTTTTTTGTAAGGATGAGAAAATCAGAGTAAGCGATAATAAAACACATTAGGGGGAACGATGGAAATAGCGAGACTAGGCAGATCACCATCAAACCCAGATCTTCTGTCGTATGTGATTAGAACGACACTTAACAACTCTAAGAAAAGGTGTATTTGTAGATGTCGTTTATTCATACCCGAAGCCTTCAGTGGTCTACCTTAACTATTTTGTGCTCACCTACAATGTACCTGGGGGCCTGCTGTGCGTTCAAGTGACGTCCAAGAATTTCAGCAGCTATTTCCTCGTTGCTCTCTCCAGGTCTGCTTACAGCATTAAAAACCTACCCTGGACTCTCCGGATCACTGACCCTGATCCACAGGGAACCTGTACGTAAAGCTGTCAGGGGCCAAGTCACCCTTCAGTCACACCTCCCACCTCGAGCTCCTCTTCTTCCTCTTCCCATTCCTCCTCACGCCACCTGCTTCCCCATTGCAGGGAGGCGGTCTTCAGCCATATTCAGACCCTCTGCTCCTGATGCTTCCACCCTGGAATACCAAAACCCCATGTGCTTAAAAAGTACCATAACACCACCGTGGAAAAAGTACGAAGCAAGCAGTAAACACTTCCATACATATCAAAGATACACAGATATTCTTTTCTGTCTTTTTTAAAATTTTATTTATTTTTATTTTATGCATATGTGTGTATTTTATGCATATGGGTGTATTGCACCCATGTCGTGCAATGCCCGTGGAGGACAGAAGAGGCTGTTGGATCCCCTGAACAGACAGTTGTTAGCTGCCACGTGGGTGCTGGGATTCGAACCTGGGTCTTCTGCAAGAACAATCAGTGTTCTTAACCCCTGAGCCACCTCTCTAGCCCCCTTATCTGTCTTTTTAAAATTAATTGTTGAGAATTTTATACAATGTATTTTGTGTATATTCACCCCTCAACCTCTGCCTCTCCCACACCCACTCCCTCCTTTTTACCCACCAAACCTTATGTCCTCATCTTTTTTAAACCTATGGGGTGTAATTTGTGCTGCTCATAAGCTTTTGGGTGTGTGACCATCTGCTAAGGCATGGGCAACCTACCAGGGACCACACAGGTAAAGAAAACTGATTCTCCCTCTCTCAGCGCCTAGGAATTACCAATAGCTCCTCAGCTGGGGGTGGGAAGCCCTGCAGTGGGAAGCCCTGTCCCCTCCTCTCCCTCAATGCTGGGACTGTGTCTGTTTGAGATTCATGGGCCTTGTACATGCTGTGACAACCACTGTGAGATCATTTGTGGAACTGCTCTGTTTTCTAGTGATTGTTGGTACTTATAGTCCCTTGACCCCTCTCCCACAGTGGTTGCTGAGTGCTGGAAGGAGGGTTAGGGTTAGAGGTGTCCTGTTTAGGGTTGAGTATGGCAAGACATACGCATTAGAGCCATAGTGGTGGGAATGTCCTGGGAGTAACCAATGACTTTCTGCTTGGATTTAAGGCCTGTTTTACAAGATGAAAATAAAACCCTGATACCTCTAGCAAAGAACCTGTGGCAAGACAGCTCGTAGACCCTCTGTGAGAACTTACAACTATTCTTCTGCTAAATAGACAGAGATTAAAGTGACTCATAAAGACTTACCATTATACCCATAAAATCAAGTTTCAACCTCAAGCTTCAAGAGCAGCTTCATTCTACAGCAGACAGCAGTTAATACAGACAGAAAACTGATCTAGGTGCAGGGTGTAAGGGGCTGTGAGATACAGAAATACTCAACAATAAGGGTAAATTCTGGGGCTTCTTTTCTTCAACTTCAACGATCTCACAAAACTAACAAGCACCTCATAATGCATGCATTGCCAAAAACAGTCCCTGTATATACATGACTATCATTTAAATTAATAAAATCAATAAACAAGGTCGGTTAGAGCTTAACTTCTATACGAATTTCTAAAAACCAATTTGTGGGACTGGAGAGATGGCTCAGCAGTTAAGAGCACTGGCTGCTCTTGCAGAGGACCTGGGGCCAATTCCCAGCACCCACATGGCAGCTAACCACTGTCTATAACTCCAGTCCAGGGGATCCAACACCCTCTTCTGGCTTCTGTTGGTGCTGCCGTACATGGGTACATTTACATACATGCAGGTATAACACT
Source organism: Nannospalax galili (assembly GCF_000622305.1). Taxonomy (NCBI): domain Eukaryota; kingdom Metazoa; phylum Chordata; class Mammalia; order Rodentia; family Spalacidae; genus Nannospalax; species Nannospalax galili. The sequence continues at coordinate 697,193 of NW_008328543.1, forward strand.
CCTACATATAAAATAAAAATACATTCTTGACCCACAAGGAATTATTTTTATTAACCATTTTTCATAGTCAAAACATTTTTTTTCTGTGAGATTTATAGAAACATAAAGTAATAAGATTATAGTCTATTGACAAAAACATAATTTTTATATTTGAAATAGTTCATGTTGCCTGGATACCAAATACACCTAGACAATAAATTCAAATATGAAAAATGCAAAATGAGTAGAATTATATGATTTCTGGTCTCTTTTCCCACTTTATTTGAATCTAATATTTGCTAGTGTATACTCTCCTTTTGCATCTAACATTTGAAGCAGATTTATTATAGTTAACTATGATGTAATTAACTACACATAAAATGGATTTATTGATTCTTTGAGAATTTTGACCTATCCAGACTTGGTGGGGGATTGATGCAAAAGCAAAGGACAGCCTGATTCCCTGTGTAGCTGGGTATTTATTTGCTTTGATGGAAATAGTTTTCCCTTAGGAACCCCAGGCTTGTTTTCAAAGTCAGCACAATGGAAGCATCTACACTTCCAAAAGTTTTCATGCTGCTGTTGTCTATTCTGATGCCAAGGTGGTGCAAAGAGTCAGTGGCACCACTGATGTCACTGTTGGCTGTTAACATAAAGGCACTGATAGGACGAGGTGGACGTCCAGGACCAGCTTGGCAGAGATACCTGTTACTGTCAGTCAGAATCAGTCACAGGAAACTGGTCAGATGTGAATTAGTTCCAGGCACAGATAATCAATGGGATATGTAAATTCAGAATATGCAAATTTATGCAACACTTCTATTTGGAATGCCAACTTTACTTAGAGGGTGATTGTAGAAATTGTGGGGACAGCTTTAACTAGAGTCTGAAAAGAGCAAGTATAAACAGTTGCACAGGCAGGATGAGCCTCAGGGAAGGTGCAGGTGACTGACCTGATGCTTCATTCTGGGGAATTAATGTACCATTTAGTCCTGATTCTGGTGGGTGAGTTTGCAGTGAAATAAAGATTATGTTTCCTAAGTACCAAACTTACTTCCTACAAATATGACTTTGGTCACCAGAGCAAGGATATGAGAAGATGAGAAGGCTCGTCCTGGGATGTTTGCCGCACTGGGCTCCAGAACACAGCAGCAATGTCCTCTTTGTCAGCAGATAGAAATGAAGAGCTGTGAGGAGTTTACGAATGACAAGATAAATAATATCGCTGGAGTGCTGAAACCACAGACGATTACGTATCACAGTTGAAGAGAGCAGGAACGTGTGCTTCTTATGCAACACATTTAGGTGAGAAAAGACAGGATTAATAAAGGACTATGGGAAATTTGCAGCTAATGAATGAAAGTTCTATATTTATGCAAGAAATAGGGATGATAAACAACATACATGTTTTGTTTACATATGTGTATATGTATTCTCTACACACCAGGAAAATCACAAATGTCATCCATTTCTCCCAACATCTTGTGATGAATGTACCATTTTCCCTGTCATTATCCATGGAAAGTGGGTTCATAAAGTTCAGAAAAAACTTAGCTACCTCAAGATTAGGTTGTGATGAACTCCTCTAGAAGTTTTTAGGAAAACATGTTTTGGGGTGTGATTAATATATTTTTTTGGGGGGTCATTTTTTTTTCAAATAAGGTCTCCCTGTAGCTGCAGGGGGCTAGATTCACTAATGCAGACCAAGCTGGCCTCGCACTCACAGAGATCCACCTGCCTCTGCCTCCTGAGTGATTAATATTTAAAGTCAGCCAGCTCTGAATAAAGCAAATGATTCTCCACAATGTGGATCTCCTCATCCATTCAGTTGGAGGCATTAAGAACACATCTCACTTCAAGACCACAACAAAATTCTGGCTTTCTTCCCTATTGGTCTGTCCAATGGGTTCCACACTCAAGATTGAAGCATCAACCTTTACCTGGACTTACACCCTATCAACAAGCCCTGTAGATATAGGTTTAGAGTCCTCATGATCACGTGCACCAATTCCCAAACCCACTAGTTTGTCCATTTTGATGACTCTGTTTCTCTGGGGAAACATAAATGGTGCACAGGGTGACAGAACATTTTGATAGATAATTTCTATCCATCCATGACCAACATGGAGACTACCTACTCAGTGGGGCCTCAGATCTTCCCTTTATTCCATGTATTCCACTCCAGTGTTAGATACTGCCCAGACAGGATGCATTTGGAGTCCTGTGGAACTATCAACTAGCACCAAAATATTTAAATATATTTAAAATTAAATATGAACAAATTATTAGCCTCCTTGACTGTGTAATAAAGAAACCTACTACAATTCTCGAAATGACAATTATCTGTCAAGTTATATAACCTTACAGAGTTCTAATTCTTTAACTGTACAACAGATTCATTAATAACAGTCATGTGTGACACACTGTAATGAATACACAGTTTCCATTAGGTTGTGTTCTATTTTTATCATGTAGTATTATTATGAATAATGAAATGTTAACATTATTATTATCAGAATTTAAACTCAGATCTTTCATAATTTGTACAACTAATATCCTTACATTATCCATGAAAGCGATCAGGAAGGAAGGAAGAAAAGAAAGGATGAAAGGGTAAAGGTGGGAAAGAACGCAAGGGACGAAAAAGAAATTTACTGTAGGCAAAATGTAAAAGCTAAAATGTATTTCTTATTTTTATGTACGCTTAACAAAATATTTATTAACATTTTGATATTGAAACAAATTACAGATTTTTAAAGTTCTGTGTACTTAAATGATGCCTTAGCTTTTGTGGCCTGTTTCACAGTTTGTGATGAATTTTGCTTATGCAAATGTAAAAAGTCCCAATGATTGCACTTGTCCTTCTTAGTGAAATTAACCTTTATGGAAACTTCAACTCTGGTTCTTCCTGCCCTAGAGTATTCTAATAAACTATGACAATTCATTCTCCTTCTGATACAGCACACGGTGTATCATCAGCAAAATCTCTGCCTAGAACCCTTAGTTCCTGCAGCACCTGGACTAATGCAGTGCATATGTTTCCTGCACTGCAGCCATTGGCTTCTTACTGAAGAAAGCCAATAACCAAGGGAAGTGGATATGTATCTTCATAAAGACCAGTGCTATTACAACTTAAAGACCAAACAGATTTTGTTGGCTACTAATTGTAATAGTCTGTGGAAAAAGACAGTAAAACATGAAGAATTTCTAAGAGCATGATCACAGACAAGTGGTAGAAAGAATTCAAGCATATCTTAATAACCCCCCAAAATTGAAACCTGGATTCAACAACGGTATTGCTATAAGTGCCTAAACTTATCCCCCAATTCCAAATTTCATTGTTTATGAAAATGAGGTTCTCTCAACTTCCTGCCAGTTTCGTAAAGTTCAGAGGTTAAGTTGCAGAGCAATTTGTTATCTGTCATCTATCGATCACCTGTCTGTCTCCTCTTTCTTCTCTCTCTGTCCTTCCCTCCTCCCTCTATCTCTTCTCCCTCTGTTCTTGTCTCTCACAGTCCTCTGGTATGTGCCCACAATGTGCCCATACATGCTCACATCATCCCCAGGCACACGTATCCATTCTCCCATGTCGGGAACACCCCTATTCTCATCTCCACAAATGCTCACAATACCACAAAAAAAGCACAAACAACTCCAAAAATGAATCTGAAATAACATGCACACTTCCAAAACACACAATCTTGTGCACACATATTATTTAATAGCTGTACGGCACTCTCATGGGACCATGGTCAAATCTTTAGGTTCATGGCTGACTGAAATAGCACTGTGTGATTTGTACTGTGTGGAGAAATTATACAGCACACTTGTGAACAATCTATGTCAAAGACATTAAGAAGAATTCTGAGATGACCAAGAAATACACAAATAACCAAAGTGAGAGCTACTAAAGTGGTTCTAAGGGCTTTTATAGTAATTGATGACTACTGTAAAGAATATAAATATTTCAAATGAAAAATTTAATTGCATTTCCAAAAATTAATGTTATGTCAGCAGAAGTTTTTATAAATACTGGGATGGAGAAATGGCTTAGCAGTTAAGAGCAGTGACTGCTCTTGTAGAAGACCTGGGTTTGAACCCCAGCACCCACACAGCAGCTAATAACTGTCCATAACTCCAGTTTCAGGGGATCTGAAGCCCTCTCCTGTTCTCTGCCAGCATTGCATGACACAGGTGCACTTACACACATGCAGGCAAAACACTCATACACATAAAATAAAAATTAATTAATTAATTAAGTAAAAACAAATTATAAATGCTATAGAAACAAATGGAAAATATATGAGAAAGAGATCAAAGAACATAGAAATTAGAATTTTGAAAACCTAAACAAAATTCTCAATCATGAAGCTATACTACCCAAGAATTATAGAAACAGGACTTAAGGGTGTCACAGACTAAGTATAAGAGGAAGCATTCCAACTGAAGCCACAAAACTTCAAAGAATTCATAAAATAATACATGAAAAAAATAATATGCCAGCAATCTGGAAAATCTGAAAAAAATTGACACATTCCTAGAAGCACACTCTTCTGCTGCTGTGAAATTTAAAAATGCAGTCTAATAAGATCTGCTTATAACAACAAAACCAGTGGACTTAGCAAGGTGGATAGTGACAATTTCATGGGGTCTAAACTCAAGATGAAGAGCTACAGGCAATCAGTGGCTGCTGAGGAAGGGAGAATCAATTTTCTTCGGGGACTAGATCCCTGAGAGGCCATTTAATTCCCAGTGGGAAGTTCTAAATGCATGTACACAGGAACATCACTAAATGGACTCAGTATATCGTGTGTGTGTGTATGTGTGCGTATGTGTGTGTATCTATAAATGTATGTGTGTATTTGTAATAACAGAAGATGATAAGAACCTGCATTGGAGTGGGGGGCATGGGTAGAGTTGAAAGGGGGCTGGGAGGGACAGAAATAAAGCAAAGACTATAGTCATGAACGATATTAAAAAATCAGAATAATATAAAAACCAATTAACTAAATAAATACAGGGTTCATGCATGCGGGGTTTGTGGCACCCCTGTGATCCCCGCATCTGTAAGGTAAAGGTATGAAGTATGAGTTCTCAAGTTTGAGGCTAGCCTGGATATATAGCAATAGTCGGTCTGAAAAGCACTGCTAAATAAATGGATAGATAGCTAAATAAATATATAGAATAAAAGTTTAAATGCCACCGGGTATGGTGGCACATGCCTTTAATCCCAGCACTTGGGAGGCAGAGGCAGGCGGATCTCTGTGAGTTCAGGGCCGGCCTGTTCTACATAGTGAATTCCAGGACAGCTGGGGCTACAGGGAGACCTGTCTCAAAAAAAGACCAAAAAAAAACCAAACAAACAAAAAAAGTTTAAATGCCAAGCCTTCAAATTATTTTTAAAAATCAAAGAATATGGAAACTTTAAAACCCATTTTTGAAAGCCAAGATTACCCTAACAGCCAAAGATACAATCAGAAAAAGAAAACTACATGCTAAGACTTTGAAAAATATTGAAATTAAATCATCCACAAAATCCTAAAAATTAAAAAGAAAGCATATCAGTAATCAAAGTAAACTTATCCTTGTGATTTGAGAATGAGTCAATGACCCACAAATTAATAAATGTGTCACAACACAAAACAGAATGAAACTCAGAAAGCATTTGATCATGTCAGCAACTGCAGAAAATTTCTTGCTTCCACAATAAAATATCCAAAACGTACATATAAGTGTACGTATCAACACCAGAAAGGTTGTCTTTGAAAAATTACATAGCTAACATCATATTCAACCATAAAATTTGATAAACTTCATTTCAAAATCAAGACTCAAAAATACGTATGAGTCTCCCATGTTTAGTGACTGTAGTACTAGATGTACTAGCAATAGGCAGCAAGTAAGTGAAAGAAATCACTAACATTTGAATGCTGACATTCAATCAGGATTTTACAGATTGAATGATATTAATAAAAACCATAGACAATCAATATTTCATAAGGTGACAGAATACAAATTTGACATATTAAAATCGGCTGTGTAAGTATAGAGCAATAATAAACTTAAAAAGAAGAAATTAATCTCATTTATAGTAGTAACCAAAAATAAAAAAATACATTTAAACCATGTTCTGGAAAATATATCTAGTAAATACTATGAAACGATGAAATAATTTGAAAAATAAAAATAAATAACATTTGTTATTTAAAAAGGAATTAATATGGTCAAATAGGCAGACTATGCAAAGTAATCAACAGCTTCAATGCAATCGCTTCAGAACTCTGTCGTCCCTGAAAATAGAACATCTATCCAAATATTGGCAGAGAAAAATCCAGTTATAGGCTTTGGCCTTCTTTACCCAAATAATGTTATAAAGTGACAGTAGTTAAAGCAGTGTGGTTCTGTAAATCTAAGCCAGAAGTTCAGAAATAGAGACAGAAAACTGCACACACATGCATGGTCAACTAATAACTGTCAATATAAATAAATGTCACATAACTCACTATTAGGTAAATGCAAATTCTAACCTCAGGAGAGCTCCCCACACCAATCAGGGTAGCTGTGTTGGCAAGACTTGGAAAAGGTCCCCTTGGAGAATTCGGTGTGAATGAAAATCTCTACAGTCATTGTTAAAAGCAGTAGGGGTAGTTCTAAGATTTAAATAAAACCTACCCCACCACAGGTGCCGGTCATCCCAAGTTTAAGCATGCAGACAGAGGAAGTGAAGTGAGCAGCAGAGGAGGAGCTTTACAGTGAGGTTGACTGTAAAAGCCTTCGCTACGGGGAATATGGACAGAACCAGAGTGTCACTCACAGAGGAAGGGGTAAAAGTCTGTGACTCTGCATACTTTGCACAAATAAGCAGACATACACAGAAACATAGACATAGACACACACATATACACACTGACATACACACACAGATTCCATAAACACAGGCATACAGACACACGCAAACATACGCATTGACTTACACATGTATACACACACATACACATACATACAGATACCACATACACACGAATACATAGACACACATGCATACACAGACACGTAGATACATACACACACATAGATACATTCACACACACATATATACAGTCAGACACATCACACATACAAACATGCACACACACATACACAGACACAAATATACTCATACACATATATGCACATATACATACAGACACACCACACATGCAGTGACACACACACATTCATACATACATAGACACACAGGGACAGAGACACATAAATACACACACTGACATACACACAGATGCATGCACGCAAACACATGTGCTTACACATACATAGACACATACACACAGATACCACACAGGCATCACAGACATATACACAGACACAAACATGCATGCATAGACACACCACACACATAAACATATATAAACATACCACACATACAATGACACACATTCATACATACACAGACACACAGAAACAGAAACAGAGACACACATACACCCACAGACATTCATATGGACACAGACACACACACACACACAAAGACTGGTATGATTTTTCTCTCATGAAAAAGGGAAATTCCTTTTGGAAAATTGGAGAACACACGTACTTCAACATGCCAGCACAGAAAAACATGTGTGGTCAGTCTGACTCACAGGTAGACTCTAAGCCAGGCAAAGTTATGAAACAGTAGAATTCTGATCCCTTGGTCTGATGAGCCAATAGGTGGACATTGCTTAAAAGGCATAAAATTTGATGAAGTCAGGGAAGCTAAGAGGCCACAGGATTACATTTAAAACCACTGCCCCATGGGTGTGTTTGTTTGTTTGTTTGTTTGTTTGTTTTGTCTTTTTGAGACAGGGTCTCCCTGTAGCCCCAGCTGCCCTGGAACTCACTATGTAGACCAGGCTTGCCTAGAACTCACAGAGATCTGCCTGCCTCTGCCTCCCGAGCTCTGGGATTAAAGCCACTATGCCTGGCTTTGCCCTGTGTATTTTAAATGTGCCACATGGGTTAAACTTAACGCAGGCAAACAGTGGTGACCACATGTGGGGTAGGCGTGTCCTCCGAGCGAACTAGAACTGAACCCCAAGAGACTCAGAGGGTCTAAGAACAGACACTGAGAACCCTTAAAAGCGCTAAGGACACTGGGAAAAAGGGTGGGGTGGTTGCTACCTTAGAAGGGGGGAGGGAGGGGGGAGGGTGCAGACTGTTTCCAGTGGTGTGGATCCCGGGATGTGGGAGAGAAGAGCCAAGAGAGTTCACGCCTTTGTAAGCAACCCTCTCCTGGATAGCATAACTCAGCAAGCCTAAATAAATACTCTTACACCCCACACTAACTTGGGAGGGACGTTGTGGTGGCTTAGTCAGGGTTAGAACGTACTCTCTGGGAGCCTAGAAAGCACGTGGGTCGGGGGGGTTTGTACAACACCATGTAAGGCGAGGTGTGTCAACTAATTTGTGCAAATCATATCACAATGTATATACTTATCAGCCATTAAATTGTCCAGATTATATATACACAACTACAAGTAAATAAAAATACTTTCAAAAGACACGCTGACTTTAATTTAGTAATATTTTCTTCAATTTTCATCTTAATCTTTACTGAAAAACCTACTGTCTGAATTCCATCAGTTATTTTCTATTCAATTTACTTTAGAAGCAAAATGGAATATAAAATGTTTTAAATTAAATATGGCATACACTATAAACTGCATTCTCTTAAGCACATTTTCCATTCTGATTAATCAGGTAGGTAGACCATACTCCTCCCTGTATTACCTTCACAGAGGTCTACAGAGATGTCTAGACTGACAACAGCCTGCTACAGCAAATGTGAATCTCACAATGTCAGTACAGCAGTTAGATGTTCCCTGACCTCAGTTTAATGAGAATATACCATTTGATAAGAGGAAGAGGGTCAACATTATGAGAATAAACCCCATTGGAGGTCGTAAGGAGCTGAGGAATAAGCCAAGGAACCTGTACTTCATCTTTATATTACTGTAAAACACATGATATTTATTATTGGTAATTGTAAATCTGTCTAGCATAGATGGGGCTGGAGAGATGGCTCAGTGGTTAAGAGTACTGGCTGCTCTTGCAGAGGACCTGGGTTTGATTCCCAGCACCCACATGGCAGCTAACAACTTTCCGTAACTCCAGTTCCAGGGGATCCAACACTCTTCTGGACTCCACGGGCACTGCATGACACAAGTGCACTTACATAATCACAGGGAATATACTCATATCCATTAAATAAAAGTAAAGAAAATTTACAATCTGTCTAGAACAGAGAAGAGAAAAGGAACTTGTGTATGTGCATCTGAGAGAGACTGAAACTTGACAAGGGTTTGTTGGAACAGCTTATGATGTTTTGCTTTTCTCCCATCAGACCTGTTTTTAGAGATGGATTAATTCCCTTCTTATCTGTACAGGCTATGTTCTAAAACCCCCAGGGGGACTGGTGATGGAGGCATACACCTTAAATCTCAGCACTTGGGAGTCAGAGGCATGGGGGTGGTGGGGGGTGGCATCTCATGATTTCCAGGCCAGGCTTATCTGTATAGCAAGTTCCAGGCCATCTGGATGTACATGTCTCAAAAATAAATAAATTAATTAATTTAGTTAAGTTTAAAAAATGAAATTAATATCCCCAGGGGATTTCTCAAGCGTACAAAAGTCTACAAACACTGTAATTTTCCTCATACACCCATACCTATGGTAAAATTAAAATTATGATATAGTAATAACCACCTAGAACAATTATAACAACATGCTATATATATATGGTCTTTCAACTTAAAAATCTTATCTCTCAGCAACATGGGAGATGATGTCTGGCCTGTGCTGAGATGAAGGAGCTGAGATATGGTAGGAGGCAGCACGGGGTGACTGTCTGGTGAGCAAGCGCTCCTGAAACACAGCCCTGCAGATCGGGACAGCGGATCTGAACTCAGGATGACTGAAGATGACTGGGGACTGAGTGGGCTTGAAGTGATGAATCTCTGTACACAACGTGGCCTTCACCACAGGCAGGACCAGAAGAGCAGTGAGGACTCCATCCCACAGCTCAGATTGCCTCATCTCATGGATCAGAGAGACACAGGATTTAAGAAGTAATTATTTCTGGAATTTCCCTTTAACATTTTCTAACAATGTTTCCTCAAATTACAATCTCTCACACTTAGTTATTGATGCTCTGATCGTTCAAAATATTTCCTTTTCTACAAAAAGTGAATTTCTGTCATCGCTTTAGATGTTCAAGAGGAAATAATTTTCTTTTTTAAAAAATATTTTACTGATTTATTTTATGTGTATGACTTTATTGCCTGCATGTATGAAAGTGCACCAGGGTGGTGCAATACACGCGGAGGTCAGAAGAGGGCGTTGGATCTCCTGGAATTGGAGCTGCAGATGGTTGTTAGCTGCCATGTGGATGCTGGGAATTGAACTCAGGTCATCTGCAAGAGCAGCCAGTGCTCCTAACCACTGAGCCATCTTAGTCCTGAGAGCAAATAATTTTCACCCAGAAATCCTGAGAAAATCAAGTTTGATATTGCTAAACAAAGGGAGGCGTGAAGCAAGTGTCACGGGGTGAATATGGAACGCTGTGAAGACTGCGGAGAGGAACACGCCCAGCTCAGCTGAGACAGAGCATCGTCAGCTTGTATGATGATTAAAACGTCAGTGACGTCAGGACACATCTGGAAAAGCTTATGTGAGATACCGAGAGTTGGATTCTGCAGCAGGATCCAGAAAGCTCTCAAAAATCAGTGTAAATGAAGAGTTCTGTTGCCTGTTTTGCGTTGATTTGTTACACAAACCAGGGAGAAGTACCAGGCAGAACCGTGCTCCGCCAAAGGGAAGACGGGCAGGGGGGTCAGGAGAATTGCTCATCTCTCTTCAAGGGGGTCAGACTTGAGCCAAACAGAGCCACATCCCACATTAATATGTAAGCCCGACAATCAGGCAAGTCGAATGCTGCCAGACCTCCAGGTCAGGCTATTAATGCTTCTCCCTGGCGTAGGCGAGCTGGAGCTGAATGCCAAGGAATACATTTATAATTAGAAAAAAACTTAATTGTGATTTATAGATACCTGACAGGCTGACACCTGAACTTTACTTACACTTCCTGGCTTGACGTTCCTTATATGTCAAAGAGGCACAACTCAAATGGAGCAGTCTGCCTGGGAACTTGATATTCTGTCCTTAGTTTTCCTGCCTGTAGACTTTTGCTATGTCCTTGGACTTTAGCATTTCTATGACATGCTGAATTTCGTTAAAATTAGTAGGATTCTGAAACGATCTCATCGAACTTGCTTCAATAAATTTAAAAATGTTTTACAGAGGCAACTAAAGTTTCAGAGGAATTTCCTGCTTCCATGGGTGTCAGGATTATGTCCCCAACTTGAAAAACACAGGTTGAGCAAGACTGAAAAACCAAAATATGACTTGATACTGCCTGTGAATGTTTATAAAGGTGAAAAGATGAACATTAAAATGTTCATCAAGGGAAATGCAAATTAAAGCTACT